>NC_029785.2:32795807-32813664 GCF_000816755.2 Arachis ipaensis | reverse complement strand
AAAACTATTATTGATCCATCAAATTACAACAGAGCTCCCTAACCCAATGAAAAGGGGTTTAGTTGTTCATAGCTCTGGAAATGAAAGAAGAATGCATTGTCTAATTAACTAGAAATTACAGAGAAAGTAAAATATACAAAGTGTAGTTCTCCAAATTCCCAAAAGCTCCCTTACTAGTTCAAAACTACTCCTATATATGCTACTCTTTTGATCTTCTAGTTGGCTCTTCAAGTCTTGGATATGGGCCTTTAATCTTGAGTTGAAGCAGTTATAGTCTTCAGTGGGCTCAGCTTTGCTTGCAGAAAAAGTGTGAGTTAGGCATGGACGTTAGTGGTGTTAACGTTAAGTGAAAATGTGGGTTCGAGAACGTTAGTGACGATCACCTTTTTCACTAACGTTCCAAACCAAAATGATCCACGTTAACTTCAACGTTAGTGGCACTAACGTGACCACTAACGTTGCCTCTTGGTCCTTCGCAAACGTTATTGGCATTCACCTTTTCTAATAACGTTGCTAATTGCCTCTTTTTTCCCACGTTAGAGTTCACGTTAGTATAACTAACGTGACCCTTAACGTGGGCATTCCTAAGCTTCGAGAGCGTTAGTGACACTTACCTTTGTCACTAACGCTCCAAACGCCCCTCCTTCCCACGTTAGAGTTTACGTTAATTAGATTAACGTGGCCACTAATGTGGTGGCAATTTCTTCCTCCTCCCATGTTAGAATTCATGTTAATTGAATTAACGTGACTCTTAACGTGGCTAAGTGTGCCATTTTGGGGCGTTAGTGGCATTCACTTTTACCACTAACGTTGGAGCTCCTTTTTTCCTCCACGTTAGCTACCACGTTAATGTAATTAACGTGGCAACTAACGTGGGCTATAATGGCTTCGAAGGCGTTATTGGCGATCACTTTTCTCATTAACGCTACAAGCTTATGCCCATTCCACGTTAGTGATCACATTAATTAGATTAACGTGGCTACTAACGTGGCTCTTCCTTGCTTCCTTTGTCCTGAAATCAAGCAAATAAAGTGCATCAAAGCTCTATTCCAAGTCATGAGATTATGCATTATCCAATTTATCATTTAATTCATGCATAATTCTCATGAAATCATGTAAAGTTCACCATGTTTGCTTGAATCAAGATGTAAGTGTATTTCTACCCAAAACTTGCTTATTTACTAAGAAAATGCATGAAACTACCCTAAAACAGTAAAGAAAAGGTCAGTAAAACTGGCCAAAATGCCCTGGCATCATTCACCTCTATGTCACTTAGGTGTTGCAACAACTCCAATATGTGTCATTGATTGTTGTGTAAGTTTCATATACCGTCTTGTTCACTAAGTTTACTTACACATCAATCAATGTCCATGCATTATCCAATTTCACAATTGCTTGATTAATTGCTTGAATGCTTTCATGCCTCTTCACTACTTGTTTGGTTAACTTAACCTACAAGACTTTTGAAGTATTTCAAGCACACTAGAATGAGTGAAGTGCATGCTTTCTTTTGTGTAATTGTGGCATAACTTTTTATACTAGTGTGTGTGTGTGTTCTAAACCGCGAGTAATTTTAGAACCCTCACACCTATTTTTCACGAATGTCACACTAATTAACTCACTCCATTCTAGTGATTCACCTCATTCCAACAATGCACGCTTCCATGCTTTTGTATTTTCTCATCTTACGGTGTTATTTTCTATTTTTCATGACTGATGCACCATAAGCAAAAATGGAAGCAGAAAGAAAGAACACGCAGCACCGGTTGATCCGCCAGCTGAAGGTGGCAATTCGGAAAGTCGCCGTACTCCCTTGCTCATCTTTGAGTGCACTGAGGACGATGCAAACTTTTAAGTGTGGGGAGGTCGTCCGACCAGTCGGCATTTTTGAGTGACAAATTTCTAATCACAACACTTTTGCATCTCATTTTAGGTCTTCTAGGATTTTTAGTTGCATTTTATTATTTTGCATATATATACATAATAAGCTTAGTCAAAATAATAAAATTTTTCAAGGATTCTATCTATAGAGCACCCCAATTGATTCAAAAAAATTATTAGAACTTGCTTGAATTACATATATTGTGGAACATGATTTTTGAGCTAAGAACACAAGCATGTGAGATTTGAGCCTAATTGTGTGGTTACATCATATGACCACTTATTTTTATTCTTGTGTGTATTGTTCTCTTTCTATGATTGTGATCCTTGATTTGCTTAATTCTATATGTCTATTATTCCTTGTATACATGCACTTATATGATTGAGGCCATTGTTTCAAATTGCTCACTTATCCATATAGCCTTACCTTTTTTCTTCCATTGTTAATTAATTTTGAGCCTATTCTTAACCCATTTGTTCTTAATTTTAGCACATTACAAGCCTAAAGCGAAAAACAATATATGTCCTTATTTGGATCTTTGATTGGCTTAGGCTAGTGAGAGTGCTCGTCATGTAAGTTTGAGAAAGTTGGGAACATTGGTTAGGATGAAAGTGTATTTTTGTATTTTTGTCAAAATTTTAGGAATTGGGTACATACTCATGTGTTAATTAAATGTAAAGCCATATGCATTGATACTTTTGCATATACTTTATTGCAAAAAGAAAAAAAAATAATAAATAATACAAAATAAAGAAAAAATATATATATCAAAAAAAAGAAAGAAAAAGGACAAGCAATAAAAAGGGGACAAATTACCCCAAGTAAAGCTCAATAAAAATCAATGCATATGTGTAGTGACCAAAAATAGAATGCATGAGTGTGTGAAAAAGTAAAAAATGGGTAGTTAGGTTTGCTTTGAATTGTATAGGCTGTCATAGGTTAGGTGGAAAGCTTAGGTTAATCAAAGATTCAAATTTTAAGCTCACTTGACCATATGCATCCTTACCTTGACCCTAACCCCATTACAACCTATGGGAAAGACCTCATGATATTTGTATGCATGCATAAAATAATTGTTGATTGTTAGATGAAAAACAAATCTTGGAGAGCATGATTAGGGGAGAATTGAGTGAATCAACCCCATACACTTGAGTGACTAGAGCGGATACACATCCGGTGAGGGTTCGATCGCTCAATTACATGTTTCCACCCATGATCATCTATTCTTGCAAGTTTGTAAAATCTTTCAATAATTCAATTCAATTGTGAGTTTGATTTGACTGCTATGGCTTTAGCCTTTGTACTTATATATGTATTCTTGGAAGTTGACTTATTTTGACCAAGTAGTTGCATTCATTTAGATAGATTGCATTTAGGTAGTTTACATTGAATAAATGTTGATACCCTTTGCTTCTTTCTTGAGTTAAGCATGAGGACATGCTTATTTTAAGTGTGGGGAGGTTTGATAAACCTCAATTTTGTGGTTTATCTTGTGCTTATTTTGGGGGATTTTATCACCTTTTCCCATATTTATTCAATAAAATAGCACGGTTTTGTAATTCTCCTTAAATTTATGCTTAAGTGTAAAAACATGCTTTTTAAGCCCTTAAATTGGAAATTTTTATTCACCTTTAATTTCATTCGATGCCTTGATATATTTTTTAAGTGATTTTAGGTTTAGAAGGAAAAGATTGGATTGAAGGAATGAAGGAAAAGCATGCAAAGTGGGAGAACTCATGAAGAAATGAAGGAACGGCAAAGTTGTCAACCCTAACCTCTTTGCACTTAATCGATCATAACTTGAGCTACAAAGATCCAAATAATGCGGTTCTAGTTGCGTTTGAAAGCTAACATCCGGAGCTTCAAAATTATATAAAATTTACCCTAGTTGCCTACATTTAGGGATGCGTACGTGTGCATCACGTATACGTGTGGGTTGCTGCACGTGACTCACTAAAAGTAACTCTTGGCCAGCAATTTTTGAAGTATTTTGGGCCCAATCCAACTCATTTCTGATGCTATTTCATGTAGAATTCAAGCTTGGTCAAGGGGGGAGCAATTGTTTTGGAGTTTTTGCATCATGTAGCTTAGTTTCTAGAGAGAGAAGCTCCCTCTTCTCTCTAGAATCAGGGTTCCTAGGGTATTTCCATCTTAGATCTAGGCATGATTTCTTGATTTCATCTTGTTTTCTTTATAATTTCTTGCTTCTACATTTTTATTCTCTAAGTTTGTGATGTTAATTTTACTTTTATGCCTCTTTTATGTTTATGAATGCTCATGTTGGATTTGAATTCCTGTTAATGAAATTTAATGTTTGATGTTCTTTTATTGTTGATTTGAGTTATGAACTTACTTTCCTTGCAATTGGTAGTTGGTAGATTTATTATTCTTGCACATTTATTATGCTTTCCTTTTATGCCTTTCAAGTGTTTGACAAAATGCTTGGTTGGATGTTAGAGTAGATTTTGAGCATTCTTGGCTTGGAAAGAGTAATTAGGTAATCTTGAGTCATGAATACCCAATTTTTGTTGGTGATCTAGAGTTAGCTAGTATTGTTTTCATTAACTCTAATCTCTTGTTAATTCACTTAGTGAATTGATTAGGACAATTGGATTAAGATTAGCTAGTCTTATTAGACTTTCTTCGAGTGTGAAGATAACATGATACCTTCTTCCATCATCGAAGATGACGTAGTAAGATAAATTCTTGTTTATTATTGCGATATGATTGAATAGTCTTGTTTGACATTCTCCCTATGTGAAGATAACATGATACCTTCTTCCATTTGTTGGAGTTGACTAAATAAGATGAATTAATCATTGTATGACTAGGATAGAAAGCCTATATTCTCAATCCTTGCCATGAATGTCTCTCTCTTTATTACTTGCTTCCTTTAATTGCTTGTTTGTGATTTACTTTTCTTGTCATTTAAATTCTTGCCCCTTCACCTTCTTGCCCTTTTACCAATCAAACCCCCTTGTTCTTCATAGCCAATAATTAATCACTTCATTGCAATTCCTTGTGAGACGACCTGGAGTTTAAATACTTCGGTTAATTCTTATTTGGGGTTTGTTACTTGTGACAACCAAATTTTTTATTGGGAGGACTGTTTGTTGGTGTAGAACTATACTTGCAACGAGATTTTATTTGTGAAATTCTATACATCAACTAAAAACTCTCACATCAATAATGCACACCCAACACTAAACATAGGTTGGGTGTCAGGGGAAATTTTATTGGCTCCAACCAAAGGAGGTTTGAGCTTTGGACTCTGTTGTACTTCAGTTAGGCACCCTTGGAGGCTTGGGTTAGTAAGTTCATTCTTCATGCAGGTACCTCCCTCATCAGAGTGGTGGAATGGTCTAAAAACCTTGAATATCAAGTAATCCTCATGCATCTTCAAAGCTAGCTCACATTTTTCCACATCAATCAAAGCTCTCCCAATGGCCAGAAATGGTCTTTCAAGGATTAGAGAATCATTTGCATCCTCTTCCATGTCAGGGATCACGAAATCTACAGGGAGAAAAAGTTCTCCAACCTTGACGAAGACATTCTCTACTATTCCATATGCTTGTTTCAAAGACTTGTCTACCATTTGTAGTGCTATCCTTGTTGGCTGCGCCTCTTAGATTCTGAGCTTCTTCATTACAGAAAAGGGCATTAGATTGATGCCTGCACCAAGATCACACAGGGCTTTTTGATAAACCCCATTTTTAGGGTTTATCTTGTGCTTAATTTAGCGGATTTTATCCATTATTCGCATACTTATTCATAGAAATCGCATGTTTTACATTTTCCTTCCTGATTTTGTGCTATGATTGAAAACATGCTTCTTTGGCCTTAAATTATTAATTTTTAATTCTCTCTTACTACAATTCGATGCTGTGATATGTGTGTTAAGTGTTTTCAGTTTTTCTAGGGCAAGAATGGCTTAGAGGATGGAAAGGAAGCATGCAAAAGTGGAAGAAATATAAGAAATTAAAGGAATTACTAAGCTGTCAATCCTGACCTCTTCTTACTAAATCGATCATAACTTGAGCTACAGAGGTCTGAATGAGGCGGTTCCAGTTGAGTTGGAAGCTAACATCTGGGGCTTCGAATGATATGCAATCTGCCATAGTTGCCATACAGTTAGATGATGCGCACGCGTGGATCATGCCTACGCGTGACCAGAAATTTTCAGCAGCGCGTACGCGTGACAGAGGCTCGCATGTTGTACGTATCAAAAATCGCTGGGAGCAATTTATGGGCTATTTTTGGCCCAATTTCAAGCCCAAAAATACTGATTAGAGGCTACAGAGTGGAGCTGAAAGGGGGAATCAATCATTCATTCACAACTTTAGGTTTAGATGTAGTTTTGTAGAGAGAGAGAGAGAGGCTCTCCCCTCTCTCTAGGTTTTAGGTTTTTGGATTTATCCCTTCTCTAATTTAGATTTCCATCTTGTTTTGTTTTGGTTTCTATTCTACATTCTATTATTCTAGCATCTTAGTTTATTTTCTCTTGTTAATTTTTCCTATTTTCCCAATTTAGTTTATGAGCTTTTCATGTTAGATTTTATTTCTTATTAATGCAATTTGAGGTATTTCATGTTTATTTCTTGTTTCTTCAATTGTTATTATTGATGCCTTGCAATTATTGGTTTAGATTTAACATCCTCTTATTGCTTTTCTATGTTTTTATTTTGTACCTTCCAAGTGTTTGATAAAATGCTTGGTAGGATTTTGAATTAGATTTTCCTATTCTTAACTTGGATTGATTAATTTGAGACTCTTGAATTGTCAAGGTCTTTTGTTGGTTGGTGATTGAAGGTTGCTAGTGAACTTGAGCTTCACTAACTCTAGTCTTTGATTAGGATTTGTGAACTTAAGTTGAATTGCTCACTTGACTTACCTTCAATTGTTAGAGGTTAACTAAGTGAGAGCAATTTGCAATTACCATCATAATTGACAATGACAATGAGGGTAGGAATTTCAATTCTCAATCCTTGCTAGGATTTTTCTTAGTTGTTATTTTATTTCCTTGTTATTTACATTACTTGTTACTTATTTCAAAACCCAAAAATATACTCTTCCATAACCAATTATAAGTACACTTCCCTGCAATTCCTTGAGAGAAGACCCGAGGTTTAAATACTTCGGTTGATTTTTATTGGGTTTGCTTAAGTGACAAACAAATTAAATTTGATTGAGGTTTAATTGTCGGTTTAGATCTATACTTGCAACACGACTATTTTTGTGAAAATCTTTACCGACGATTATTTTTCCCCCATCAATTTTTGGCGCCGTTGCCGGGAAATTGCAAACGTGTGCCTTGTTATTGGTTATTGTACATATTTGCTTTTTGCTTTTTTGGTAGTTTTTGTTAGTTAGGACTTAGTTGCTTAGTTTTATTAGTTTTTGTTTTTATTTGCTACTATGAATTCTCACCCATTTGGCTATGAGTGTGGTTATAATTATGTTGTAGGAAGTGGAGATTACAATGAAGGCTTGTATCAAGGATGGGACAATCAAAGATGGGAGGTGATAAACCCCATTTTTAGGGTTTATCTTATGCTTCATTTAAGGGATTTTATCACCTTTTACCCACATTTATTCAATGAAATAGCATGGTTTTGTAAATTCTCCTTTAATTGTGCTTAAGAGTGAACACATGCTTTTTAGGACTTAGAATAGCTAAATTTAATGCACCTTGATTCCATTAGATGCCTTGATATATTTGTTAAGTGATTTCAGATTTAGGAGGCAAAGATTGGATCAAGGGAATGAAGGAAAAGTATGTAAAAAATGGAGAACTCATGAAGAAATGAAGGAATCGCAAAAGCTGTCAAGCCGACCTCTTTGCACTTAATCGACCATAACTTGAGCTACAGAGGTCCAAATGATACGGTTCTAGTTGCGTTGGAAAGCTAATATCCAAGGCTTCAAAATGATATAAGATTTGCCATAGTTGCATTACGTTTACGGGGTACGCATGCGGCATGTACGCGTACGCGCCGATTTGCACGTGATTCATTAAAAGCAAATTAGTGGACGCGTGACAGAGGCTCGCATGTTGTACGTATCAAAAATCGCTGGGAGCAATTTATGGGCTATTTTTGGCCCAATTTCAAGCCCAAAAATACTGATTAGAGGCTACAGAGTGGAGCTGAAAGGGGGAATCAATCATTCATTCACAACTTTAGGTTTAGATGTAGTTTTGTAGAGAGAGAGAGAGAGGCTCTCCCCTCTCTCTAGGTTTTAGGTTTTTGGATTTATCCCTTCTCTAATTTAGATTTCCATCTTGTTTTGTTTTAGTTTCTATTCTACATTCTATTATTCTAGCCTCTTAGTTTATTTTCTCTTGTTAATTTTTCCTATTTTCCCAATTTAGTTTATGAGCTTTTCATGTTAGATTTTATTTCTTATTAATGCAATTTGAGGTATTTCATGTTTATTTCTTGTTTCTTCAATTGTTATTATTGATGCCTTGCAATTATTGGTTTAGATTTAACATCCTCTTATTGCTTTTCTATGTTTTTATTTTGTACCTTCCAAGTGTTTGATAAAATGCTTGGTAGGATTTTGAATTAGATTTTCCTATTCTTAACTTGGATTGATTAATTTGAGACTCTTGAATTGTCAAGGTCTTTTGTTGGTTGGTGATTGAAGGTTGCTAGTGAACTTGAGCTTCACTAACTCTAGTCTTTGATTAGGATTTGTGAACTTAAGTTGAATTGCTCACTTGACTTACCTTCAATTGTTAGAGGTTAACTAAGTGAGAGCAATTTGCAATTACCATCATAATTGACAATGACAATGAGGGTAGGAATTTCAATTCTCAATCCTTGCTAGGATTTTTCTTAGTTGTTATTTTATTTCCTTGTTATTTACATTACTTGTTACTTATTTCAAAACCCAAAAATATACTCTTCCATAACCAATTATAAGTACACTTCCCTGCAATTCCTTGAGAGAAGACCCGAGGTTTAAATACTTCGGTTGATTTTTATTGGGTTTGCTTAAGTGACAAACAAATTAAATTTGATTGAGGTTTAATTGTCGGTTTAGATCTATACTTGCAACACGACTATTTTTGTGAAAATCTTTACCGACGATTATTTTTCCCCCATCAATTTTTGGCGCCGTTGCCGGGAAATTGCAAACGTGTGCCTTGTTATTGGTTATTGTACATATTTGCTTTTTGCTTTTTTGGTAGTTTTTGTTAGTTAGGACTTAGTTGCTTAGTTTTATTAGTTTTTGTTTTTATTTGCTACTATGAATTCTCACCCATTTGGCTATGAGTGTGGTTATAATTATGTTGTAGGAAGTGGAGATTACAATGAAGGCTTGTATCAAGGATGGGACAATCAAAGATGGGAGGTGATAAACCCCATTTTTAGGGTTTATCTTATGCTTCATTTAAGGGATTTTATCACCTTTTACCCACATTTATTCAATGAAATAGCATGGTTTTGTAAATTCTCCTTTAATTGTGCTTAAGAGTGAACACATGCTTTTTAGGACTTAGAATAGCTAAATTTAATGCACCTTGATTCCATTAGATGCCTTGATATATTTGTTAAGTGATTTCGGATTTAGGAGGCAAAGATTGGATCAAGGGAATGAAGGAAAAGTATGTAAAAAATGGAGAACTCATGAAGAAATGAAGGAATCGCAAAAGCTGTCAAGCCGACCTCTTTGCACTTAATCGACCATAACTTGAGCTACAGAGGTCCAAATGATACGGTTCTAGTTGCGTTGGAAAGCTAATATCCAAGGCTTCAAAATGATATAAGATTTGCCATAGTTGCATTACGTTTACGGGGTACGCATGCGGCATGTACGCGTACGCGCCGATTTGCACGTGATTCATTAAAAGCAAATTAGTGGTCAGCGAATTCTAAAGCCTTGTGGGCCCAATCCAACTCATTTATGATGTTATTTAACCCAAGGATTGAAGAGGGATGAGACATCTAGTCATTAGTTGAGTTTTATTTTAGTTTTATTATGCTTTAGTTAGTTTTAGAGAGAGAAGCTCTCACTTCTCTCTAGGATTAGAATTAACATTAGGTTTAGTTCAATAATCTAGATCTAGGTTTTAATTCATGCTTTAGGATTAACACGACAAATTTTCATCTCATCAAAATAGCGCCATTACCGGGGAGTTGCAATGGTGTTGTGTTATTGGTTATTGTATATATGTGAATATTGTGAATAGGTTTGCCTTTTGCTTCTTTGTTAGTTCTTGCTAGTTTTAGGATTTGATTTTCTTACTTCTTATTTGATTTTATTTTCATTTTCTCTTGCTATCATGAATTCTCACTTTGGCTAAGTTTGGTCCTAATTGTGTTGTAGGAAATGTGAACTTCAATGATGACACTCATTATAGATGGAACCAACAAAGATGGGAGGAGCCTCAAGGAATTGATCACTCCTATTGGCAACAACCTCCGGATGCGTATAGGTATAATTTCCATCCTAATGCATGTCAATTCAATGGCTATGGTGAAACTTTATGTGAAAATCAACTACCACCATCATATGCCTATAACTCTTATCCTCAACATGAACCTCAACCATTCTCACAAGCCTCTCATTACCCAACACCTTCCTATGATCCATATCCATCACATGACCAATCACCCATACCATATTCTTATGACCATTATGAGCAAGAACCTTTAGAACCACCACAACTTTATCATGACTACTATGAAGAACCACCTCAATGCACACCATCTCCATACCCTTACCAAGAAGAACCACCTTCCTACTATGAACCCTTTCTCCAAAATAATGAACCCCCTTATCCACCCCAAGCCCCAATAGATGACTCTCTCACCTTGCTACTTCAAGGACAAGCGGATATGCAAAGGAACACCCTAGAGTTTGTGACTAATTTGACTAAGGAAGTGCACACTTTAGCCTACCAATGTTTGAACACTCAAGGTGCTTCCGTGGCTACATGTGAAAAAGCAAAAGAAGAGCAAAGTATAAAGGAGAAATTGGAAAATCCGGTGGACAAGGAGGAATCAAACTTTGTATTGGAGCAATTGGAGAAACCTATGATTATTGAAGAAAGGGGAGAAGTGGTTAAAGATTTAGGAGATGCGGAACCACCATGTGAATCCCAACAACCTCCGGAGCATACCAAAATTGAAGAATATGAAAAGGTTGATCAAGAGATGGATTCAATCATCAATAAATTTTTATCAAAAATGGAATACTCTCCTTTGAGACATGAAAATGTAGCTATTGAAGACAACTCCACACCAAGTGCTATTGGTAACCTTGTTGAAGACTCTCTCAATGAATGTGAAGTTGATGCGGAAGAAGGTCTCACACAATTTCCCGAGTTAAGGAAGTCAACCTTGCATTGTCTAAGTGTGGGGAGGCTCACCTCCCCAAGTCACCATCCAATGTGAAATTCAAGTGGGTAAAATTCTTATCTTCAAACTTTACTTTCTCACTTAAATATGACTTGATTGAAAATGATGGTCAACTTAGAGCTCTTTGTGGAGTTAAAAGTAGACGAGAGTTATGTAGTGGTTGGAAACATCACTCTAAGCTAATGATGGTTGCATGCTCAAAGTTGTATAGTAACGATTGGTGGAGAACCAAATTGCATGGGTCTAGGAAGTTGTTTGGAAGCTTCTTTGAGAATTCCAAGGCCATGCCACCCAGATGGAATAATGATGATCAATTTAAGGATGGGTGTAGAAACAAGATATGGGATCCCAGCATACATGAGGATCAACTTTGGGAGCCCATAGTCTATGAAGAACTCCATCAAAGCTTGGGAGAATTGAACTTGAAGAATGGAGCTCATTGGAAATGCAAGCATTGGTGGATGTTCAAGGATGGCTTCAAGTATAAGCCACCTTGATGGAGCTCCCCATAAGTCCAACTTAAGGACAATAAACAAAAGTGTTAGGTGGGAGACACCCCACCATGGTAAATTCTTTTCATTTTTTTCTCTTTTGTACATACTAATAGAATTAGCTTAATTTCATGTTTTGTTAAGTTTGTTGAGTCTAATTGGTAGTTTAGTATGTTAAAAAAGGTTTTATGGTATTTTGGTAGCTGTTTGGAGGTTTGGAATGCTTGGATTGGTGCAAAAACATAGAAAAAAAATTTGAAAAACAGAGCACCATCCGCGCGTATGCGCACTGCGTGCGTACGCGTACATCAAGCATTTTCGCCTATCCACGCGGACGCGCCATGTACACATACGCGTGGATTGAGAAATTCTACCCCCAAGCCAAAAACCCGAGAGTTGTGCGAACGTTGCGCGCGCATTGTGCCTTTCGCACAAACCAACTCGCGCGTACGCGTACATAACGCATACGCGCCACTCTCGAAATAAGCCATCGACGCGGTCGCGCCATGTGCGTGTACGCGTCGCGTCCATTGCACCACCATCCACGCACACGCGCCATGCGCGCGTCAGTGCGGATGTCCTTTCCTCAACACATCTCTTTTCTTCTCCTCTTTCCATTTCTTTCCTTCTCCTTTCTTCCTCCCTTCTCCTACCCCTTATCAAACACTCCCAAACACCATTGATAACCATTTATTTTAGTTAAGTAATTAGTTAGTTAGTTAGTTGATTAGTTAATTTTAGTTAGTTTTCATTTCATTTTCTCTTTTTCATTGTAAGTGTTGGATTGTTATTCTTGTTTACCATTAATTAATGCTGAGTATTAAAAAGGGATGTTATCTTAACATCATTATGTTTATAATCTTTGTTGGATTCTATTGTTGAGGTTATATTTTGCCACTTGATCTTAAGCTCTTCATGCTTAATCTTGAGAATACCAAGTGATGAGAATTGCCTTCGAGCTTGTAATTCTTCTTGAATTGCATGATTTTGCCACCATGTGATTTGAACCCTATTCTTTGATTAGGCAATCTATTGACATTGGATGTTGTGCATTCATCCTAATGCATTGTGTTTCATAATCGTATGCATCCATATGCTTTTAGCTTGAATGCTTTCATGCTTTTAGCTTGAATGCTTTCATGCTTTTTTAATGCTTGTTTTACCTTACAAGTTTACCTAAAGCATCTCAAGCACACTAGAATAAGTGAAGTACATGCTTCTTTTGTGACATCGCTTTTTATGCTAGTGTGTGTTCTAAACGGCGCAATTTAGAATTCACACACTTATTTGTCATTAATGTCACACCAATTCACTCACTTAATTCTAGTGATTATTACCTCATTCCCAACAATGTATGCTTCCTTGCTTTTGTTTTCTCATCTTATGGTTTTATATTTTTGTTTTTCATGAATGATGCACCGCAAGCAAAAAATAGAAGTGGAAGAAAGAGCACGCAGCAACCAGTTGACCTACCAGCTGAAGGTAGCAACCCGGAGAGTCGCCGTACCCCCTTGCTCATCTTTGAGTGCACCAAGGACGGTACAAACTTTTAAGTGTGGGGAGGTCGTCCGACCGATCGGTGATTTTGGGTGACAAATTTATAATCCCAACACTTTTGCATTTCATTTTAGGTCTTTTAGGATTTTTGTTTCATTTTCTTAATTTTGCATATATATACACAATAAGCTTAGTCAAAATAATGAGATTTTTCAAGAATTCTATCTATAGGGCACCAATTGATTGGAGTGAAAACTTTTCATTAAAACTTGCTTGAATTACATATATTGTGGAACATGTTTTGAGCTAAGAACACAAGCATGTGAGATTTGAGCCTAATAGTGTGGTTACATCTTATAACCACTTATTCTTCCTTCTTGTGTGCATTATTCTCTTTCTATGCTTGTAATCTTTGATTTGTTTGATTCTTTATGTCCATTATTTTGTGTATTCATGCACTTATATGATTGAGGCCATCATTTTATTTAGCTCACTTACCCAAAAAGTCTTACCCTTTATCATCCATTGTTAGCAACTTTGAGCCTACGCTTAACCCACTTGTTCTTAATTTAGCACATTACAAGCCCTAAAGCAAAAAAAGAACAATAAAAAGTCCTTTATTTGGATCTTTGATTAGCTTAGGCTAGAGTGTGTGTATCATTCAAGTGTGGGAATCTTGGGACATTGGGAGAATAAAAGGGTAGTTTTGTATTTTTATTGAAACTATTGGAAATTGGGTACATGCTCATGTATTGATAAAAATGTATAAACCTTATGCATTGATGTTCTTGTATATAGTTTGAAAGAAAAGAAAAAAATGAGAAAAACAAAAGAAAGAGGAAAAGAAACAAAAATAAAGAAAAGAAAAAGAAGAAAGAAATAGAAAAAGAAAGAAAAAAAAAAGAGAAAGAAAGAAATAAAAAGGGGACAAACTTCCCCAAAGCAAAGCGAAGCTCAATAAAATCAATGCATATGAGTTGTGAAATGAGAAGAAAATGCATGAGTATGTTAAAAAGTGAAAAATGGGTAGTTAGGTTAGAACTTAATTGTATAGGATGTCATAGGTTAGGTGGGAAGTCTAAGCTTATCAAAGATTCAAATTTCAAGCTCACTTGACCAAATATGCATCCTTACCTTGACCCTAGCCCCATTACAACCTATAAAAAGACCTCATGATACTTGTATGCATGCATGAAATAAATGTTGATTGTTAGAAGAAAAACAAATCTTGGAAAGCATGACTAGGGGAGAATTGAGTGAATCAACCCTAAACACTGGAGCGAATAGAGTGCAAACACATCCGGTGAGGGTTTGATGCTCAATTACATGTTTTCACCTGTGATTATCATTCTTCATGCAAGTTTATAAAAATACTTAATAGCTCAATTCGATTGTGGTTTGGCACGGTTGTTAATACCTTTGGCCCTTGTGCATATATGTATCCTTGGGAATTAATTTATTTTGACCAAGCAATTATATTCATGTAGATAGTTGCATATAGGTAGGGTGCATTTAGTTAGATTTTATTGAATAAATGTTGATACCCTTAGCTCTCTGATGAGCGGATAATTTATACGCTTTTTGGCATTGTTTTTAGTATGTTTTTAGTAGAATCTAGTTACTTTTAGGGATGTTTTTAATAGATTTTATGTTAAATTCACATTTCTGGACTTTACTATGAGTTTGTGTGTTTTTCTGTGATTTTAGGTATTTTCTGGCTGAAATTGAGGGACCTGAGCAAAAATCAGATTCAGAGGTTGAAGAAAGACTGCTGATGCTGTTGGATTCTGACCTCCCTGCAATCAAAGTGGATTTTCTGGAGCTACAGAACTCAAAATGGCGCGCTTCCAATTGTGTTGGAAAGTAGACATCCAGGGCTTTCCAGCAATATATAATAGTTCATACTTTGGCCAAGACTAGACGACATAAACTGGTGTTTAACGCCAGCTTTCTACCCAAATCTGGCGTCCAGCGCCAGAAATGGATCAAAAACCAGAGTTGAACGCCAGAAATGGATCCAAACCTGGCGTTCAACTCCACAAATGGCCTCTGCACATGGAAAGATAAAGCTCAGCCCAAGTACACACCAAGTGGGCCCCGGAAGTGGATTTATGCATCAATTACTTATTTCTGTAAACCCTAGTGACTAGTTTATTATAAATAGGACCTTTCACTATTGTATTACACCATCTTTGGACGCCTGGTTCTTAGATCAGAGGGGCTGGCCATTCGGCCATGCCTGGATCTTTCACTTATGTAATTTTAACGGTAGAGTTTCTACACTCCATAGATTAAGGTGTGGAGCTCTGCTGTTCCTCAAAGATTAATGCAAAGTACTACTGTTTTCTATTCAATTCTTCTTATTTCGCTTCTAAGATATTCATTCACACTTCAACCTGAATGTGATGAACGTGACAATCATCATCATTCCCTATGAACGCGTGCCTGACAACCACTTCCGTTCTACATTCGAATTGAATGAGTATCTCTTAGATCTCTTAATCGGAATCTCCGTGGTGTAAGCTAGAATGATGGTGGCATTCAAGAGAATCCGGAAAGTCTAAACCTTGTCTGTGGTATTCCGAGTAGGATTCAATGATTGAATGACTGTGACAAGCTTCAAACTCGCGAGTGCTGGGCGTTAGTGACAAACGCAAAAGGAGGGTGAATCCTATTCCAGCATGATCGAGAACCGACATCTGCCTAACTGAGATTTGCAAGGTGACCATAGCTTGCTTCATACCAACAATCTCCGTGGGATTCGACCCTTACTCACGTAAGGTATTACTTGGACGACCCAGTACACTTGCTGGTCAGTTACATGGAGTTGTGAACCGTGGTTTTGGCATCATGTTTTTGGCGCCATTTCCAGGGAAAGAAAGAGCAATGAACTCTACATAATTAAAGTGTAATCACGATTCCGCGTACCAAGTTTTTGGCGCCGTTGCCGGGGATTGTTCGAGTTTGGACAACTGACGGTTCATCTTGTTGCTCAGATTAGGTAATTTTCTTTTCGTTCTTTTCAAAAATTTTTCTAAAATATTTTCAAAATTTTTTCATCTGTTTTCGAAAAAAAAAATATAATAAAAATGTTTTCAAAAATTTATTCAAAATTTTTAAGAATGAATTCTAGTGTTTCATGAAGCATGTGAAGCCTGGCTGGCTGTAAAGCCATGTCTAAATTCTTTTGGACTGAGGCTTCCAAACCATCAGAGACAAGTTACATACTTGATAAATGATGAGCAGCAATTTGTTATCAAGAGCAATATACTCTGGTGTTACATGCTGAAGCTTGGCTGGCTATTGGCCATGTCTAGTGTTTTGGACTGGAGCTTTCTTTGAAAGCTTGGCTGGCTAGTGAGCCATGTCTAATTCCTAGACTGAAGCTTTAGACTAACATGGTAAGATTCCTGGAATTCATATTAAAAATTTTGGAATTCTTATTTTCCTTTTTCAATTAATTTTCGAAAAATCCAAAAAAATTTAGAAAATCATAAAAAAAAATCAAAAATATTTTTCTGTTTCTTGTTTGAGTCTTGAGTCATATCATAAGTTTGGTGTCACTTGCATATGCATCTTGCATTTTTTCGAAAATATCATGCATTCATAGTGTTCTTCATGATCTTCAAGTTGTTCTTGGTAAGTCTTCTTGTTTGATCTTGATGATTTTTTGTTTTGTGTTGTATGGTGTTTTTCATATGCATTCTTGAATTCTTAGTGTCTAAGCATTAAAGAATTCTAAGTTTGGTGTCTTGCATGTTTTCTTTGCATTAAAAATTTTTCAAAATTGTGTCTATGATGTTCATCTTGACATTCAAAGTGTTCTTGGTGTTCATCTTGACATTCATAGCATTCTTGCATGCATCACATGTTTTGATCTAAAAATTTCATGCATTGCATCTTTTTAGTGTTTTTCTCCCTCATCGTAAAAATTCAAAAATCAAAAAAAATATCTTTCCATTTTTCTCTCATCAAATTCAAAAATTTGAGTTGACCTTTTCAAAAATTTTTAAAATCAAGTTGTTTCTTATGAGTCAAATCAAATTTTCAATTTGAAAATCTTATCTTTTTCAAAATCTTTTTCAAAAATCAAATCTTTTTCAAAATTCTTAGTTATTTTCGAAAATTCCAAAAATATTTTTCAAAAATCTTTTTCTTATTTTTATACCAAATTTTCGAAAATAACATAATCAATTAATATTTTGATTCAAAAATTTGAAGTTTGTTACTTGCTTGTTAAGAAAGATTCAAACTTTAAGTTCTAGAATCATATCTTGTGATTTCTTATGAATCAAGTCATTAATTGTGATTTTAAAAATCAAATCTTTTTCAAAAACTAATTCCTATCATATCTTTTCAAAAATATCTTCTTATCTTATCTTTTTCAAAAATATATTTTCAAAATATCTTTTCTAACTTCCTAACTTCTTATCTTTTCAAAATTGATTTTCAAAATTTGTTTCAACTAACTAACTAACTTTTTGTTTGTTTCTTAACTTTTTCAAAACCACCTAACTTATTCTCTCTTTCTAATTTTAGAAAATATCTCCCCCTTTTTCAAAAATTTCTTTTTAATTAACTAATTATTTTTATTTTTATTTTTTATTTCAAAAATTTTC
>NC_029785.2:32774216-32795754 GCF_000816755.2 Arachis ipaensis | reverse complement strand
TTAGGTTCATGATCATGTGGAGTCACAAAATAAATATAAAAATTGAAAACGGAATCAAAAATAGCAGAAGAAAAATCACACCCTGTAGGAGCATCTGTCTGGCGTTCAGCGCCAGAACAGAGCATGGTTCTGGCGCTAAACGCCCAAATGGGCAGCTTCTGGGCGCTGAACGCCAGAACAGGCATGGTTCTGGCGTTCAACGCCAGAAATGGCACACAAATGGGCGTTGAACGCCCAAAATGGCCACCAACCTGGCGCTGAACGCCCAGAGTTGGGTACAAAGGCATTTTTACATGCCTAATGGGTGCAGGGATGTAAATCCTTGAACACCTCAGGATCTGTGGACCCCACAGGATCTACTCAGGATCTGTGGACCCCACAGGATCGACTCAGGATCTGTGGACCCCACAGGATCCCCACCTACCTCCACTCACTTCTTCCCACCACTCTCTTTCACACAACCCCATAAACACTCTTCCCCAAAAACCCTTCACCAATAACCTCAAACTCTCTTCCCCATCACCTCTTCACCACTCACATCCATCCACTCTTCCCCATAAACCTACCTCATAAACCCCACCTGCCTTCAAAAATTCAAAACCAATTTCCCACCCAAACCCACCCATATGGCCAAACATTAACCCCCCTCCCTTCCCTATATAAAGCCCTCCATTCTTCATCAAATTCACACAACACACCCCTCTACACCCCTCTTGGCCGAAACCACATCTCCATCTCCCTCTCCATATTTCTTCTTCTTCTTCTTCTATTCTTTTGTTTATTGCTCGAGGGCGAGCAATATTCTAAGTTTGGTGTGGTAAAAGCATAAGCTTTTTGTTTTTCCATTACGATTGATGGCACCTAAGACCGGAGAATCCTCTAGAAAGGGGAAAGGGAAGACAAGAGCTTCCACATCCGAGTCATGGGAGATGGAAAGGTTCATCTCCAAAGCCCATCAAGACCACTTCTATGATGTTGTGGCCAAGAAGAAGGTGATCCCTGAGGTCCCTTTCAAACTCATAAGCACCATGGCCGAACCTGTGAGGAGAGGAGAGGACGTGAATCCCAAGGAGGAAGACCGCCTGGGACGTCCAGTGATCAATAAGGAGCTTCCCTCTGAGGAACCAAAGGACTCTGAGGCTCATCTAGAGATCATAGAGATTCTATTGAACCTCCTTATGCCCTTCATGAGCTCTGATGAGTATTCCTCTTCTGAAGAGAATGAGGATGTTACTGAAGAGCAAACTGCCAAGTTTCTTGGTGCAATCATAAAGCTGAATGCCAAATTATTTGGCATTGATACCTGGGAAGTTGAACATCCCTTGTTCATCAATGAACTGAATAATCTGGATCAACTGACAGTACCTCAGAAGAGACAGGATCCTGGAAAGTTCATAATACCCTGTACCATAGGCACTATGATCTTTAAAGCTCTGTGTGACCGATTTCAGGTATTTTCTGGTTGAAATTGAGGGACTTGAGCAGAAATCAGATTCAGAGGTTGAAGAAGGACTGCTGATGCTGTTGGATTCTGACCTCCCTGCACTCAAAGTGGATTTTCTGGAGCTACAGAACTCAAAATGGCGCGCTTCCAATTGTGTTGAAAAGTATACATCCAGGGCTTTCCAGCAATATATAATAGTTCATACTTTGGCCAAGAATAGACGACATAAACTGGCGTTTAACGCCAGCTTTCTACCCAAATCTGGCGTCCAGCGCCAGAAATGGATCAAAAACCAGAGTTGAACGCCAGAAATGGATCCAAACCTGGCGTTCAACTCCACAAATGGCCTCTGCACGTGGAAAGATAAAGCTCAGCCCAAGTACACACCAAGTGGGCCCCGGAAGTGGATTTATGCATCAATTACTTATTTCTGTAAACCCTAGTGACTAGTTTATTATAAATAGGACCTTTCACTATTGTATTAGACCATCTTTGAACGCCTGGTTCTTAGATCAGAGGGGCTGGCCATTCGGCCATGCCTGGACCTTTCACTTATGTAATTTTAACGGTAGAGTTTCTACACTCTATAGATTAAGGTGTGGAGCTCTGCTGTTCCTCAAAGATTAATGCAAAGTACTACTGTTTTCTATTCAATTCTTCTTATTTCGCTTCTAAGATATTCATTCACACTTCAACCTGAATGTGACGAACGTGACAATCATCATCATTCCCTATGAACGCGTGCCTGACAACCACTTCCGTTCTACATTCGAATTGAATGAGTATCTCTTAGATCTCTTAATCGGAATCTTCGTGGTGTAAGCTAGAATGATGGTGGCATTCAAGAGAATCCGGAAAGTCTAAACCTTGTCTGTGGTATTCCGAGTAGGATTCAATGATTAAATGACTGTGACGAGCTTCAAACTCGCGAGTGCTGAGCGTTAGTGACAAACACAAAAGGAGGGTGAATCCTATTCCAGCATGATCGAGAACCGACAGATGATTAGCCGTGCTGTGACAGAGCATGTGAGCATATTTTTCACTGAGAGGAGGGGATGTAGCCACTGACAACGGTGATGCCCTTGCATAAAGCCAGCCATGGAAAGGAGTAAGACTGATTGGATGAAGATAGCAGGAAAGCAGAGGTTCAGAGGAACGAAAGCATCTCTATTCGCTCATCTGAAATACTCACCAATGATTTACATAAGTATTTCTATCCCTATTCTATCAATTATTATTCAAAAACACCATTATCAATTTATATCTGCCTAACTGAGATTTGCAAGGTGACCATAGCTTGCTTCATACCAACAATCTCCGTGGGATTCGACCCTTACTCACGTAAGGTATTACTTGGACGACCCAGTGCACTTGCTGGTCAGTTACACGGAGTTGTGAACCGTGGTTTTGGTATCATGTTTTTGGCGCCATTTCCAGGGAAAGAAAGAGCAATGAACTCTACATAATTAAAGTGTAATCACGATTCCGCGTACCAAGTTTTTGCATAAGTATTTCTATCCCTATTCTATCAATTATTATTCGAAAACACCATTATCAATTTATATCTGCCTAACTGAGATTTGCAAGGTGACCATAGCTTGCTTCATACCAACAATCTCCGTGGGATTCGACCCTTACTCACGTAAGGTATTACTTGGACGACCCAGTGCACTTGCTGGTCAGTTACACGGAGTTGTGAACCGTGGTTTTGGCATCATGTTTTTGGCGCCATTTCCAGGGAAAGAAAGAGCAATGAACTCTACATAATTAAAGTGTAATCACGATTCCGCGTACCAAGTTTTTGGCGCCGTTGCCGGGGATTGTTCGAGCCTGGACATCACAATTTCGTGCAACAAGTTTTTGGCACCGTTGCCGGGGAAAGAAAGAGCAATGAACTCTACATAATTAAAGTGTAATCACGATTCCGCGTACCAAGTTTTTCACGTTGCCAGGGATTGTTCGAGCCTGGACATCACAATTTCGTGCACCACTCTCTCTTGGTTTAAGCATGAGGACATGCTTAGTTTAAGTGTGGGGAGGTTGATAAACCCCATTTGTAGGGTTTATCTTATGCTTTATTTAAGGGATTTTATCACCTTTTACCCACATTTATTCAATGAAATAGCATGGTTTTGTAAATTCTCCTTTAATTATGCTTAAGAGTGAACACATGCTTTTTAGGACTTAGAATAGCTAAATTTAATTCACCTTGATTCTATTAGATGCCTTGATATGTTTTTTAAGTGATTTCAGATTTAGGAGGCAAAGATTGGATCAAGGGAATGAAGAAAAAGCATGTAAAAAATGGAGAACTCATGAAAAAATGAAGGAATCGCAAAAGCTGTCAAGCCGACCTCTTTCCACTTTGAGCTACAGAGGTCCAAATGATGCGGTTCCAGTTGTGTTGGAAAGCTAACATCCGAGGCTTCGAAATGATATAAGATATGCTATAGTTGTATCACGTTTAGGGGGCACGCACGCGGTATGTATGCGTACGCGCCGATTTGCACGTGATTCATTAAAAGCAAATTATTGGCCAGCGAATTCTAAAACCTTGTGGGCCCAATCCAACTCATTTCTGATGTTATTTAACCTAAGGATTGAAGAGGGATGAGACATCTAGTCATTAGTTGAGTTTTATTTTATTTTTATTATGCTTTAGTTAATTTTAGAGAGAGAAGCTCTCACTTCTCTCTAGAATTAGGATTAGGTTTTAGATCTAGATCTACTTCTTTTTCTTCTCTCTTAATTTTCCTCTTTCATCTTCAATTGTTCTCTTGTAGATTGTAGAATCCTTCTTCTCTTGTAATTTTTTGTATTGGTAGTTGTAGTTTATGAACTTGCTTTTTTAGATCTACATTTCTTCTTCTTCAATGCAATTGGTAAGTTCTTTGTTGTTTCATGATTGTTTCCTTTTCTATTGTTGATCTCTTGCTATTCTAGTTAGATCTCTCTTTAATTCTTGCAATTCATGTTGTTTACTTTCATTGCCTTCTATGTGTTTGTTAAAATGCTTCTTTTAGTTATGAGTTTACTTTTCTATTATTTTGCCTTTCTATTGTTAATCTCTTACTTTTGTAGTTGTAGATTCCTTTAAGTCTTGTAATTTACTATGCTTATCTTTGTGCCTTCCAAGTGTTTGATAAAATTCTTGGTTGGATTTTAGAGTAGAATGTTATGTTCTTGGCTTGGGAAGGTAACTTAGGAACTCTTGAGTTACTAATGTCCAAGTGATTGACGATTGGGAGCCATTAACTCTAGATATCACTAATTGATTTGGTGGAGAACTAGGACTTATAGTCTTGGATTGACATAGCTCACTTGACTTTCCTTTATTAGTTAGAGGATGACTTAGTGGGGTTGATCCTTGCCAATTCTCATGTTGTGGTTAGTGATTAGGATAGAGATCCTTGACCACCAACCTTTACCAAGACCTTTTTAGTTGTTAGTTTATTTTTATTGCCATTTACATTTCATGTTTCTTATCCCAAAAACCCCAAAACATACCTCATAACCAATAACAAGAACATTTTATTACAATTCCTAGGGAGAATGACCCGAGGTTCAATACTTCGTTTTACAAATTTAGGAGTTTGCACTTGTGACAAACAATCTTTTGTATGAAAGGATTATTGGTTGGTTTAGAGACTATACTTGCAATGAGAATTCAATTGTAAATTCTAAACCACACAAAAGTCCTCTCATCAGGAGGAGCCACAAGGATTTGATCAACTCTCTTGGCAACAACCCCCTCTAATGTACTATGAGCAACACGAGTTCCATGATGCATCCCAAGACAATGGTTATGATGGACCTCTTCGTGACAATCAACACCCACCACAATATACCTATGAACCCCCTCCTTAATATAGCCCACAACCATACTCACAAGCCCCATTTTACCAAACACCTTCATATGATCCCAATCCATATCCACCATACCAACCACCCTATAAGCCCTATGAACCATATCTAGAACCACCCTTATTCCAACACAATTACTCCCAAGAACCACCACCTCCATATACACCATGTCCATATCCATCAATCCAAGAGCACTATGATCCTACTTATGATAGCCAAGCGGAACAAGAGCCACAGATCATTTCAAGGAAGCAATGGATCGACTTCAAGCAACTATCCATCAAATGGAGCGAGAGGAAAGCCAAAAAGCACACGAAGCTCTCATGCTAATGAATCTCAACTTGAGAACAAGGGACTGAAGTGTGTTGTGCAACAAGTGGAAAAGATGGAGAGTGTTGAACCGCCACATCCTTATCAAGTTGAACCACTCTCTTATCATGAATCTTTCCTCCCAAGTAATGAAACCTCATATCCACCACAATCTCCAATGGATGACACTCTTGGTGTTCTTCTTCAAGAACAAAAAGAGATGCAAAGGACGACACTAGATTTCATAGCTACCTTGACCGAGGTAGTAGATAATTTAGCTTCACTGTGTTTCAACACTCAAAGTACCTTCATGGCTACATGTGGAGAATCTAATGAAGAGCGTAGCATGAAGGAGAGATTAGGAACTCCGGTGGAAAGTGAGGAATACGACCTTGTATTGGAACAGTTGGAGGAAGCCATGATTGTTGAAGAGGAAGAAGTGGTTGAAGATTTAGGAGATGCGGAACCGCCATGGGAATCTAGAGTTATAGAGTATTCCTCCAAGAAGCTTGAAATCGATGTTGAGGAGGCTAGTGCACAGCTTCTAAGACATGTTCCCTATGAAGAATTGGACGGAATAGATAAAGAGGCACGTTCCCTTGGTAATGATGATCATGAATCAAGCCAACCTTCTCCCGATGAAATTGAAAGAAATATTGATGTAGACTTCTCTCCACCTCATATTTATAATTTGAGTGACGGAGAAGAGTTGGACGAACTCAGTGAGGAAGATCTTGAAAGTGAAGAATCTTCTCCAAAGGTGGAAGTCCTTCAAAAAGGATGGATGGGAGTTGAATATGCTTTATCAAGATCGTTGGAGACTTCTCTACCTAGGTTGCCATCTACTCCTTCATTTGAGTGGGTAAAACTTATTTCCATTAGCTTATTTGTCCCACTTGAGTATGGTATACTAGAAATGGATGGCCAACTTAGGAGGCTTTGTGGAATGAAGCGTAAGAGAATGATGTTTAGTGGTTGGAGTTGCAAATCAAGGCTCATCAAGGTTGATATTTCAAAAGCTAGATGTAAGGGTTGGACTAGTGATCAATTGGTGGGGTCTAAAAGAAGAGTTTGGTATTTTATTGAGAATTCGAATTGCTTGCCACCCAGTTAGAACAATGATGATCCACTCAAAGATGGGTGTAGAAACAAGATTTGGGATCCCGGCATACAAGAGGATCAACTTTGGGAGCTCAAGACTTGTGAAGAACTTCATCAAGGCTTGGTGAATTCACTTAGGAATGTTGGAGCTTATTGGAAGTCCAAGCGTTGGTGGAAGTTTCAAGATGAGTTCAAGCACAAGCCACCATGACAAGGAGCTTCCCAAATGTCCAACTTAAGGACTTTAACTAAAAGTGCTAGGTGGGAGACACCCCACCATGGTAAATTCTTCCTATTTTCTCTTTTATTTATTTGGTTTTCACTTATTTAATAAATTTGGCTTAAATCTGGTAGCTTGTTAGTTAATAAAAAATAAAAATAATAATAAAAAAATTTGTCCCACGTGTGCGCGTGGCTGACGCGCACGCGTCCTATTGGATTTTGCTCTCTGGTACATTTTTCCCGAGAGTTGTGCTGGAACTGTGCGGGTGATGTGCCTGACGCACAACTCACCCCACGTGTACGCGTGACCCACGCGTACGCGTCACCCAGCCATTTCATCTTTTCATGCGAACGCGTGATCCTCGCATACGCGTCGATGCGAATATCGCTTCTTCCTGAAAGTTGTGCTGGAACCGTGCTGGAGGGGTGCCAGGCGCGCAACGCTACCCACGCGTATGCGTGAGCGATGCTTACGCGTCGTTTCGCAGATTCCTTTCTACTTCTTTCTTCTCTCCTTTCTTATTCTTTCCTCTTCCTTTCTCACTTCCTTGTCCTTTAACTTTTCATCCTTATTCTCTTTCATTTTCTTTTCTTCATTGTATTTACATACTGTCATTCATTGCATTTTCACTTTGTGCATTTTTTATTTTCTTTTCTAAGTTGCCATTTTTCTATTGGTGCTTAATTTTCTTACTCATCTGCTGAATATTTCTTGCATTGTTTTGGTGTATCTTAACTTGTGTTATATTGATTGGGTGATACAATTTATAGGTCAATTCTAACCTCTCATAACACTTGTATTTCTTTTGCATTGATATGAACTTATATTGCCCTTCATGACCCAATCTCTTTCCCCTATTGTTGTAATTCTTGCACTATTGATATGCCATTTGCCTATACTGCTTTCTCACTTGTATGTTGTAGCTAACATGTAGTTGAGATCCTCATTATTATTTAGCATTAGACCACCTATATTTCATTTGTTTACATATTTTTGTTTGTGGGTTATTCTTCTTCTTTTTTCTCTCCTTTCAGGATGGCCACCAAGGAGGGAAAACGGAAAACTTCTAATTGGGGTGACAAACAAGTTCTTCCGCACAATCTTTTAAAGAAACTTCATTAGTTGCAGTAACCCGTCCACTTGCACATCTTTGCATGCATCGAGGACGGTGCAATCTTTACGTGTGTGGAGGTCGATACCGACTTCCGTGGGTTAGTCACTTTCTTCTAAACACCAATGTTTAATTCTCTTTATTACTTAGTTGCTGCATTGCATGATAGATTGCATGTGTAGTTAATTGTTTGCATTTATGTACTGCTTGGTTAAAGTAATGATTTCTTTTCTAAGAAACTATCTTAAAGCATTTCACTAATTTGAACAAAAACTTTTGTTGCACTTGTTTGAATAATTTTATTTTGGGAACATGGTTTTAGAGTTCGAACACACAAAATCAGTGAGCTATTTGAACCTATTTGATTGGTTGCATCTTATCAACCAATGTTTTATTATGGTATGTGTTGTTCTTTCTAAAATTGTGATCTTTGGCTTGCTTAATTCTATATTTCCATTGTTTGATGTATGCATGCACTTATGTGATTGAGGCCTTCTTTCACTAAACTTACATACGCATATGGCCTTATCCTTTTCATTATCTTTTGCAAACCAAAGTTGAGCCTATTTTACCACTTTTGTTCTTTACTTTAACTCATCACTAACTCTAAGCGGAAAACAATAATGTCCTTAATTTGAATCTTTGATTAGCTTAGACTAGTGAGAGTGCTCATGAATTAAGTATGGAGACATTGGGTTTGGAAACATTTGGTTTGAGAATTGGATGTTGTATATTCTTGTGAAAATGTGAAAAAGAATGTTGAAGACATGTTTATGAATGCAATACCTTAATCATATCCATTGAGAAAAAGAAAAGAAAAGAAAAGAAATGATGAAAAAAAGAAAAGAAAAGGAGCAATAATAAAAGGGGACAAAATACCCCAAAGTAACTGATGGTAGGAATGCATATGTACTGTACTCAAAGTCGGATGCATAAATATGTGAAAAACATAGTTAATGGGTACTTAGATTTTATACTCTGATCACATAGACTGCCTCAAGTTAGATGGGAAATTTAGGTTAATCAAGGATTTAGATATTAGTCCATTTGACCAAATACAATCCTACCTTGACCCTAACCCCATTATAACCCTTAAAAGACCTCTTGATATGTGTATTTGTGCATTAAATTATTGTTGATTAGTAGAAGAAGAGCAAGCCTTAGAAAACAAGGTTAGTAGAGAATTGAGAGAATCGAACCTTAAACACTTGAGTGATTAGAGTGTATACACTTCCGGGTGAGGGTTCGATGCTCGATTTTTTGTTCCCGGCTTTCACGAGCTTTCTTCTTGCAAGTCTACTTCTACTTTATTTTGAGATTCGATTTAGTGGAATCCAGTTTATATTTGTTCTTGGAAGATTTATTTACTTTTGTCCAAGTAGGTAGAAGCATTTTCGCATGTAGTTGCATTCATATATATATAGGTCGCATTTCATAAATTCTACCATTCCTCTTCACTCTCTTTTAGTTCTCTTGAGCTTAGCATGAGGACATGCTAATGTTTAATTGTGGGGAGATTGATAAACCCCATTTTGAGGGTTTATCATGTGCTTAATTTAGTGAATTTTATCCATTATTCTCACACTTATTCATAGAAATCGAATGTTTTACATTTTCCTTCCTGATTTTGTGCTATGATTGAAAACATGCTTCTTTGGCCTTAAATTACTAATTTTTAATTCTCTCTTACTACCATTCGATGCGGTAATATGTGTGTTAAGTGTTTTTAGGTTTTCTAGGGTAAGAATGGCTTAGAAGATGGAAAGGAAGCATGCAAAAGTGGAAGGAATACAAGAAATTGAAGGAATTGCTAAGATGTCAATCCTGACCTCTTCTTACTAAATTGATAATAACTTGAGCTATAGAGGTCCGAATGAGGCGGTTCTAGTTGCGTTGGAAAGCTAACATCCGAGGCTTCGAAATGATATGCAATTTAATGTAGTTGCCATGCAGTTAGATGATGCGCATGCGTGGATCATGCGTACGCGTGACCAGAAATTTTTAGCGACGCGTACGCGTGACAGAGGCTCACGTGCTGTATGTATAACAAATCACTGGGGTGATTTCTGGGCTATTTTTGGTCTAGTTTCAAGACCAAAAATACTGATTAGAGGCTGCAGAGTAGAGCTGGAAGGGGGAATCAATCATTCATCCATAACTTTAGGTTTAGATGTAGTTTTGTAGAGAGAGAGGCGCCTCTCCCCTCTCTTTAGGTTTTAGGTTTTTAGATTTATCTCTTCTCTAATTCAGATTTCCATTTTGTTTTGTTTTAGTTTCTATTCTACATTCTATTATTCTAGCCTCTTAGTTTATTTTCTCTTGTTGATTTTTCCTATTTTCCCAATTTAGTTTATGAGCTTTTCATGTTAGATTTTATTTCTTATTAATGCAATTTGAGGTATTTCATGTTTATTGCTTGTTTCTTCAGTTGTTATTATTGATGCCTTGCAATTATTGGTTTAGATTTAACATCCTCTTATTACTTTTCTATGTTTTTATTTTGTGTCTTCCAAGTGTTTGATAAAATGCTTGGTAGGATTTTGAATAAGATTTTCCTATTCTTAACTTGGATTAATTAATTGGAGACTCTTGAATCGTCAAGGTCTTTTGTTGGTTTGTGATTGATGGTTGCTAGTTAACTTGAGCTACACTAACTCTAGTCTTTGATTCGGATTTGTGAACTCAAGTTGAATTGCTCACTTGAATTACCTTCAATTGTTAGAGGTTAACTAAGTGAGAGGAACTTGCAATTACCATCATAATTGACAATGACAATGAGGATAGGAATTCTAATTCTCAATCCTTTCTAGGACTTTTCTTAGTTGTTATTTTATTTCCTTGTTATTTACTTTACTTGTTCCTTATTTCAAAACCCAAAAATATACTCTTCCATAACCAATTATAAGTACACTTCCATGCAATTCCTTGAGAGACGACCCGAGGTTTATATACTTCAGTTGATTTTTATTGGGCTTGCTTAAGTGACAAACAAATTAAATTTGATTGAGGTTTAATTGTCGGTTTAGATATATACTTGCAACACGACTATTTTTGTGAAAGCTTTAATCGAGCTCTGATAGATGAAAATTGCTCGATGGTTTAGAATTTCTCTAGTAGAAATAAGAACTTCGTTGTAAGCATAGCTCCAAACAAACAAACAATTCTCACATCAAAAATTTTGGTTGTCACAAAGAACAAACCCCAAATAAGAATTAATCGAAGTATTTAGACTTCGGGTCGTCTCACAAGGAATTGCAATGAAGTGTATGCTTATTGTCTATGAAGGTGACAAGGGGTTTTGTTTATAAGAGGCAGAAAATAAATGGCAAGAAAAGTTAATCAAGAAAGCAATTAAAGAAAGCAAAATAAAGAAAGGCAATTAATAAAGAGAGACATTCATGGCAAGAATTGAGATCATAGGCCTTCCATCCTAGTCACTAATAACAATAATTAACAAGAATTTATCTTATTACGTCATCCCCAATGATGGAAGAAGATATAGGTTATCTTCCATTAGAGAAAGTCTAACAAGACTAGCTAATCTCAATACAAATGTCCTAATCATCTCACTAATTAGATTAGCAAGAGATTAGAGTCAATGGAAATGATATTAAATAACAATTCTAGATCAATCAACTCACATTAGCAAGAGATTAGAGTCAATGGAAATGATATTAAATAACAATTCTAGATCACCAACATAGGTTGGGTTTTCATGACTCAAGATTGTCTAATTACTCTTTCCAAGCCAAGAATGCTCAAAGTCTACTCTAAAGCCCAACCAAGCATTTTGTCAAACACTTGGTGGGTAATAAAGGAAAGCATGGTAAATATGCAAGAATAATAAAATCTAACAACTACCAATTGCAAGGGGAGTAAGTTCACAACTCAATTCATCAATAAAAAGAAACATCAACATCAAATTGCATTAAATGTAAATCAAATCCAACATGCGTTCATCATCACAAAAGAAACATAAAAGAGAAATTAACATGAAAACTAAGAGAATTAAGTAGTAGGAACAAAAAATCATAAAGGAAACAAGATGAAAACATGAAGTTAGACCTAGATCTAAGATGTAAAATAGCCTAAGAACCCTAATTCTAGAGAGAAGATGGAGCTTCTCTCTCTAAAAACTAACCTACATGATGCTAAGTTACAAACAATTGCTCCCTCTTTGCTTGGACTTCAATTCTACATGAAATACACTCAGAAACAAGTTAGATTTGGGCCTGGACAGCTCAGAAATCGACCACAGCATTTTGCCTTTAAGTGAGTCACGTGCTGGTATCGGTGCGTACGCGCCATGTGTGCGTGCGCGTCGATTGGCTGTTTCTTCATCCGCGCGTACGCGGCATGTTCGCTTGCGCGTCTCTATGTGAAATCACTTCTGCGCGTGCGCGCCTTGTACGCGTGCGCGCCCATTGATGTATTTCCCAATCTTTGTTTCATCATGCATTCTCCACTTTGTATGCTTTTTTCCTCATTTCTTCCATCCAATACTTGCCTTCTGAACCTAAAATCACTCAACAAACACATCAAGGCATCGAATGAAATCAAAGTAAATAAAAATCACGAATTTAAGGGCCTAAAAAGCATGTTTTTACACTTAGGCACAATTCAAGGGAGAATTACAAAACCATGTTATTTCATTGAATAAATGTGGGAAAAAGGTGATAAAATCCCCTAAAATAAGCACAAGATAAACCATGAAATCGGGGTTTATCAAATCTCCCCACACTTAAACTAAGCATGTCCTCATGCTAAAATCAAGAAAGAAGCAAAGGGTATCAACATTTATTCAATGCAAACTAACTAAATGCAATCTATCTATGTGCAACCTATTTACATGAATGCAATGGCTTAGTCAAAATAAATCGATCTCCCAGAATACATATGCAAGCACAAGGGCTAAGGCAATAGCAATCAAAGCAAACCACAATTGGATTAAATCATTAAAAGATTTTACAAACTTGCAAGAAAAAATGATCATGGGTGGAAACATGTAATTGAGCGATCGAACCCTCGCCGGATGTGTATCCTCTCTTGGCACTCAAGTGTATGGGTGATTCACTCAATTCTCCCCTAATCATGCTTTCCAAGATTTATTTTTCATCTAACAATCAACAATTATTCTATGCATGCATACAAATATCATGAGGGCTTTCCCATAAGTTGTAATGGGGCTAGGGTCAAGGTAGGATGCATATGGTCAAGTGAGCTTGAAATTTGAATCTTTGATTAATTTAAACTTCCCACCTAACCTATGACAACCTATACAATTCTAGACAAACCTAGCTATCCATTCTTCACTTTTTCACACACTCATGCATTCCCTTTTGATCACTACACATATGCATTGATTATTATTGAACTTCACTTTGGGGCACTTTGTCCCCTTTTTATTGCTTTTCTTTTTCTTTCTTTTCTATATATTTTCTTTTTCTTCTTATATATATATTTTTTTTCTTTTTGTTTTTCTCATTTTTTTCTTTCTTTTCAAACTAAAATGTATACAAGAACATCAATGCATATAGTTTACACATGATTAATACATGAGTATGTTCCCAATTCCCAAGATTCTCAACACAAATACAAAAACACACTTTTATCTCTACCCAATGTTCCCAACTTTTCCAAAATCAAATGATGAACACTTTCACTAGCCTAAGCTAATCAAAGATTCAAATTAAGGACATTTATTATTTTTCACTTAGGCTTGTAATGTGCTTCAACAAATGGGTTAAGCATAGGCTCAAAATTGGCTAACAATGGAAGATAAAAGGATAGGCTATTTGGGTAAGTGAGCTATTTGAACAATGGCCTCAATCATATAAATGCATGTATACACAAAGTAATGGACATAAAGAATCAAACAAATCAAAGATTACAATCATAGGAAGAGAATAATGCACACAAGAATGAAAGTAAGTGGTTATGTATGATGTAACCACACAATTAGGCTCAAATCTCACATGCTTGTGTTCTTAGCTCAAAACATGATCCACAAAGTATATAATTCAAGAAAGTTTTAATAAATTTTCTTTTTCAATCAATAGGGGTGCCCTATAGATAAAATCCTTGGAAAATATCATGATTTTGACTAAGCTTATTATATACATATGAAAAATGAGAAAATGCAACTAAAAATCCTAAAATGAAATACAAAAGTATTGGGATTAGAAACTTGTTACCCAAAAATGCCGAGTGGTCAGACGTCCTCCCCACACTTAAAAGTTTGCACCGTTCTCGGTGCACTAAAAATAAGCAAGGGGGTACGGCGACTTTCCGAGTTGCCACCTTCAGCTGGCGGGTTAACCGGTGCTACGTGTTCTTCCTTCCGCTTCCATTTTTGCTTATGGTGCATCAATCATGAAAAATAAAATAAATACCGTAAGATGAAAACATACAAAAGCAAGGAAGCGTGAATTGTTGGAATAAGGTAAGAACTACTAGAATGGAGTGAGTGAATTAGTGTGACATTAATGAAAAATAGGTGTGTGGGTTCTAAAATTGTGCGCGGTTTAGAATACACACACACTAGTACAAAAAAGTTATGTCACAATTACACAAAAGAAAACATGCACTTCACTCATTCTAGTGTGCTTGAGATACTTTAAAAGACTTGTAGGCTAAAATAACCCAACAAGTAGTGAAGAGGCATGAAAGCACTCAAGCAATTAATCAAGCAATTGTGAAACTGGATAATGCATGGACATTGATTGATGTGTAGGTGGACTTAGTGAACAAAATGGTATATGAAACTCACACAACAATCAATGACACCTATTGAAGTTGTTGCAATACCTAAGTGACATAGAGGTGAAACACATGGATGCTATGGGACTTAGGAAAAAGAAGATAGAAGTGGAAATTAATCACATAGCAAGCATGGCCCACAAAGCTTTACAAAGCTCAAAAATATGTCACTAGGTAAGCTTTCAATCCAATTTCACAATTCTACAATATCAATGCATGAAATAAGTGATGTGAATAAGGGTAAACCATAAACAAGCATCACCTAAAAAAATGCAATGATAATATACAATTGCCTAACAATAGATGATGAATGCATGGTGGCCAAAACATGCAATTCAAAAGAGTTAAGAAGCTTAAAGGCAACGTAACATTCACTTGGTGCTCATAAATGTTAAACATGAAAACTCAAAACTAAGTGACAAAATATAACCTCAACAATTAAATCCAACAATAAAAATTAAAAATAATGATGTTAAAATAACATCTCACAATAATAAGCAGCAAGAAACAGTAGACAACGTTAATAATCCAACACTTATAAAGAAAAATAGAAAATAAAATGAAAATGGACTAATTAAACAATTAACTAACTAACTAAAAGAAGTGGTTATAGATGGTGTTTGGTAGTGTTGGATGATGATTGAAGGATGGAAAGAGAAGAGAGGAAGGAAAGAAATGGAAAGAAGAGAAGAAAAGAAGGTGGGTGAAACAGGCAATCCACGCATGCGCGGCATGTGCGCGTAAGCGTGGATTAATGAAATGGAAGAAACGCGTACGCGCGGCTGACGCGTACACGTGCATGACAAAGCAGAGAGTCGACGCGTACGTGCAAGGTACGCGTGCGCGTGCCCTGGGGCACAAAGTTGGCACACGTCAGACATAACTCTCGGGTGAATGCATGGGAAGTGGAAAAATTCAATCCACGCGTACGCGTACATGACGCGTGCGCGTGGATGGTCGAAATTGCTTGATTCACGCGTACGCGTGAAGCAAGCGTGCGCGTGGATGGTGCTCTATTTTTCAAAATCTTGCTATGTTTTTGCACCAAACCAAGCATTCCAAACCTCCAAACAGCTACTAAAACACCACAAAACCTTATTTAACACACTAAACTGCCAAACATACTTAACAAATCAATCAAAACATGAAATTAAACCTATTTTACCAATATGTACAAAAGAGAAAAATTAAAGGATATTACCATGGTGGGGTGTCTCCCACCTAGCACTTTCGTTTATTGTCCTTAAGTTGGACTTATGGGGAGCTATCCATCAAGGTGGCTTGTGCTTGAATCCATCCTTGAACATCCACCAATGCTTGGACTTCCATTGCGCTTCATCATTCAAAGTTAATAACTCCAAGCTTCGATGGAGTTCTTCATAAACCATGGGCTCCCAAAGTTGATTTTTCTTATGTGATCCGGGATCCCACACTTTGTTTTCACACCCGTCCTCGAGTTGATCATGGTGATTTCCTCCGGGTGGCAAGAGAGATGAATTCTCATGGAAGCACCAAACTATCCTCCTAGACCCATCTACTTGAGCAATACACCAATCCATGCTCTTCAATTTTGAGCTTCCAACCATAATGAGCCTAGACTCACAACGCCAACCACTAAACATCCTCCTCTTACGCTTAATTCCATAAAGCGCCCTAAGTTGGCCATCCGTCTCAAGCAAACCATATTCAAGTGGGATAATAAAGCTAAGACTTAGAAGTTTTACCCACTCAAATGAAGGATTAGATGACAACCTAGGTGGAGGAGTTCCCAACGGTCTTGATAAAGCACGCTCTACTCCCGTCCATCCTTTTTGGAAGGCATCCACTACTTGGCAAGGTTCTTCAAGCTTTACCTCTTGCCAAGCTTCCTCAAGTTCAAGTTCTTCTTCACCAATGTCCTCTAGCTCTTCCCCATCACTCAAATCATAAATAGGAGGTTGAGTAAAATCTACCTCATCATCAATTCCAAGTATAGTGGGGAAGGATTCCTCAAATTCAAAAGGATCATATGTTGATGCGGAGTCATCATAAATAGGAGGGCCTATTACTTGGGATACTTCTTCCAATTCTTCAATCACATTGTGCCTTGGAGGTTGTGCACTCTCCTCCTCAACATCAACTTCAAACTCCATGGAAGAGGGCTCTTCAATTTGTGATTCCTCTATATACTCAACATATCCTAAGGCTCCAACCACTACTTCCTCTTGTTCAATAATCTCTACCTCCTCTTGTTGCATTTCTTGCTTTAACTCCTCTTCTTCACCTTGGAACTTCAAGTTCACTCCCTCACTAAGCTCTTTGGTTGCTTCTCCACATTCAACAATGGGAGTGCCTTGATCACATAGGCTTAGGCAGGATGAGACTATGTTGCCAATGGCTTCTACTATGATAGCCATTTTCGCTCTTAACTCCTCAAACTTCTTTTCATCCTCCTCGTGTCGCCTTAAGATATGAGATTCAAGATCTCTCCATTCCAACATGAAGGCTTCATCGGAAGGTGATGGTGGAAGAGAATGTTCACTGTTTGAGGAAAGGTTGTTATAATTGGGGGGTGGTTCATATTGGTGAAATTTTTGAGGTGGTGTATGGACTTTGTGGTTTTTGGGAGTATTGGTGTTGGAATGGTAGTGGTTCTAGATATGGTTCATATGGTGGTTGGTATGGTGTGTATGGATTGGGATCATGTAGAGGTGAATGGTGGTATGAGGCTTGTGAGTATGGTGGAGGGCTATATTGAGGAGGGGGTTCATATGTATATGGTGGTTGTGGTTGACAATCACAATGAGAGTCATCACATACATTGGATTGGTATGCATTAGGATAAGGAGTATACCCATAAGAATCCGAAGAGTAGTCACGTTGGGGTGGCGCTTGGACGGCTCGGGTGGCAATAAATGCCCTTTGGTTGTCGCGCATCTCCGTGAGGATAGTAGTCATGTCTCCAATCACTCTTGCCAAACTTTGATCTCCAATTTCTTGATGCATGTTATCATCGTAAATTTCATCTCCTACAACATAGTTTGAACTAAACTCATAGCCAAAGTGATGAGAATTCATGGTGATAAGAGAAAATAAAAACAAAAGCTAACAAGAAACAAGAAAACTAAATCCTAAAACTAGCAAAAACTAACAAACAAACCCAAAAATCAAGCTATTCACAATATATACAATAGCCAATAACATAGCACCATTGCAACTCCCCGGCAACGGCGCCATTTTGATAGATGAAAATTGCTCGATGGTTTAGAATTTCTCTAGTAGAAATAAGAACTTCGTTGTAAGCATAGCTCCAAACCAACAAACAATTCTCACATAAAAAATTTCGGTTGTCAAAAAGACCAAACCCCAAATAAGAATTAACCGAAGTATTTAGACTCCGGGTCGTCTCACAAGGAATTGCAATGAAGTGTATGCTTATTGGCTATGAAGGGGACAAGGGGTTTTGTTTATAAAAGGCGGAAAATAAATGGCAAGAAAAGTTAATCAAGCAAGCAATTAAAGAAAGCAAAATAAAGAAAGGCAATTAATAAAGAGAGACATTCATGGCAAGAATTGAGATCATAGGCCTTCCATCCTAGTCACTAATAACAATAATTAACAAGAATTTATCTTATTACGTCATCCCCAATGATGGAAGAAGATATAGGTTATCTTCCATTAGAGAAAGTCTAACAAGACTAGCTAATCTCAATCCAAATGTCCTAATCAACTCACTAATAGGATTAGCAAAAGATTAAAGTCAATGGAAATGATATTAACTAACAATTCTAGATCACCAACATAGGTTGGGTTTTCATGACTCAAGATTGTCTAATTACTCTTTCCAAGCCAAGAATGCTCAAAGTCTACTCTAAAGCCCAACCAAGCATTTTGTCAAACACTTGGTGGGTAATAAAGGAAAGCATGGTAAATATGCAAGAATAATAAAATCTAACAACTACCAATTGCAAAGGGAGTAAGTTCACAACTCAATTCATCAATAAAAAGAAACATCAACATCAAATTGCATTAAATGTAAATCAAATCCAACATGCGTTCATCATCACAAAAGAAACATAAAAAAGAAATTAACATGAAAACTAAAGAGAATTAAGTAGTAGGAACAAGAAATCATAAAGGAAACAAGATGAAAACATGAAGTTGGACCTAGATCTAAGATGCAAAATAGCCTAAGAACCTTAATTCTAGAGAGAAGAGGGAGCTTCTCTCTCTAGAAGCTAACCTACATGATGCTAAGTTACAAACAATTGCTCCCTCTTTGCTTGGACTTCAATTCTGCATGAAATACACTCAGAAACAAGTTGGATTTGGGCCTGGGCAGCTCAGAAATTGCCCCAGCATTTTGCCTTTAAGTAAGTCACGTGCTGGTATCGGCGCGTACGCGCCATGTGCGCGTGCACGTCAATTGGCTGTTTCTTCATCCGCGCGTACGCGGCATGTACGCGTGTGCATCTCTATGTGAAATCACTTCTGCGCGTGCGCGCCTTGTACGCGTGCGCGCCCATTAATGCATTTCCCAATCTTTGTTTCATCATGCATTTTCCACTTTGTATGCTTTTTTCCTCATTTCTTCCATCCAATACTTGCCTTATGAACTTGAAATCACTCAACAAACATATCAAGGCACCGAATGGAATTAAAGTGAATCAAAATCACCAATTTAAGGGTCTAAAAAGCATGTTTTTACACTTAGGCATAATTCAAGGGAGAATTACAAATCCATGCTATTTCATTGAATAAATGTGGGAAAAGGTGATAAAATCCCCTAAAATAAGCACAAGATAAACCACGAAATTGGGGTTTATCAAGCTCCTCTCAGTCTCACTCTCTCACACACACTCAGTCTAGAGAGGGCTCCTCAGCCCTCTCAATCTCATCGAGCTCACCTCCATCGAGCCACCGCCTCGTGCTGCTGCCATCGTCATTCCTTCGAATAGCCAGCGCCTCGTGCTCGCTCACTTCCCCTCCATCGTGCAGTAGTCATTGCAACCTTCAAAGCCTCTGCCGTGTAACTTTCGAAGCCTCCATTGCGCAGCAGCCATTGTAACCGTCGAAGCCACCTTCCGTGGAAGCCACTTGATAAACCTCGATTTCGTGGTTTATCTTGTGATTAATTTGGGGGATTTTATCAACTTTTCTCACATTTATTCAATGAAATAGCATGGTTTTGCAACTCTCCCTTGATTTGTGCTTAAATGTGAAAACATGCTTTTTAGCCCCTAAAATTGGTGATTTTAATTCACTTTAATTCCATTCGATGCCTTGATATGTTTTTTGAGTAATTTCAGGTTCATAAGGCAAGTATTGGATGGAAGAAGGGAGGAGAAAAGCATGCAAAGTGGGAGAACTCATGAAGAAATGAAGGAACCGTAAAGCTGTCAGGCCTGACCTCTTCGCACTCAAACGATCATAAATTGAGCTACAGAGGTTCAAATGAGGCGGTTTCAGTTGCGTTGGGAATCTAACATTCGGGGCTTCAAAATGATATAAAATTTGCCATATGTTACTTCGTGCATAGGGGCGCGCGCGCCATGTACGCGTGCGCGCCGATGGAGCACGTGGGTCCACTTAAGAGAAATTGCCCCCAGCGATTTTTCAGCTCATTTTGGGCCCAATCCAACCCATTTCTGATGCTATTGAACCCAAGGATTGAAGGGGGAATGAAAAAATTAGTCATAGTTTAGTTTTTACCATGTTTTAGGTTAGAATTCTAGAGAGAAAGGCTCTCTCCTCTCTCTAGATTTTAGGGTAGTTTTAGTTAATTCTTCTTGGATCCAAGTTTTAATTCTTGTTTTGATTTAGTTTCTCCTTTTAATTTCTTGTTGTTACATCTCTACTCTTCTAGTTTTACTTGTCATTTCCTTTATTTTGTTACTTTTATGTTGATGAACCCTTGTTGGATTTCCATTTTCTTTTAATGCAAATTAATGTTTAATGTTCTTTTTATTGATGAATTGAGTTGTTGATTTACTTTTCTTACAATTTGTAGTTGGTAGATTTTACTATTCTTGCTCTTTTATTATGCTTTCCCTTTGTACCCACCAAGTGTTTGACAAAATGCTTGGTTGGACTTTAGAGTAGATTTTGAGCATTCTTTGCTTGGAAAGAGTAATTGGGCAATCTTGAGTCATGAAAACCCAACTCATGTTGATGATCTAGAGTTGTTAGCTAATATTGTTTCTATTGACGCTAATCTTTTGCTAATTTAATTAGTGAGTTGGTTAGGACTTTTGGATTGAGATTAGCTAGTCTTGTTAGACTTTCTCTCATGGAAGATAATATGATACCTTCTTCCAACGTTGGAGATGACGTAATGAGATAAATTCTTGTTATTATTGTGGTATGATTGATTAATCTTGTTTGACTTTTTCCCTATTTGTTGAAGTTGACTAAATAAGATGAATTAATCATTGCATGACTAGGATAGAAAGCCTACGATCTCAATCTTTGCCATGAATGTCTCTCTTTATTAATTGCTTTCTTTTATTTACTTGTCTTCTTTGAATACTTGCATGGTTTACTTTTCTTGTCATTTATTTTCCGCCTCTTATCAACCAAACCCCTTGTCCCCTTCATAGCCAATAATTGACCACTTCATTGCAATTCCTTGTGAGACGACCCGGAGTCTAAATACACCGGTTAATTTTCATTTGGGGTTTGTTAATTGTGACAACCATCAATTTTTGATTGGGAGGATTGTTTGTTGGTGTAGAACTATACTTGCAAC
>NC_029785.2:32748836-32757120 GCF_000816755.2 Arachis ipaensis | reverse complement strand
AATCAAAGATGGGAGGAGCCTCAAGGGATTGATCAACCTTATTGGCAACAACCCCCTCCGGTTTCTTATGGGTATAACTCTCATCCTAATGCATATCAATCTAATAGATGTGGTGACCCTTATTGTGATTGTCAACAACCACCACCACATGCCTATGAACCACCTCCTCAACATGATTTTGAACCATCATACTCACAAGCCCCATACCACCAAACACCTCCATATGACCCTAATCATTATCCACCCTACCAACTACCTTATAAGCCATATGAACCATACATAGAACCACCACAATTCCAACACAACTACTCCCAAGAACCCCCTCAATATACACCAACTCCATACCCTTACCAAAATGAACCACCTTCCAACTATAATGCCTTCCCCTCAAATAATGAACCATCTCTTCCACCACCGCCCTCCGATGAAGCCTCCATGTTGGAATTGAGAGATCTTGAATCTCATATCTTAAGGCGACAAGAGGAGGATGGAAAGAAGTTTAAAGAGCTAGGAGACAAGATGGCTATCCTAGTGGAAGCCGTTAGCAATATGGCCTCCTCCCGACTAAGCCTAAGCAACCAAGGCACCCCCATTGACGAATGTGGACACACAACTAAGGAGCATAGTGAGGGAGTGAGTTTGGTACTTCAAGGTGAAGAAGAGAAGTTAAAGTAAGAATTGTCACAAGGGGAGGAAGTTAAGACAATTATGCCGAAAGAAGTGGTTGAAGACCTAGGAGATGTTTGAAGTCCATGGGAATGTGAAATAATAGAGCCCTCTTCCAAGAAGCTTGACATTGACGTTGAGGAGGGTGTACAACCTCCAAGACATATCATGGTTGAAGATTTTGAAGAGGTTGACCAAGAGATGGGTTCAATCATTGAAGAATTCTTATGTACAATTGAATCCTTCCCCATTGGGCTTGATATAGAGGGTAAAGAAGAAGATACCTCACCTCTCATGCCCTTGGTGAGCAATAAAGAAGAGAATGAATTAGAAGAGAGCCACCAAAAGGAAGAGGTTGAAGTTGAAGAAAGTTGTAAAGAGGTGGAGATAGTCAAGGAAGAGTACAAGGGAGTGGAGCTTACAAGATCATTGGGACCACCCCTTCCTAAGTCACCATCATCCAACACAACATTCAAGTGGGTAAAATTTCTATCCCTAAGCTTCACTTTCTCACTTGAATATGGTTTGATTAAAAATGATGGTTAACTTAGAGCTCTTTGTGAAGTTAAGAGTAAGAGAGAGTTGTGTAGTAGTTGGAAACACCATTCTAAGTTCATGATGGTTGCATGCTCAAAGTTAAATGGCAATGTTTGGTGTGGAGCTAAATTATATAGGTCTAGGAGGTTGTTTGGAGGCTTCTTTGAGAATTCCAAGGCTAAACCACCCAAGTGGAATCATGATGATCAATTTGAAGATGGGTGTGGAAACAAAATTTGGGATCCGGGTATATATGAGGATCAATTTTGGGAACCCTTAGCTTGTGAAGGACTCCATCAAGACTAGTTGCAACTCATTGGAAATTTTGGAGCAAAATGGAAAACCAAGCATTGGTGGAGGTTCCAAGATGAATTCAAGCACAAGCCACCATAACAAGGAGCTTCCCAAATGTCCAACTTAAGGACTTAAACTAAAAGTGCTAGGTGGGAGACACCCCACCATGGTAAACTCTTTCCATTCTCTTGTATATATAATCAATGAATGCATTGAGTTGCCATTGATAGGTAGTTTTCTTCCTTTAATACTTTTGCATGTCTTGCTTTGATTGATTGCTTATTAGATTCATGCTTTGATTAGAATAGTTATTTTTGAATTGCATTTTGCTTGTAGTATAAGTTTTGTTTTTAGTGTGTTTGAAATTTTTTCAAAAAAAAATAAACAAAAAGATTTTTTGTTAAAATTGATTTTTGATTGTTTTAGAATGCTTGTAGATTAGGAGAGTGCCCTGTTTTTGAAAAAAAAAAGGAAAAAATGAGCATCCGCACGCAAGCGTGCTATGCGCGCGCGCCGGTGGCGCATATTACACTCCTGGTACAAAAACCAGAGAGTTGTGCCAAAGTTATGCCTATTCTATGCCGCGACCCACGCGCAAGCGTACATGACGTGTCCGCGTCGGTCACCATCTTCGCATCCACGCGTATGCGTGCTATGCGCGTACGCGTTACTTGTCCCGTCTGCCCACCCGCGCGCACGCATGCGTGACGCGTACGCGTCGCCTTCCGCGCCTTGTTTCTCCCCTATTTTCTTTCTTCCTTCTTCTTTCTTTTTCTTTCTTCCTTTCTTACTTTCTTTCCCTTCTTCTTTTCTTTTCAAAAATTCCACTTTTTATTTTTCTTATTTTCATATTCTTTATTATGTTGCATTTGCATATTATCATTCATTGCATTTTGATTTTATTTTTATAGCTTGTTCATGTTTTCTTTTCTAAGTTCGTTGTTTTAATAATGGTGTTGAATGGTTTTACTCAATTGTTGAGAATTTCTTGGTTAATCTTGGTACTTCTTAACTTGTTTGATATTGTTGGGTGATGAAACTTTTAAATCAATGCTTAATCTTGTATGATCCTTGTACCCTTTGTGCATTGATATGAACTTGCATGTCTTTCATGACCCACTTTTTCTATTTGAACTTGATGCCTTTGAGTGCTCTTCATGCTTTGACTTCTCTCTTGCATCAAGTGTTAGTTAATATGCCTTAGCCTATATTGTGTTTTCACTTACATGCGTAGCTAACATGTAGGGGAAACCTTACTCTTATTTGGCATTAGCCCCGGCCTATGTTCTAATTGCTTTCATATCTTTGTTGTAGGCATAATTTTCTTTCTTTTTCTTTCTTTTTAGGTTGGCCACCAAGAAGGAAAGGAATGAGAAAGCTTCAAAATGGGGCAACAAACAAGTTCATCCGCACAACCCTTTGAAGGAGCTCATCAATTGTAGCAACCCATCCACCTTGCTCTTCTTTGCATGCACTGAAGACGGTGCAAATTTCTAAGTGTAGGGAGGTCGTCCGACCGACCTCCATGGGTAACAACTTCCTTTTTCAACACCAATTTTTAATTTTTGTCTTTGTTAGATTAGTTGTTGCATTGCATGATAGATTGCATGTTAGTTAGAATTTGTATATATTTTTACCACTTCCTTTTTATGTTAGTACTACTTGGTTAGAGTGACGACTTCTTTTCCAAGAAAAATTGTTTTTAGGGCACCCTACCAATTTGAAAAAAAAAATTTGTGTTGAACTTGCTTGAAGAATTTATTTTGGAACATGGTTTTTGAGCTAAGAACACAAGCGTGTGAGTTTTGAGCCCAATGGCGTGGTTACATCTTATAACCACTTATTTCCATTCTTGTGTGCATTATTCTCTTTCTATGATTGTAATCTTTGATTTGTTTGATTCTTTATGTCCATTATTCCATGTATACATGCATTTATATGATTGAGGCCATCATTTTATTTAGCTCACTTACCCAAATAGCCTACCCTTCATCAACCATTGTTAGCCAACTTTGAGCCTATTTAATCCCTTTTGTTCTTAATGTTAGCACATCACTACCCATAAGCGAAAAATAATAAATGTCCTTAATTTGGATCTTTGATTAGCTTAGGCTAGTGAGGGTGTGTATCATTTGGGTATGGGAAATTTGGGACATTGGTTGAGGTAAAAGTGTAATTTTTATTTTTGTTGAAAATATTGGGAATTGGGTACATATTCATGCACTATATGTAAAACCATATGCATTGATACGTTTGTATATACTTTAGAAAAAAAAAAGAAAATGATAAAAAAAAAACATATATATATACAAAAAAAAAATAAAAGAAACAAAAATATAGAAAAAGAAAGCAATAAAAAGGGGACAAAAATGCCCCAAAGTAAAGTTCAATAAAAATCAATGCATATGGAATGTGAATTAAAAAGAATGCATGAGTATGTGAAGAGAAAAAAATGGGAATCATGGGTAGCTAGGTTTTGTATTAGAATTGTATAGGTTGTTATATGTGTTAGGTGAGAGCTTAGGTTAATCAAAGATGCAAATTTCAAGCTCACTTGACCATATGCATCCATACCTTGACCCTAGCCCCATTACAACCTATGAATAAGTCCTCATGATGAATGTATGCATGCATTGAATAATTGTTGATTGTTAGATGAAAAAAAATCATAGAAAGCATGAATAGAAGAGAATTGAGTGATCGACCCTATACACTAGAGCGACTAGAGCAGATACACTTCCGGTGAGGGTTCGATGCTCAATTCCTTGTTTCCGGCTTTCATGAGCGTTCTTCTTGCAAGTCTATTTGAACTTCATTATGATATTTGAATTGGTAGAGTTTGTGAGTCGTCATATGACCTTTGCCCTACTTGCTTATATATGTTCTTGGAGATTGATTTACTTTTAACCAAGTAGGTAGAATCATTTTGCATTTAGTTGCATGCATGTAGATAGGTTTATATAGTTTATTTGCATTGAATAAATGTTCATACCCTTTTCTTGTCCTTCTTTATTCTTAGCATGAGGACATGCTTAGTTTAAGTGTGGGGAGATTTGATAAAGCCCGATTTCGTGGTTTATCTTGTGATTAATTTAGGGGATTTTATCAACTTTTCTCACATTTATTCAATGAAATAGAATGGTTTTGCAACTTTCCCTTGATTTGTGCTTAAATGTGAAAACATGCTTTTTAGCCCCTAAAATTGGTGATTTTAATTCACTTTAATTCCATTCGATGCCTTGATATATTTGTTGAGTAATTTCAGGTTCATAAGGCAAGTATTGGATGGAAGAAGGGAGGAGAAAAGCATGCAAAGTGGGAGAACTCATGAAGAAATGAAGGAACCGTAAAGCTGTCAAGCCTGACCTCTTCGCACTCAAACGATCATAACCTGAGCTACAGAGGTTCAAATGAGGCGGTTTCAGTTGCGTTGGAAATCTAACATCCGGGGCTTCGAAATGATATAAAATTTGTCATATGTTACTTCATGCATAGGGGCGTGCGTGCGCCATGTACGCGTGCACGCCGATGGAGCACGTGGGTCCACTTAAGAGAAATCGCTCCCAGCGATTTTGTAGCTCATTTTGGGCCCAATCCAACCCATTTCTGATGCTATTGAACCCAAGGATTGAAGGGAGAATGAACAAAGTAGTCATAGTTTAGTTTTCACCATGTTTTAGTTTAGAATTCTAGAGAGAGAGGCTCTCTCCTCTCTCTAGATTTTAGGGTAGTTTTAGTTAATTCTTCTTGGATCCAAGTTTTAATTCTTGTTTTGATTTAGTTTCTCCTTTTAATTTCTTGTTGTTACATCTCTACTCTTCTAGTTTTACTTGTCATTTCCTATATTTTGTTACTTTATGTTGATGAACCCTTGTTGAATTTTCATTTTCTTTTAATGCAAATTAATGTTTGATGTTCTTTTTATTGATGAATTGAGTTGTTGATTTAATTTTCTTACAATTTATAGTTGGTAGATTTTACTATTCTTGCTCTTTTATTATGCTTTCCCTTTGTACCCGCTAAGTGTTTTACAAAATGCTTGGTTGGACTTTAGAGTAGATTTTGAGCATTCTTGGCTTGGAAAGAGTAATTGGGCAATCTTGAGTCATGAAAACCCAACTCATGTTGGTGATCTAGAGTTGTTAGCTAATATTGTTTCCATTGATGCTAATATTTTGCTAATTTAATTAGTGAGTTGATTAGGACTTTTGGATTGAGATTAGCTAGTCTTGTTAGACTTTCTCTCATGGAAGATAATATGATACCTTCTTCCAACGTTGGAGATGACGTAATGAGATAAATTCTTGTTATTATTATGGTATGATTGATTAATCTTGTTTGACTTTCTCCCTATTTGTTGGAGTTGACTAAATAAGATGAATTAATCATTGCATGACTAGGATAGAAAGCATACGATCTCAATCTTTGCCATGAATGTCTCTCTTTATTAATTGCTTTCTTTTATTTACTTGTCTTCTTTGAATACTTGCATGATTTACTTTTCTTGTCATTTATTTTCCGCATCAAACCCGTTGTCCCCTTCATAGCCAATGATTGACCACTTCATTGCAATTCCTTGTGAGACGACCCGGAGTCTAAATACTTCGGTTATAAATTCATTGGAGTTTGTACTTGTGACAACTCAAATTTTTTATGTGGGAATTGTTTGTTGGTTTGGATCTATGCTTACAACGAAGTAATTCTTTCTATAAGAAGAAAATTTAAACCGTCGAGCAAAACTCGTTCATCACCACTCACCGTCGTAAGTTTCTGGAGCCAGCTTGGAGATTCACTGTTACGTGAGCATCTTCTCTATCTTTTTCTAGTGAATTTGCATTCAAATTGTTAAGTTTATTCAAGATTTAAGTATTTTTAAGCCACTATAAAGGCTACTTTGAGTTGTTTGCAATTTGGTTTATTTCAGGTAGCATTTGGATAGATTTGACAGAGTTTTGTAGCAGAAAAGGAAGAAAGCGAATGATGCTGTCAACCCCGACCGCCTTTCACTCAAACAAAAATAACTTGAGCTACAGAGGTCCAATTGTCATGATTTTAGCGGCATTAGAAAGCTAACTTTCGGAGATTTCCAACGATATATAATAGTATACCCTTTTCTTCCATTTTGTACGGCCTTCTTCACGGTGAACTTGAGCTTTCTCAAGTTCAGCGTCAACTCAACGCTCCAAAAGGTTAGATACGCACCACACTCCATGCTGAACTTGGAATTCCAAGTTCAGCGTGGATTCAAGGAAAACAAAAGAACAACCACTGCCTTCTCCACGCTGAACTTGGGAATTTCCAAGTTCAGTGTGGACCTTAATGCAACCGGTGGTCTCCAACCTCATCTAAAGGGCTCGCGCAAATCATTCCTTTAATTTTGATTTAAATTTTATTTATTTATAATTAAGAAAATATATCATTTTAGTTTTAAGAAATATATTTTACATTAATTAGGATTAGAATAGAATCTCTTTTCTTCTACCTCATTCTACACTTTACAATTTTGGAGAATCCTAGTTTTTTTCTCTGAACCATGAGCAACTAAACCTCCACTGTTAAGGTTAGGAACTCTGTCTATTGTATGGATTGATACTATTATTTTTCTATTTTAATTCATGTACTGATTTATAATTCAAGAATTGTTTTCGTTCTTTATAATATGAATTTGGGTAGAACGGAAGTATAACCCTTGTTCTAATTGCGTTCTTGTATAACTTGGAAAAGCTCTTTACTTGAACAACAGCTTGAAAACAATTTCTCCTAAATTTCTAATTATTTGGACTTAACGGGTTACGTGACATATAATCCTCTTATATTTGGGTAATTAGGATTTTCGTGGCATATAAACTAGAATGAACTTCACCCTCTAATTGGAATTAAGTGACAAATGAATTGGCGGTTGATGAATTTTAGAGGAGACTAAAAAGGTCTAAGGAATTAGGGTTTAGTCACATACAATTTGCCATGAATTAAATCTTGTATGATTAAAATAGTTAGTAAGAAAAGTCAATCCGGAAGATAGATATCTCTGAAGTCTTAACTGTTTTCTCCATATATATTTCACTTCAATTTACTGCTTGTTTTTTTATTCTCTGAATTTACTGTTTGATGCAGTTGAGACCCAAAACAGTCTTTTCTGCTAGTCTAACTAAGTAAATCATTGAATTATTGTTTCTTAGTCCATCAATCCTCATGGGATCGACCCTCACTCACCTGAGATATTACTCGGTACGATTCGGTGCACTTGCCGGTTAGTTTGTGGTTGTAAAATCCGCACCAAGTTTTTAGCGCCGTTACCGAGGATCGACTGTGATTGACAACTACTGGTTGTTTGGTTTCTTTGATTAGGCATTTTTGCTTTAATTTCATTTAACATATTTCTTTAAATTTTCAAAAAAAAAATAAAAAAAATATTTTGATTTATTTTATTTAATTTTTTTTCTCTTAATTTCGGAGATTAAGTTTGGTGCCGGTACGATGCGCCGGTTAGTTTGTGGTTGTAAAATCCGCACCAAGTTTTTAGCGCCGTTACCGAGGATCGACTGTGATTGACAACTACTGGTTGTTTGGTTTCTTTGATTAGGCATTTTTGCTTTAATTTCATTTAACATATTTAACATATTAAGGAAAAATAGAGATCAAATGGGTTATTACTCACACCCAAGGAGTGATTCTTATTATTGTGGATGGAGAAACTACCCGAATTTTGGTTGTTGGTTGGAAAACCAAAGAAACTTCAGTGCTCCATGTTCCAACTATCAAGAACCACCATCTCCATATTCATACC
>NC_029785.2:32707333-32747114 GCF_000816755.2 Arachis ipaensis | reverse complement strand
CCGGAGATTGATTGTGATTGACAACTACTGGTTATTTGATTTCTTAGATTAGGCGTTTTTGCTTTAATTTCATTTAACTTATTTCTTTAAATTTTAAAAAAAATATTTTGATTTATTTTTTAAAATTCTTTTATTTTTTCTTTTCTCTTAATTTCTGAAATTAAGTTTGGTGTCCCCTTAGTTGTTTTACTCTTCCTAGTTATTTTAGTTATTGACTTTGAATTTTATACTCCGTTTTGTTTATTATTTTATTTTCTTAATTATTCAGTTTATTTTCTTTATTTTATTTTTATTTTATTTTTTTCTTTTATATTTTTTTATTTTCCTTTATGTTCTTTCTTCTTTACTTGCCTGTTTACCACATGGTGCGTTTAATTCTGTTTGGTGCTTTGTGCTAAGGAAAAATAATGGAGAGAGATCAAATGGGTTATTACTCACACCCAAGGAGTGATTCTTATTATTGTGGATGGAGAAACTACCCGAATTTTGGTTGGCAAAGTCAAAACCAAAGAAACTTCAGTGCTCCATGTTCCAACTATCAAGAACCACCATCTCCATATTCATACCAAGAACCACCACCTCTCTATCCATATCAAGAACCATCATCTTTCTACCCATATCAAGAGTCATCATCTCCCTATTCATACCAAGAACCATCCTCTTTTTACTCTTATCAAGAATCATCATCTCCTTCTTATTCATATCAAGAGCCACCATCTCCTTATTCATATCAAGAACCATCAGCTCTTGAGCTTGTCATGAAAGAATTCATGTATGATATAAGGACGAGTGTCAAAAATGTAGAGAAATATGTGCAGTCGATTATCAAGCCCCAGAAAGAGGAACAAGAAAACTCCTTCCCAAGAGATATAATGCAAGATCTTATGGAAGAAAGTGAGGAAATCAATCAAAGGAGTTCATACTCCAATAAATTAGAGAACTTTCCACCCTCACACATGGAAGAAGAGAAAGATGCAAAATAAGAAGGAAGATGCACCAACAAAGAAGGAAAATGCACAAACAAAGGAGGTTGTAAGGGATGAAAACAATTATGGGAATCTACACTCCAATGAAGCAGAGAGTGGCATAGATGGTGAGTTTATTGAACCACCAATTCAAGAAGTTCTTGATGAAGGGTTCACTCTAACCATCACACAACACCCAAATTTTGAAATCAAAGAAGTGATGGGAACTAAGGAAAGCACTGAAAAGAGGATTGTGACCAAGAAACAGAAGAAAATATCCATGAAAAAGAGAAGGTCAGAAAAAACAATCCAACCTCTACACCAACAAGCAAGGTAAATCAAGCTAATCACAATAAAAGAAAGCTTGTTAGGAGGAATTTATATCAGGGGGTACTAATTTTCACCTCTCCCCTCTTGGAGACCTTTCTTTTAACCAATTGGAAGAAGAGGAAGAAAATTCAACAATCAAGTGTCAAGCTAGTGACATTAAAGAAGCGCTTGTTGGGAGGCAACCCAATATTCCGCGTCCTTAGATTTTTTGTTTATTTTTAATTTATTTAGTTTTTTTTAATTTCTTATAGTTTTCCTTCTTTTTAAGTGTGCTTTGATCATGCAGAGGGTGTAAAACAGGAACAATTTTTCTTTGCTTGAGGACAAGTAAACTTTTAAGTTTGGTGTTGCCGCTTCGCTTGTGGCTTTGCTGTTTATTTTAATGGCACCAAAGGGAGACAAATCATCTTCATGGAGGAGCACAACCTGAGGAATGAGATGGCCACTAGCATAACTGAGGTGGTTGAGTTCTTTTCATTCTATTTCCCCTTCCATTCTTATTTTGTTGTCTTCTATTTTCTGTTGCTTTGAGTGTCTGCATGATCTTTAGTACTTTCAGTTCTTAGATTTAGTTTCATTCAGTTATTTGCTTTTAGTTAAAAAAATTGTCTCATGTATTGCTCACTGAGCTTGAATTCAAAAGAAAAAAAATGATGTATTGCATGAGAAATTGAGTTATATTTAAGAGTAGTCTTATTTACTTAAATGTGGTGGTATTATTTGTGATTCTGAATGAATGATATGAACAGTGCATATTTGAATTTGAATCAAAGGATGTTGATGTATAAGGAACAGAAATTTAGAGAACTATTATGAATTCTCTGAATTAAACAAAAACTTAATCCTTGAAGCAAAAAAAAAACAGCAAAAAGAAAAGCAAGGTCCAAGGCTCTGAGCACCAATGGCTAGGAAGGTCAAATATGATTAAAAGCTCAAAGAGTTGTTTTCCTAGACATATGCTTGTGGTGTGTATGTGTGATAAACCACTATTTTATGGTTTATCTTGTGCTAATTTGAGTGGTTTTTATCAACTCTCTGCTCACTTATTCATATAATTTGCATGGTTTTTCAAATCCTTCCTAATTCTATGATATAATTGAAATCATGTTTCCTGGGCCTTTAAACTATCAAATTTTATTATCCTTTAATACCATTCGATACCGTGATCTGTGCGTTAAGTGTTTTTAGGCTTTATAGGGTAGGAATAGCTTAGAGGATGGAAAGGAAACATGCAAAAATGGAAGGAGCACAAGAAATAAAGGAGATAACCAGTGAGAAGCGACGCGCGCGCATGGCTCACGCGTTCGCGTGAATTGGAGTTTGCACGGTGATGCGTGCGTGTACCTGACGCATACGCGTGACACGCGAAGATGACCATCGACTGATAAGCCCCATTTGTATGGTTTATCTTGTGCTTAATTTAGGAGATTTTATGACCTTTTACCTATATTTATTCAATGAAATGGCATGGTTTTGTAAATTCTCCTTTAATTGTGCTTAAGAGTGAACACATGCTTTTTAGGTCTTAAAATAGCTAAATCTAAGTCACCTTGATTCCATTAGATGCCTTGATATGTTTGTTAAGTGATTTTAGGTTTAGGAGGTAAAGATTGGATTGAGGGAATGAAGAAAAAGCGTGTAGAAAATGGAGAACTCATGAAGAAATGAAGGAATCGCAAAAGCTGTCAAGCCGACCTCTTCGCACTTAATCGACCATAACTTGAGCTACAAAGGTCCAAATGATGCGGTTCTAGTTGCGTTGGAAAGCTAAAATCTAGGGCTTCAAAATGATATAATATTTTCCATAGTTGTGTCACGTTTATGGGTGTGCACATGCACTGTACGCGTACGCGCCGATGGTTGCACATGATTCACTTAATGCAACTCGTGGTCAACGATTTTAGAAGCCTTGTAGGCCCAATTCAGCTCATTTCTGATACTATTTAACCCAATGATTGAAGAGGGATGAGACACTTTTAGACACTAGTGTAGTTTTAGTTTAATATTTGGAGGGAAAGTTAGTTTTAGAGAGAGAAGCTCTCTCTTCTCTCTAGGATTAGGATTAGGTTAGATCTAGATTAGAATCTCTTAGATCTAGTTTAATTTCATGCTTTGATTTACTTTTCTCTTTGTAATTCTTCTTCTTCTACCTTTCTTCTCTCTAGTTTTGCTTTTAATTCATGTAATTCTCTACTTTTATGTTGATGCATTTTTGTTCTTCTATTTTCCTTTAATGCAATTTATGATTCATGTTCCTTTATTGTTCATTTGAATTGTTGATGTTTAATTCCTTGCAATTGAGTAGTGTAGATTTACTTTCCTTGCAATTTTACTATGCTTTCCTTTTATACCTTCCAAGTGTTTGATGAAATGCTTGGAAGGATGTTAGAGTAGAATTTTATGCTCTTGGCTTGGGAAGGTAACTTAGGAACTCTTGAGTTACTAATGTCCAAGTGATTGATGATTGGGAGCCATTAACTCTAGATCTCACTAATTGAATTGGTGGAGAACTAGGACTTTTGGACTTGGATTGATATAGCTCACTTGACTTTCCTTTATTACTAGTTAGAGGATGACTTAGTGGGATTGATCCTTGCCAATTCTCATGTTGTGGTTAGTGATAAGGATAGAGATCCTTGACCACCAACCCTTGCCAAGACCTTTTTAGCTATTATTTTACTTCCTTGCCATTTATCTTTCATGTCTCTTATCAAAACCCCAAACATAACTCATAACAAATAATAAAACACTTTATTGCAATTCCTAGGGAGAACGACCCGAGGTTCCAATACTTCGATTTATAGATTTTAGGGGTTTGTACTTGTGACAAACAATTTTTGTATGAAAGGATTATTGTTGGTTTAGAAACGACACTTGCAACGAGAATTCATTTGTGAATTCTAAACCATCAATAATCAGTTCATGAGCGACGTGCACGCGTGACTGACGCGTACGCGTGACGTGCGCAACGTGCAGAAATCGCAGAAAATGCTGCGGGCGATTTTGGGCTGAGTTTGGACCCAGTTTTCAGCCCAGAAACACAGACTAGAGCGAGGGGACAAGCAGAGACTCAACATACATTCTCATTGGCATAGTTTTTAGTTTTTAGCTTTGAATCTTAGAGAAAAATCACTACTTCCTCTAGGGTTCTTCACATTCATAGATTTTTAGTTTTTATGCTTTTTGATGCTTTTTATTTGGATATTGAGAAGAGTCACTACCTCCGTTGAAGTTGCCATTATTCTAGTTTGTTTTCTTATTCCTTTACTCTTTTGATTACCTATTGATGTTTATGATTTTGGGATTTATTAATGCAAAGAACTACTTTTACCTTTAATTACTTTTCAGTTATTATTCTATTAAATTTATCATGTCTTCCTCTTATTCCCTTTATATATCTGTGAAAGTAGTATCCGTGTCAATGAAGTAGACTCCCAACTTGACTTGGAGGTTGATTAAAAGGAGACCCTTGAGTTGGAATACTCAGGTGTCAATTTCAATTAGATGTTTTTGGCTAACTCTCTATTGACTAACGCTAATCCTTCCATAGGAGAGGATTAGGACTTGTGAGTAAGAGTTAGCTCAATCACTTGACTTTCCTTTATTCGGTAAGGGTTAACTGAGTGAAAACAACAACCTCTTGCTATTACGCTTGGGAAGATTCAACAAGGATAGAACTTCCAATTAATCTTCCCCCGGTCAAGGCTTTTATTTTGGTTATATAAAATCAGCGTCAAGTTGGGCTAAACAGAAAGTTGGGCTGCCACTGTGCTGGAATCGCGCGAGCTGTCACGCGTACGCGTGATCGACGCTCGCACGTCACTTTTCTTCTTCAGGCACTCATGCGGACGCGTGGGAGACGCTTACGCATCGTATGACCATTTCAGCTTTCACGCGTATGCGTGATGTGCGCGCACGCGTCGTGCCCTATTTTTCATTCCCTTCTCCTTTCTTCTCTCCTTTCTCCTTCTTTCTTCTTCTTTTCTTACTTTCTTCTTTTTCATTTCTTTAACTTCTCATCCTTATTCTCTTTCATTCTATTTTCCTTATTACATTTGCATACTTTTCACTCATTGCATTTTAATTTTGTGTATATTTTTATTTTCTTTTCTAAATTTGATACTTTCTCTTCGGTGTTGAATTTTCTTGCTCAACTATTGAATATCTCTTGCATTATTCTGGTTCCTCATGACTTGTTTTAAATTGTTGGGTATTATTAATTATAAGTCAATGCTAATTTTTATGACACTTATATTCCATTTGCATTGATATGCACTTATACTATCTTTCATTACCTACTATCTCTTCCCCATTGTTGTAATTTTTGCACTATTGATATGCCATTTGCTTCTACTGTTTTCTCACGTACATGTTGTAGCTACCATGTTATTGAGACTTTCGTTATTTGACATTAACCTACCCATATTTTATTTGTTTCCTTGTCTTTGTTTTTGGGTTACTTTTCTTCCCTTTTCTCTTCTTTCAGGATGGCCACCAGGAAGGAAAATGGAAGACTTTTACATGGGGCAACAGACAAGTCCATCTGCACAATCTTTGGAAAAAAGCATCAGTGTAGCAGTCCGTCCACTTGCACATCTCAGCATACACCGAGGACGGTGCAATCTTTAAGTGTGGGGAGGTCGATACCGACTTTCGGGGGTTAGTTATTTCCTATTTCAACACCAATGTTTAATTTTCCTTGTTAAATTAGTTGTTGCATTTGCATGTTTGCTTGATTTTGTGCATGTTCTTCTATCACTACTTGGTTGGAGTGATAAGTTCTTTTTCAATACCCTTTTTATAGTATTTCACTAATTTAAATTGAAAAATTTTGTGTTAAACTTGTTTGAAGATTGTAATTTGGAACATAGTTTATAGCTAAGAACACACAACCTGTGAGATTTTGAGCTTAATTATATGGTTACATTATTTAACCATGAATTTTTATGCTTGTGTGTTTTCTTCTCTATGATTGCAATATATGGTTTGTTCCATTCTATATGTCCATTGTTTAGTGTATTTGCATGCATACATATGATTGAGGCCATCATTTGTTAGTAGCTCACTTATCCCAAACAGCCTACCATTTCAATTATCTTTGTTTGCCACTTTAAGCCTTTTAGTCCCCATTTGTTCTGTATGTTACCACATCACTAGCCTTAAGTGGAAAAATAATTAATTACCCCAATTGAATTTTTGGTTAGCTTAAGATAGAGATTGAGTATCAATTAAGTGTGGGGAATTGTGGGAACCTGGGTTAACGAAAAGGTGTTATATTTCTACTTTATTTGAATATTGGGAATTTGGGTACCTACTCATATGAGACCAGAAAAATCATATGCATTGATATATTATATTTACTTTCAAGTTTCCAAAAAAAAAATAATAAAAAAATAATATTACGATATAAATTTCATGTTCATATATATATAAATAAATATAAGGGGACAAAATTATCCCAATGCTAAGTTTAATAAAAGATCAATGCATATGTGGTGAAATTAAAGAAAATTTGGTATATAAGTATGTGAAATATACAAAAGTGGGAATTTTGGGTAGCTAGGCATGAATTTAGAATTACATAGAGTGTGTATGTGTGTGTGTTAGGTGAGAGCTTAGGTTAGTCAAAGATTCATATTATAGCTCACTTGGCCATACATATATCCTCACCCTTACCTTAGCCCCATTACAACCTTGAAAAGACCTCATGATGTTTGCATTGGTATACTAAATATTTGTTGATTGGTTAGATGAAGAACAAAGTTTTAGAAAGCATGACTAGAGAAGAGTAGAGTGAATTAACCCTAGACACTTGAGTAATTAGAGTGCATATACACTTCTAGTGAGGGTTCAATGCTTGATTTTGTGTTCCCGGCTGTCATAAGCTATCTTCTTACAAGATTACTTGTCTCTTATTGTGTGATTGGAATTAGTGGAATCTGATTTATGTTTGTCTTGGAGAATTTTTTTACTTTTAACCAAGTAGGTAGAAGTATTTTTGCATTTAGTTGCATTCATATAGATAGGTTTCATTTCATAAGTTTTACCATTCCTCTTCACTCCTTTATAGCTTCTCCTGAGCTTAGCATGAGGACATGCTAATGTTTAAGTGTGGGGAGATTTTATGCACCACTATTTCGTGGTATATTTTATACTTAATTGAGTGAATTTTATCCACTAAACTCACACTTATTCATATAATTCGCATGTTTTACATTTTCCTTCCTAATTTTGTGCTATGATTGAAAACATGCTTCTTTGGCCTTAAATTTGCTATGTTTAATCCCCTTGGTGCGCAGAAATCGTGACGGATCATTCCTTGGTAACGGCGTCAAAAACTTAATACGCACGTTCATAATTTTAGTTCTTTGTCACAACTTCACACAGCTAACCAGCAAGTGCACTGGGTCGTCCAAGTAATAAACCTTACGTGAGTAAGGGTCGATCCCACGGAGATTGTCAGCTTGAAGCAAGCTATGGTCACCTTGTAAATCTCAGTCAGGCGGATTCAAATGGTTATGGTGAATTAATAATTAAAATATAATTAAAATATAAAATAGGATAGAGATACTTATGTAATTCATTGGTGAGAGTTTCAGATAAGCGTATAGAGATGCTTTTGTTCCTCCTGAACCTCTACTTTCCTGCTGTCTTCATCCAATCATTCCTACTCCTTTCCATGGCAAGCTTATGTTGGGCATCACCTTTGTGAATGGCTACATCCCGTCCTCTCAGTGAAAATGGTCCAAAATATGCTGTCACCGCACGGCTAATCATCTGTCGGTTCTCGATCATACTGGAATAGGATTCAGTAATCCTTTTGCGTCTTTCACTACGCCTAGCAGTTGCGAGTTTGAAGCTCGTCATAGCCATCCCTTCCCAGATCCTACTCGGAATACCACAGAAAGGTTTAGACTTTCTGGATCTCAAGAATGGCCGCCAATAATTCTAGCCTATTGATAAACCCATATTTTATGATATATATTGTGCTCAATTTAAGTGATTTATTCAACCCATCACCCACTTATTCATGTAAATTGCATGGTTTTACTTTCCATTCCTTATTATGTAATATATGTGAAAAACATGTTTCCTATGCTTAAAAATAATTATTTCAATTACCCTTTATTACCATTCGATGTCGTGATTTGTGTGTTGAGTAGTTTCAGATCTTCTAAGGCAGGAATGACTTAAAGGATGGAAAGGAAACATACAAAAATGGAAGGAAAGCACAAAATGGAGTTTTTGAAGAAACTGGCATCGACGCGAACGCATGGATGACGCGGTCGCATGCCCAGCGCGAAAAGGCAGCGACGCGAACGCGTGACTGACGCGGACGTCCGCCATGAGTAGAACACAGATGACGCGTACGCATGACCGAAGCGAACGCGTGACAAGGAAAACTCCAGATGACGCCAAAAAGCATATAAATTATCCGCTCATCACAACACCAAACTTAAATTGTTGCTTGTCCCAAAGCAACTGAAAATCAAATAGGATAAAAAGAAGAGAATATACTATAAATCCCAAAATATCAATGAAACTTAGCTCCAATTAGATGAGCGGGACTAGTAGCTTTTTGCCTCTTGAATAGTTTTGGTATCTCACTTTATCCATTGAAGTTCAGAATGATTGGCATCTATAGGAACTTAGAATTCAGATAGTGTTATTGATTTTCCTAGTTCAGTATGTTGATTCTTGAACACATATAGCTACTTTATGAGTCTTGGCCGGGGCCCTAAGCACTTTGTTTTCCAGTATTACCACCGGATACATAAATGCCACAGACACATAACTGGGTGAACCTTTTCAGATTGTGACTCAGCTTTGCTAAAGTCCCCAATTAGAGGTGTCCAGGGTTCTTAAGCACACTCTTCTTTTTGCTTTGCACCTCGACTTTAACCGCTCAGTCTCAAGTTTTCACTTGACACCTTCACGCCACAAGCACATGGTTAGGGACAGCTTGGTTTAGCCGCTTAGGCCAGGATTTTATTCCTTTAGGCCCTCCTATCCATTGATGATCAAAGCCTTTGATCCTTTTTTCCCTTGCCTTTTGGTTTTAAGGGCTATTGGCTTTTTGCTCTTGCCTTTTGGTTTAAAGAGCTTTTGGCCTTTTCTGCTTGCTTCTTCTTCTTCTTTTTTTTGCCATTTTTTCTTTTCTCTTTTTTTTTCAACCTTTTGTATTCACTGCTTTTTCTTGCTTCAAGAATCAATTTTTATGATTTTTTAATTCATCAAATAACATTTCTCATTTTTTCTTATTCTTCAAGAGCCAACATATTTAACATTCATAAACCACAATATCAAAAGACATATGCACTGTTCAAGCATTCATTTAGAAAACAAAAAGTATTATCACCACATCAAAATGATTAAACTAATTTCAGGGATGAATTTGAAACCATGTACTTCTTGTTCTTTTGTAATTAAAACATTTTTCATTTAAGAGAGGTGATGGATTCATAGGATATTCATAACTTTAAGGCATAGACACTTAAATACTAATGATCATGCAATAAGACACAAACATAAACATAAAGCATAGTAAACAAAAAACAGGAAAATAAGAACAAGGAGATTAAGAAACGGGTCCGCCTTAGTGAGGGTGGCGTCTTCCTCTTCTTGAAGAACCAATGGTGCTCTTGAGCTCCTCTATGTCTCTTCTTTGTCTTTGTTGCTCCTCCCTCATAGCTCTTTGATCTTCTCTAATCTCATGGAGGATGATAGAGTACTCTTGGTGCTCCATCCTTAGTTGTCCCATGCTGGAGCTTAATTTTTCTAGGAAAGTGTTGATTTACTCCCAATAGTTTTGTGGAGGGAAGTGCATCCCTTGAGGTATCTCAGGGATTTCATAGTGAGGAATTTCCTCATGCTCTTGTTGAGGTCCATGATCTCTTGTTTACTCCATCCTCTTCTTAGTGATGGGCTTGTCCTCTTCAATGAGGATGTCTCCCTCTATGTCAATTCCAGCCAAATTACAGAGGTGACAAATAAGGTGAGGAAAGGCTAACCTTGCCAAAGTGGAGGACATGTCAGCCACCTTGTAGAGTTCTTGAGGTATAATCTCATGAACTTCCACTTCCTCCCTAATCATGATACTATGGATCATGATGGCCCGGTCTATAGTAACTTCAAACCGGTTGCTTGTAGGAATGATTGAGCGTTGAATAAACTCCAACCATCCTCTAGCTACAGGCTTAAAGTCCAGTCTTCTCAATTGAACCGGCTTGCCTCTTGAGTCAACTTTCCATTGAGCTCCTTCCACACATATGTCCATGAGGACTTGGTCCAACCCTTGATCAAAGTTGACCCTTCTAGTGTAGGGGCATGCGTTTTCTTCCATCATTGGCAAGTTGAACGCCAGCCTTACATTTTCCAGACTGAAATCTAAGTATTTCCCCCGAACCATGGTAAGCCAATGCTTTGGATTCGGGTTCACACTTTGATCATGGTTCCTAGTGATCCATACGTTTGCATAGAACTCTTGAACCATTAAGATCCCGACTTGTTGAATAGGGTTGGTGAGAACTTTCCAACCTCTTCTTCGGATCTAATGTCGGATCTCCGGATACTCATTCTTTTTGAGCTTGAAAGGAACCTCAGGGATCACTTTCTTCTTGGCCACAACTTCATAGAAGTGGTCTTGATGGACCTTTGAGATGAATCTCTCCATCTCTCATGACTCAAAGGTGGAAGCAATTGCCTTCCCTTTCCTCTTTCTTGAGGTTTCTCTGGCCTTAGGTGCCATTAATGGTTATGAAAAAATAAAAAGCTATGCTTTTACCACACCAAACTTAAAATGTTTGCTCGTCCCCGAGCAAAAGAAGAAAGAAAGAAGTGAAAGAGGAAGAAAATGGAGGAGATGGAGGGAGAAGGTGTATTCGGCCAAGGAGGAGAAGAAAGGGTTGTGTTGTGTGAAAAAGAAGAGGGGATGAGGGGTTTATATAGTAGTGGGGGGAGGTTTAGGGTTCGGCCATTAGGGTTGGGTTTGGGAGGGAAAAGAGTTTAAATTTTGGAGGTAGGTGGAGTTTTTGGGGAAGAGAGGATGGATGTGAGTGGTGAAAAGGTGATGGAGAAAAGTGATTGAGGTGATTGGTGAGGGGTATTTGTGGAAGAGAGTTATGAAAAGGTGTGAAGAGGAGAGAAGAAAATATGGGGATCCTGTGGGGTCAAGGACTTAACATCCCTGCTCCAATTGGGCGTGTAAAACGCCCTTAGCATGCATGTCTAGCGTTAAACGCCAGCTTGCTACTTGTTTTTGGCATTAAATGCCCAAATATTGATTGTTTCTGGCGTTTAATGCCACTTCCATGCTCTGTTCTGGCGTTAAACGCCAGTCTGGTGCTTGTTTCTAGCGTTTAATGCCAGCTTGATGCTTCTTTCTGGCGTTAAACGCCAGTTTGATGCTTCTTATTGGCGTTTAAATGCCAGTAAGTTCTTCCTCTAGGGTGAGCTATTTTTAAAGCTGTTTTTCATTCTGTTTTTGATTTTTCAGTAGTTTTTGTGACTCCACATGATCATCAACCTAAAAAAAACATAAAATAACAATAGAAAATAAATAGATATAATTAAATAACATTGGGTTGCCTCCCAACAAGCGCTTCTTTAATGTCAATAGCTTGACAGTGAGCTCTCATGAAGCCTCACAGATGTTCAGACCATTGTTGGAACCTCCCAACACCAAACTTAGAGTTTGAATGTGGGGGTTCAACACCAAACTTAGAGTTTGGTTGTGGCCTCCCAACACCAAACTTAAAGTTTGACTGTGGGAGCTTTGGTTAACTCTGCAGTGAGAGAAGCTTTTATGCTTACTCTCCATGGTTACAGAAGGAGATCCTTGAGTTTTAAACACAAGGTTGTCCTTATTCAGTTGAAGGACCAATTCTCCTCTGTCCACATCAATCACAGCTCTTGCTGTGTCTAGGAAGGGTCTTCCAAGGATGATGGATTCATCCTCATCCTTCCCAGTGTCTAGGATTATGAAATCAGCAGGCAGGTAAAGGCCTTCAACCTTTACTAACACGTCCTCTACTTGTCCATAAGCCTGTTTTCTTGAGTTGTCTGCCATCTCTAAAGAGATTCTGGTAGCTTGCACCTCAAAGATCCCAAGTTTCTCCATTACAGAGAGTGGCATTAAGTTTATTCCTGACCCCAGGTCACACAGAGCCTTCTTAAAGGTTATGGTGCCTATGTTACAGGGAATTAGGAATTTACCAGGATCCTGTTTCTTTTGAGGTAGAGTTTGCTGAACCAAGGCATTTAGTTCCTTGATGAACAATGGGGGTTCATCCTCCCAAGTCTCATTACCAAATAATTTGGCATTCAACTTCATGATTGCTCCTAAATATTGAGCAACTTGCTCTTCAGTAATGTCTTCATTTTCTTCAGAAGATGAATAGTCATCAGAGCTTGATGAGCGGATAATTTATACGCTTTTTGGCATTGTTTTTACATAGTTTTTAGTATGATTTAGTTAGTTTTTAATATATTTTTATTAGTTTTTAAATAAAAATCACATTTCTAGACTTTACTATGAGTTGATGTGTTTTTTTATGATTTTAGGTAATTTCTGACTGAAATTGAGGGACCTGAGCAAAAATCTGATTCAGAGGCTAAAAAAAAACTGCAGATGTTGTTGGATTCTAACCTCCCTGCACTCAAAGTGGATTTTCTGGAGCTACATGAGTCCCAATGGCGCGCTCTTAATTGCGTTGGAAAGTAGACATCTAGGGCTTTCCAGCAATATATAATAGTCCATACTTTTCTTGAGTTTAGATGATGCAAACTAGCGTTCAACGCCAGTCCTCTGCCCTATTCTGGCGTTAAATGCCAGAAACATGTTACAAATTGGAGTTAAATGCCTAAAACAGGTTACAACCTGGCGTTTAACTCTAAAAACAGCCTAGGCATGTGTAAAGCTCAAGTCTCAGCCCCAGCACACACCAAGTGGGCCCCGGAAGTGGATTTATGCACTATCTATCATAGTTTACTCATTTTCTATAAACCTAGGTTACTAGTTTAGTATTTAAACAACTTTTAGAGATTTATTTTTTACCTTATGACATTTTCACGTTTGACATTGTATCTCTATGGCATGAGTCTCTAAACTCCATTTTTGGGGGTGAGGAGCATTGCTGTGTCTCGATGAATTAATGCAATTATTTCTGTTATCTGTTCAAACACGCTTGTTTCTATCTAAGATGTTCATTCGCACTTCAATATGATGAATGTGATGATCTATGATACTCATCACCATTCTCAATCTATGAACACGTGCCTGATAACCACTTCCGTTCTACCTTCGATTGAATGAGTATCTCTTGGATTCCTTAATCAGAATCTTCGTGGTATAAGCTAGAATCCATTAGCAGCATTCTTGAGAATCCGGAAAGTCTAAACCTTGTCTGTGGTATTCCGAGTAGGATTCAGGGATTGAATGACTATGACGAGCTTAAAACTCACAAGGGTTGGGCGTAGTGACAGACGCAAAAGGATCAATGGATCCTATTCCAGCATGAGTGAGAACCGACAGATGATTAGCCGTGCGGTGACAGCACACCTGGACCATTTTCACTGAGAAGACGGATGGTAGCTATTGACAATGGTGATCCAGCAACACACAACTTGCCATAGGAGGAACCTTGCGTGCGTAAAGAAGAAGACATGGGGAAAGTAAAGATTCAGAAGACAAAGCATCTCTAAAACTCCAACATATTCTCCATTACTGTATAACAAGTATTTATTTCATGCTCTTTTATTTTTCGCAATTCAAACTGATAATCATAATTAATCTCCTGACTAAGATTTATAAGATTACCATAGATTGCTTCAAGCCAACAATCTCCGTGGATCGACCCTTACTCACGTAAGGTATTACTTGGACGACCCAGTGCACTTGCTGGTTAGTTGTGCGATGTTGTGAAAAGTGTGAATCACAATTTTGTGCACCAAGTTTTTGGCGCCGTTGCCGGGGCTTGTTCGAGTTTGGACAACTGACGGTTTATTTTGTTGCTTAGATTAGAAAAATTTTTTTCTTTTTGGTCTAGAGTCTTCTATTATTGTTTTTGGTTGAAATTTCTTTATTTAAATCCTTATTTTCTCTTTTTAAATTTTTCGAAAATTTTATAAACTGATAATTGAGTTTTTCTGTTTGAGTTTAGTTTCATATTTTAAGTTTGGTGTCAATTGCATGTTTTTGTTTTCTTTTAAATTTCGAATTTGTGTTCATTGTTCTTTCTTAATCTTCAAGTTGTTCTTGTTTATTTCCCTTGTTTGATCTTTAGTTTTCCTTGTTTTGTGATTTTTTTTATTTTTCTTGTGCATTTTTGAATTATTAGTATCCAAAAAAATTTTAAAATATTTTATATATTAAATACCTTTATTAAAACACTTTCAATTTATAGCTCAATTGGCTAGAGCGTTGTGCTTATGTTCTTGGTGATTGGGTTTCTTCCTTTTAAAACTTTTTCAAAAATAATTTTTCTTTGATTAAATCTTGTGTCATGTTTTAAGTTTGGTATTTTCTTGTTAGTTCTTATTTAATTTCGAAAATTTGTTTTTGGTTTTCTAAAAATTTTAAGTTTGGTGTTCTTTTTTTATGTTCTTGAGTCCTTTGAGTCTTTGACTTTTTGTTCTTCGTGTTCTTGTGAATCTTCAAGGTGTTCTTGAGTCTTTCTTGCATTTTGATCTTAAAATTTTTATCTTTGGTGATCCTTGGTGTTTTTCCTCCAAATTTTCGAAAATAAGGAGCATTAGATCTAAAAATTTTAAGTTTTGTGTCTTTTTATTGTTTTTCTCTTTCCTCATTGAATTCAAAAATATCTTTTTCCTTTATTTTAACTGATTTTTCGAATTTTCCTTTTAAAAATTCAGATTTTATTTTAAAATTTTTATTTTATCTTATCTTAGTTTTAAAATTTCAAAATTCAAATCTTTTTCAAAAAAATAATATCTTTTTCAAAATCCTTATCTTATATTGTTGACTTTTTCGAAAATTCAAAATTCAATTTTCAAATTTCAAAATTTATTTTCAAATTTAAAATTTAAATTTCAAAACTTTTTAATTTAAATTCCTTATCTTCTCTTACCTAGCTTATCTTATCTTTTCTAATCTCAAATCTTAAAATCAAATCTTTTTCATATCTTTTCTTTTTTTATTTTCTTACAAGTATCTTTAATTTTAAGACATATCTTTTTCAAAACTTCCTAACCAATTTCGCTCTCTTCATTTTTTTCAAAAATTCTCACCCACATCTTTTTCAAATCTTTTTAATTAATTAATTTAGTTTCCAATTTTATTTTATTTTAATTTCGGTTTTCAAAAAAAAATTATTTTATTTGCAATCCACAACATCTCCCTTTTTTCATCATGGACCTAAATGGAAATGAACAGTCTAGAAGGACTCTGGGGTTATATGCTAACCCCACTATTGCTTCATATGGGAGCAGTATCTGTATACCCTCCATCGGAGTCAGTAGTTTTGATTTGAATCCTCAGCTCATTATCATGGTGCAGCAAAGTTGCCAGTAATCTGGTCTTCCACAGGAAGAACCTACAGAGTTTCTGGCACAGTTTTTATAAATTGCTGACACAGTACATGATAAGGAAGTAGATCAGGATGTCTACAGATTATTACTGTTTCCATTTGCTGTAAAAGACCAAGCTAAGAGGTGGTTAAATAACCAACCTAAGGCTAGCATAAGGACATGGAAACAGCTGTCAAAAAAAATTCCTGAATCCATATTTCCCTCCAAAACGGATGACACAGCTAAGGCTGAACATCCAAGGCTTTAAACAAGGAGATAATGAATCTCTTTATGATGCCTGGGAGAGATACAGAGAGATGCTAAGAAAATGCCCCTCTGAAATATTTTCAGAGTGGGTGTAGTTAGACATCTTCTATTATGGGCTTACAGAGAAAGCTCAGATGTCTTTGGACCACTCAACTGGTGGATCTATACACATGAGAAAGACAATTGAAGAAGCTCAAGAGCTCATTGATACAGTTGTCAGAAATCAGCAACTGTACCTAAGTAGTGAGTCTTCCATGAAAGAAGAGGCTAAAACAGTAACTGCTGAACTCAGTCCTGCAAAACAAGTTACTGAATTCAATCAGCAATTAGATTTTCTAACAAAACAGCTAGCCAAATTCAAGGAGATACTACAAGACACAAGAATGGCTAATATGAATATGGAATTACAGTTGAAGCAAACAAAATAGCAGTTATCAAAACAAATAACAGAAGAGTGCCAAGCAGTACAATTAAGAAGTGGGAAAACATTAAATACCTCACTTCAAAGCAGCAGGAAGCCAAGAAATGAACAAATTGCTACCCAAAATCCCTCTGAGGACAGTAAGAGCCCAAAGAGGAATAATTCTGGCGCTCAAACGCCAGAAAAGGGTGAAGAGCTGGGGTTAAACGCCCATCCCATGCTCAGTTCTGGCGTTCAAACGACACAAACAGGTAAGGAGTTATCATTAAACGCCCAATGGAAGCTCAGTTCTGGCGTTCAAACGCCAGAAACAGGCAAGAAGTTGGCGTCCAACGCCAATCAAGCTCCTAACCCTGGCATCCAAACGCCAGTGAGGGATCAGACACACACAAGTACTGATAGCAACCCCTCTAAAAAGGCTTCTCCAACCACCTCTATAGAAAATAAACCTGCAGCAACCAAGGTTGAGGAATAAAAAGCCAAGATGCCTTATCCTCAAAAACTCCGCCAAGAGGAGCAGGATAAGCAATTTGCCCACTTTACAGACTATCTCAGGACTCTTGAAATAAAGATTCTGTTTGTAGAGGCACTTGAGCAAATACCCTCTTATGCCAAGTTCATGAAAGAGATCTTGAGTCATAAGAAGGATTGGAGAGAAACTGAAAGAGTTCTCCTCACTGAAGAATGCAGTGCAGTCATTCTGAAAAGCTTCCCAAAAAAGCTTAAAGATCCCGGGAGCTTTATGATACCATGCATATTAGAGGGTAATTGCACCAAGATAGCTTTATGTGATCTTGGGGTAAGCATCAATCTAATACCTACATCCACTATCAGAAAGCTTGGTTTAACTAAAGAAGTCAAACCAACCTGAATATGTCTCCAACTTGCTGATGGCTCCATTAAATACCCATCAGGCGTGATTGAAGACATGATTGTCAGGGTTGGGCCATTCGCCTTTTCCACTGACTTTGTAGTACTGGAAATGGAGGAGCACAAGAGTGCTACTCTCATTCTAGGAAGACCTTTCCTAGCAACTGGACGAACTCTCATTGATGTCCAAAAGGGGGAAGTAACCCTGAGAGTTAATGAGGATGTGTTTAAGTTGAATGCTGTCAAAGCCATGCAGCATCCAGACACACCAAAAGACTGCATAAAAGTTGATCTTATTGACTCTTTGGTAGAGGAGATCAACATGGCTGAGAGTCTCGAATCAGAGTTGGAAAACATCTTTAAAGATGTTCAGCCTGATCTGGAGGATTCAGAGGAATTGAAAGAGCCCCTGAAACTTCCTCAGGAAGAGGAAAAACCTCCTAAACCTGAGCTCAAACCATTACCACCATCCCTGAAATATGCATTCCTGGGAGAAGGTGACACTTTTCTGGTGATCATAAGCTCTGCTTTAAATCCCCTGGAAGAGGAAGCGCTACTTTAAGTGCTAAGGACACACAAGACAGCTCTTGGATGGTCCATAAGTGATCTTAAGGGCATCAGCCCAGTAATATGCATGCACAAGATCCTATTGGAGGACGATGCTAAGCCAGTGGTTCAACCACAGAGGCAGCTAAATCCAGCCATGAAGGAAGTGGTGCAAAAAGAGGTCACCAAGTTACTAGAGGCTGGGATTATTTATCCTATTTCTGATAGCCCCTGGGTGAGCCCTGTCCAAGTTGTCCCCAAAAAGGGAGGCATGACAGTAGTTCATAATGAAAAAAATGAACTGGTTCCTACAAGAACAGTTACAGGGTGGCTATTACAAAACCTCTGAGCAACCTGCTAGCTGCTGACACGCCATTTGTGTTTGACACAGAGTGTCTGTAGGCGTTTGAAACTCTGAAAGCTAAGCTGGTCACAGCACCAGTTATTTCTGCACCAGACTGAACATTACCATTTGAACTAATGTGTGATGCCAGTGATCATGGCATTGGTGCAGTACTAGGACAGAGGCATAACAAGCTTCTGCATGTCATTTATTATGCTAGCCGTGTTTTAAATAATGCCCAGAAAAATTACACAACCATAGAAAAAGAATTGCTTACAGTGGTTTATGCCATTGACAAGTTCAGATCATACTTAGTAGGATCAAAAGTGATTGTGTACACTGACCATGCTGCTCTTAAATATCTACTCACAAAGCAGGATTCAAAACCCAGGCTCATAAGATGGGTGTTACTTCTGCAAGAGTTTGATATAGAAATAAGAGACAGAAAAGGGACAGAGAACCAAGTGGCTGATCATCTGTCCCGGATAGAGCCAGTAGAAGGGATGTCCTTTCCCTCTATTGAGATCTTTGAAACCTTTTTGGATGAGCAACTGTTTGCCATTCAGAAAACACCATGGTTTGTAAACATTGCAAACTATAAATCTGCAAGATTCATACCCAAGGAGTACAGCAGGCAACAAAAGGAAAAATTAATTACTGATACAAAGTACTACTTGTGGGATGAACCCTATCTCTTTAAGAGATGTGTACGGAATAATTCGTAGGTGTGTGCCTAGAGAAGAAGCACAGAAGATCTTATAGCAGTGCCATGGGTCACAATATGGAGGCCATTTCGGAGGTGAGCGAATAGCCACCAAGGTCCTCCAATGTGGCTTCTACTGGCCTACCCTCTATAGAGATTCTCGAGAGTTTGTACGTAATTGTGACAGTTGCTATAGGACTGTTAATCTGCCTCATGGTTACACCATGCCTCAACAGGGAATCTTGGAGATTGAGTTGTTTGATGTATGGGGTATTGACTTCATGGGGCCTTTCCCACCGTCATACTCAAACACATATATTCTGGTGGCAGTAGACTATGTATCTAAATGGGTAGAGGCAATTGCAACACCCACTAATGATACTAAGACAGTGCTGAAGTTCCTCCAGAAACATATCTTCAGCAGGTTTAGTGTCCCTAGAGCACTAATCAGTGATGGGGGCACTCACTTCTGCAATAAACAGCTCTACTCTGCTATAGTTCGATATGGAATTAGCCACAAGGTAGCAACTCCATATCATCCACAGACAAATGGGCAAGCTGAAGTCTCTAATAGAGAACTAAAAAGAATCCTGGAATGGACTGTAAGTACCCATAGAAAGGATTGGGCAAGAAGCTTGGATGATGCTCTGTGGGCTTACAGAACAGCATTCAAGACTCCTATAGGGACCTCTCCATACCAGCTTGTGAATGGTAAGGCCTGTCATCTGCCCGTGGAACTGGAGCATAAGGCCTACTGGGCAACCAGATTCCTAAACTTTAATGCCAAATTAGCTGGAGAAAAAAGATCGCTCCAGCTGAATGAGCTAGAGGAATTTAGACTCACTGCTTTCGAAAATGCCAAGATTTACAAAGAGAACGCAAAAAGGTGGCATGACAGAAAGCTATCATCTAGAGTCTTTGAACCAAGACAGAAGGTTCTGCTGTTTAACTCTAGGCTCAGGCTATTCCCCGGGAAACTGAAATCCCGATGGAGGGGAACATATGTGATTACAAGTGTGTCACCATATGGCTATGTGGAGCTTCAAGACATTGATTCTAATAAGAAGTTCAAGGTTAATGGACAGAGAATCAAACATTATCTTGAAGGCAATGTTGAGCAAGAGTGCTCAAGGCTGAGGCTAGATTAAAAGCTTGTTGGGAGGCAACCCAATGTTATTTAACTGTATCTATTTAGTTTCCATTGCTATTTTATGTTTTCTGTAGGTTGATGATCATGTGAAGTCACAAAAACTACTGAAAAAATCAAAAACAGAATGAAAAACAGCATTAAAAATAGGTCACCCTGGAGGAAGAGCTTACTGGCATTTAAATGCTAGTAAGAAGCAACAAGTTGGCATTTAACGCCAGAAAGAAGCATCAAGCTGGCGTTAAACGCCAGAAACAAGCACCAGACTGGCGTTTAACGCCAAAACAGAGCATGGAATTGGCATTAAATGCCAGAAAGAAGCAGCAAGCTGGCGTTTAACGGCAGACATACATTCTAAGGGCATTTTGCACCCCTAAATGGAGCAGGGATGCTAAGTCCTTGACCTCTCTGGATCTGTGGATCCCACAGGATCCCCACCTACCTCACCATTCAAATTCAAACTATTTCCCTCCCAAACCCACCCATTCACACACCTCCATCTCCTCCATCTTCTCCACTTCTTTCTTCTTTTGCTCGAGGACGAGAAAACCTTTTAAGTTTGGTGTGGTAAAAGCATTGCTTTTTGTTTTTCCATAACGATTTATGGCACCTAAGGCCGGAGAAACCTCTAGAAGGAGGAAAGGGAAGGCAAAAGCTTCCACCTCCGAGTCATGAGAGATGGAGAGATTCATCTCAAGGGTCCATAATTCAGTGGTAGAGCAATTGACTACAGGTCAAAGAGCTATGAGAAAAGAGCAACAAAGGCAAGGAAGAGACATAGAGGAACTCAAGAACACCATTGGTTCTTCAAGAAGAGGAAGACGCCACCCTCACTAAGGTGGACCCGTTCCTTAATCTCTTTGTTCTTATTTTCCTGTTTTTTGTTTACTATGCTTCATGTTTAATTATGTTTGTGTCTTTACTATATGATCATTAGTGTCTGAATGTCTATGTCTTAAAGCTATGAATGTCTTATGAATACCATCACCTCTCTTAAATGAAAAATGTTTTAATTACAAAAGAACAAGAAGTACATGGTTTCGAATTCATCCTTGAAATTAGTTTAATTATTTTGATGTGGTGACAATACTTTTTGTTTTCTGAATGAATGCTTGAACAGTGCATATGTCTTTTGATATTGAGGTTTATGAATGTTATGAATGTTGGCTCTTGAAAGAATGATGAAAAGGAGAAATGTTATTTGATTATCTGAATTCTAAGTTTCTATAGATGCCAATCATTCTGAACTTCAAAGGATAAAGTGAGATGCCAAAACTATTCAAGAGGCAAAAAGCTACAAGTCCCGCTCATCTGATTGGAGCTAAGTTTCATTGATATTTTGGAATTCATGGTATATTCTCTTCTTTTTATCCTATTTGATTTTCAGTTGCTTGGGGACAAGCAACAATTTAAGTTTGGTGTTGTGATGAGCGGATAATTTATACGCTTTTTCGCATTGTTTTTACATAGTTTTTAGTATGATTTAGTTAGTTTTTAATATATTTTTATTAGTTTTTAAATAAAAATCACATTTCTGGACTTTATTATGAGTTTGTGTATTTTTCTATGATTTCAGGTAATTTCTGGCTAAAATTGAGGGACCTGAGCAAAAATCTGATTCAGAGGCTAAAAAAGGACTGCAGATGCTGTTGGATTATGACCTCTCTGCACTCAAAGTGGATTTTCTGGAGCTACAGAAGTTCAAATGGCTCGCTCTCAATTGCGTTAAAAAGTAGACATCCAGGGCTTTCCAGCAATATATAATAGTCCATACTTTTCCCGAGTTTAGACGACGCAAACTGGCGTTCAACGCCAGTCCTCTACCCTATTCTGGCGTTAAAAGCCAGAAACAGGTTACAAGTTAGAGTTAAACTCCCAAAACAGGTTACAACCTGGCGTTTAACTCCAGAAACAGCCTAGGCACGTGTAAAGCTCAAGTCTCAGTCCCAGCACACACCAAGTGGGCCCTGGAAGTGGATTTATGCACTATCTATCATAGTTTACTCATTTTCTGTAAACCTAGGTTACTAGTTTAGTATTTAAAAAACTTTTAGAGATTTATTTTGTACCTCATGACATTTTCACGTTTGACATTGTATCTCTAAACTCCATTGTTGGGGGTGAGGAGCTCTGCCGTGTCTCGATGAATTAATGCAATTATTTCTGTTTTCTATTCAAACACGCTTGTTTCTATCTAAGATGTTCATTCGCACTTCAATATGATGAATGTGATAATCCGTGACACTCATCACCATTCTCAATCTATGAACGCGTGCCTGACAACCACTTCCGTTCTACCTTCGATTGAATGAGTATCTCTTGGATTCCTTAATCAGAATCTTCGTGGTATAAGCTAGAATTCATTGGCAGCATTCTTGAGAATCCGGAAAGTCTAAACCTTGTCTGTGGTATTCCGATTAGGATTTAGCGATTGAATGACTGTGACGAGCTTCAAACTCACAAGGGTTGGGCGTAGTGACAGACGCAAAAGGATCAATAGATCCTATTCTAGCATGAGTGAGAACCGACAGATGATTAGCCGTGCGGTGACAGTGCACCTGGACCATTTTCACTGAGAGGACGGATGGTAGCCATTGACAACGGTGATCCACCAACACACAGCTTGCCATAGGAGGAACCTTGCGTGCGTGAAGAAGAAGACAGTGGGAAAGCAGAGATTCAGAAGACAAAGCATCTCTAAAACTCCAACATATTCTCCATTACTGCATAACAAGTATTTATTTCATGCTCTTTTATTTTTCGCAATTCAAACTGATAATCATAATTAATCTCCTGACTAAGATTTTCAAGATAACCATAGATTGCTTCAAGCCAACAAATCTCCGTGGGATCGACCCTTACTCACGTAAGGTATTACTTGAACGACCCAGTGCACCTGCTGGTCAGTTGTGCGGAGTTGTGAAAAGTGTGAATCACAATTTCGTGCACCAGAGCTCATGAATGGTAAAAGGAGGTTCAATGGTATCTCTATGGTCTCTAGATGAGCCCCAGATTCCTTTGGTTCCTCAAAGGGAAACTCCTTATTGGTCACTGAGCGTCCCAGGAGGTCTTCCTCACTAGGATTCACGTCCTCCTCCTCCTCTTTAGGTTCGGCCACACCAAGTAAGGTAATGGCCTTGCACTCTCTTTTTAGATTCTCTTCTGTATTGCTTGAGAGAGTACTAGGAGGAGTTTCAGTGACCCTTTTACTCAGCTGGCCCACTTGTGCCTCCAAATTTCTAATGGAGGACCTTGTTTCATTCATGAAACTTAAAGTGGCCTTAGATAGATCAGAGACTATATTTGCTAAGCTAGATGGATTTTGCTCAGAATTCTCTGTCTGTTGCTGAGTGGATGATGGAAAAGGCTTGCTATTGCTAAACCTGTTTCTTCCACCATTATTAAAGCCTTGTTGAGGCTTTTGTTGATCCTTCCATGAGAAATTTGGATGATTTCTCCATGAGGGATTATAGGTATTCTCATAGGGATCCCCCATGTAATTCACCTCTGCTATTGCAGGGTTTTCAGGATCATAAGCTTCTTCTTCAGAAGATGCCTCTTGAGTATTGTTGGATGCAGCTTGCAATCCATTCAGACTCTGAGAAATCATATTGACTTGCTGAGTCAATATTTTATTCTGAGCCAATATGGCATTCAGAGTATCAATTTCAAGAACTCCCTTCCTCTGAGGCATCCCATTACTCACAGGATTCCTTTCAGAAGTGTATATGAACTGGTTATTTACAACCATGTCAATGAGTTCCTGAGCTTCTGCAGCCGTTTTCTTTAGGTGAATGGATCCACCTGCAGAATGGTCCAATGACATCTTTGATAATTCAGACAGACCGTCATAGAATATATCCAGGATGGTCCATTCTGAAAGCATGTTAGAAGGACACTTTTTGGTCAGTTGCTTATATCTCTCCCAAGCTTCATAGAGGGATTCACCTTCCTTCTGTTTGAAGGTTTGAACATCCACTCTAAGCTTGCTAAGCTTTTGAGGAGGAAAAAACTTGGCTAAGAAAGCCGTGACCAGCTTATCCCAAGAGTTCAGGCTATCTTTAGGTTGAGAGTCTAACCATATTCTAGCTCTGTCTCTTACAGCAAACGGGAAAAGCATAAGCCTGTAGACCTCGGAGTCAACCCCATTGGTCTTAACAATATCACAGATCTGCAAGAATTCAGTTAAGAACTGAAAAGGATCTTCTAATGGAAGTCCATGAAACTTGCAATTCTGTTGCATCAGAGAAACTGATTGAGACTTTAGCTCAAAATTGTTTGCTCCAATGGCAGGGATTGAGATGCTTCTTCCATGTAAATTGGAATTTGGTGCAGTAAAGTCACCAAGCATCTTCCTTGCATTGTTATTATTTTCGGCCATGTCTCCTTCTTTTTCGAAAATTTCTGTCAGATTTTCTCCAGAGAGTTATGCTTTAGCTTCCCTTAGCTTCCTCTTCAGAGTCCTTTCTGGTTCAGGATCAGCTTCAACAAGAATGTTCTTATCCTTGTTCCTGCTCATATGAAAAAAGAAGAAAACAGAAAAGAAGAAGAATCTTCTATGTCACAATATAGAGATTCCTTTATGTGAGTAGAAGAAGAAAAGAAATCCGAACACAGAAAGAGGGATAGGGTTCGAATTTTTAAGAAAGAGAAGTGTTAGTAGAGAAATAGATAATTAGAAGGAGGTGAGAGAGAAGAATTTTTGAAAATAATTGAAAAGGAAAGAAAAATATTTTTGTTTTTAATTTAAAATTAAAGTTAAAATTCAAAAATTAAGAAAGAAAAATAAAACTAAATCAAATTAAAATTTAAAACAAATAGTTAATTAAAAAGGAATTTTGAAAAAGAGGAAGATGATTTTCGAAAATTAGAGAGAGAATTAGTTAGGTAGTTTTGAAAAAGATAAGAATCAAACAAAAAGACAAGATTAATTGAAAAAGATTTGAAAATCAATTTTGAAAAGATAGGAAGTTAGAAAAGAAGTTAGAAAAGATTTTGAAATTGATTTTGAAAAAGATGTGATTGAAACTTATTTTGAAAAAGATTTGAAAAATAAATTTAGAAAGATTTGATTTTGAAATTTAAAGTTGATTACTTGACTAACAAGAAACAAAAAGATATGATTTAAACTTTAAAGATTGAACCTTTCTTAATAGGCAAGTAACACACTAAAAATTGTTGAATCAATCACATTAATTGTTAGCATTAATTTTGAAAATATGAAACAAAAATAAGAAAAAGATTTTTGAAAATTATTTTGAAATTTTCGAAATTATGAAAAAAAATGAAAAAGATTTGATTTTTTGAAAAAGATAAAATTTTTAAATTGAAAATTTGATTTGACTCATAAGAAACAACTAAATTTTAAAAAGTTTTGAAAAATTCAACTCATTTTCAAAAATTTATGAGAGAAAAAGAGAAAGATATTTTTTTTTTATTTTTGAATTTTTAATGATGAGAGAGAAAAACACAAAAAAAGACAAAAGACATAAAAATTATGAATCAAAACACATAATGCATGCAAGAACACTTTGAATGTGAAGATGAACACCAAGAACACTTTGAATGTCAAGATGAACACCAAGAACTTATTTTTGAAAATTTTTAAGAAAAGAAAAACATGCAAGACACTAAACATAGAAATTTTTAATTTTTAGACACTATGAATACAAGAATGCATATGAAAAACAAGATGCAACACATAACAACAAAATATAAAGATCAAACAAGGGGATTCATCAAGAACAACTTGAAGATCATGAAGAATGCAATGCATGAATTTTCGAAAAATGCAAGAAAGAGATAAACATGCAATTGACACCAAACTTATAAATTGACAATAGACTCAAACAAGAAACACAAAATTATTTTTGGTTTTATGATTTTATTAATTTTTTTTTGTAAATTTTTTCGAAAATTAATTGGAAAATTAAAAATAAGGATTTCAAAATTTCTAATGAGAATTCCAGGAATCATGCAATGTTAGTCTAAAGTTCCGGTCCAGGAATTAGACATGGCTCACTAGCCAGCGAAGCTTTCAGTGAAAGCTCCGGTCCAAAACACTAGACATGGCCAATGGCCAGCCAAGCTTCAGCAGATACAAATCAAGCATATAACAGCTGATTAGATGAGAGTCTAAGGACTCTTGCTATGATAAGTGGAAGCCTCAGTCCAAAAATTTAGACATGGCTTGACAGCCAACCAGGCTTCAACAAATCATGAAGAAACTCTAGAATTCATCCTTAAAAATTCTGAAGAACATAGAATAATTTATTTTTAAAAAAAAAATTTAATTTTTTTTCGAAAATCAATAAAAATAATAAAAAAAAGCTTAAACATAAAATAAAAGTACCTAATATGAGCAACAAGATGAACCGTCAGTTGTCCAAACTCAAACAATCCCTGGCAACGGCGCCAAAAACTTGGTGTGGGAAAATCGTGATCGTTCATTCCCCGGCAACGGCGCCAAAAACTTGGTGCGCAGAAATCCTGACGGTTCATTCTTTGGTAACGACATCAAAAGCTTAATACGCACGTTCATAATTTTAGTTCTTTGTCACAACTTCGCATAACTAACCAGCAAGTGTACTGGGTCGTCCAAGTAATAAACCTTACGTGAGTAAGGGTCGATCCCACGGAGATCGTCGGCTTGAAACAAGCTATGGTCACCTTGTAAATCTCAGTCAAGCGGATTCAAATGGTTATGGTGAATTAATAATTAAAATATAAAATAGGATAGAGATACTTATGTAATTCATTGGTTAGAGTTTCAGATAAGCGTATAGAGATGCTTTTGTTCCTCCTAAAACTCTGCTTTCCTGCTGTCTTCATCCAATCATTCCTACTCCTTTCCATGGCAAGCTTATGTTGGGCATCACCGTTGTCAATGGCTACATCCCGTCCTCTCAGTGAAAATGGTCCAAAATGCACTGTCACCGCACGGCTAATCATCTGTCGGTTCTTGATCATACTGGAATAGGATTCAGTAATCCTTTTGCGTTTGTCACTACGCCCAGCACTCGCGAGTTTGAAGCTCGTCACAGCCATCCTTTCCCAGATCCTACTTGGAATACCACAAACAAGGTTTAGACTTTCCGGATCTCAAGAATGGCCGCCAATAATTCTAGCCTATACCACGAAGACTCTGATCTCATGGAATGGAGGGCTCGGTTGTCAGGCGAGGCAACCATGCGTCATGAACCAGCAGGCTAAGAGATACGCACTCAAGCTATTGCAAGTAGAACGGAAGTGGTTGTCAGGCACGCGTTCATAGGTGAGAATGATGATGAGTGTCACGGACCATCACATTCGTCAGGTTGAAGAACAAGTGTATATCTTAGAGAAGAAATAGGCTTGAGTTGAATAGAAAAATAATAGTACTTTGCATTAATTCATGAGGAACAGCAGAGCTCCACACCTTAATCTATGGTGTGTAGAAACTCTACCGTTGAAAATACATAACTGAAAATAGGGTAGACATGGCCGAGTGGCCAGCCTCCTATGGAGGTCTAGAGATCTAAAATGATCAAAAGATAATCAAAAGATATAAATACAATAGTAAAAAGTCCTATTTATACTAAACTAGTTACTAGGGTTTACAGAAATGAGTAAATGATGCAGAAATCCACTTCTGGGGCCCACTTGGTATGTGCTGGGGCTGAGACTTGAGCTTTACACGTGCCTAGATTCTTTCTGGAGTTAAACGCCAGGTTGTAACCTGTTTTGGGCGTTTAACTCCAACTTGTAACCTGTTTCTGGCGTTTAACGCCAGAATAGGGCAGAAGACTGGCGTTTAACGCCAGTTTGCGTCATCTAAACTTGGGCAAAGTATGGACTATTATATATTGATGGAAAGTCCTGGATGTCTAATTTCCAACGCAATTGAGAGCACATCATTTGGACTCTTGTAGATCTAGAAAAGCCACTTTGAGTGCAGGGAGGTCAGAATCCAAGAGCATCTGTAGTCCTTCTTCAGCCTCTGAATCTGATTTTTGCTCAAGTCCCTCAATTTCAGCTAGAAATTACCTAAAATCATAGAAAAACACAAAAACTCATAGTAAAATCCAGAAATGTAATTTTTATTTAAAAACTAATAAAAATATACTAAAAACTAACTAAATCATACTAAAAACTACGTAAAAATAATGCCAAAAAGCGTATAAATTATCCGCTCATCACCCCTCTTATTACCATTCGATGCCGTGATATGCGTGTTAAGTGATTTCAGGGTTTATAGGACAGGAATAGCTTAGAGGATAGAAAGGAAGCATGCAAAAGTGGAAGGAATACAAGAAATTGAAGGAATTGCTGAGCTATCAAGCCTGACCTCTTCGTACTAAATCGACCATAACTTGAGCTACAGGGGTCCAAATGAGGTGGTTCCAGTTGCATTGGAAAGCTAACATCTGGGGCTTCCAAATGATAAATAACTTTCCATAGTTGCTATGCTGTCAGGTGACGCACACGCATAGATTACGTGTACGCGTGGGCGATGCGTACGCGTGACAAAGCCACGTGCTGGACGTATCACAAATCGCTGGGGGCTATTTCTGGGCTACTTTTGGTCTAGTTTTCGGCCCAGAAAACACAGATTAGAGTATCTCTCTAGGTTTTAGGATTCTTAGGTTTAGCTATTTTCAATTTTAGATTCCTACTTAGTTTAATTTAGTTTCTCTTCTACTCTTATTTGTTCTAGTATTCTAGTTTATTTATTTCCTTTGTTGATTACTTTATGTTGCTATTTGGTTCATGAATTCTCTTGTTAGATTTGATTTCTCTATTTAATGCAATTTGAGGTATTTCATATTTATTATTGCTTTCTTTATTTGTTATCATTGATGCTTGCAATTGGTTGTTTAGATTTAATATTCCTTGCTAGTTTTCTATGTTTCTATGTTATGCCTTCCAAGTGTTTGATAAAATTCTTGGGAGGGTTTTAAGTTAGCTTTTTATGTTCTTGGCTTTGGTAGAGTAATTGGAGACTCTTGAGTTATCAAACTCCTTTGTTGATTGATAATTGAGAAGTTGCTAGTTGATTTGGATCCTTCTAAAGCTAGTCTTTCCTTAGGAGTTGACTAGGACTTGAGGAATCAAATTGATTCATCCACTTGACTTTCCTTCATAGTTAGAGATTAACTAAGTGGGAGCAATAGACAATTGATGTCACAATCGATAAGGATAGCTAGGATAGGACTTCTAATTCTCATACCTAGCTAAGAGCTTTATTAGCTATTAGTTTACTTTCTTGAAATTTACTTTTCTTGTTCCTTATTCAAAACCCCCAAAAGATACTTTTCCATAACCAATGATAACTACACCTCCTGCAATTCCTTGAGAGACGACCCAAGGTTTGAATACTTCGGTTATTATTTTTACGGGTTTGTTACTTGTGACAACCAAATTTTTGTATGAAAGAATTATTGTTGGTTTAGAAACTATACTTGCAACAGGAATTTATTGTGAATTCTTAATTAGCGAAAATCCTCTCATCAAAATGGCGCCATTGCCGGGGAGATTGATAAACCACTATTTTATGGTTTATCTTGTGCTAATTTGAGTGATTTTTATCAACTCTCTGCTCACTTATTCATATAATTTGTATGGTTTTACAAATCCTTCCTAATTCTATGATATAGTTGAAAACATGTTTCCTGGGACTTTAAACTGTCAAATTTTATTATCCTTTTTTTACCATTCTATGCCGTGATCTGTCCGTTAAGTGTTTTCAGGCTTTATAGGGCAGGGATGGCTTAGAGGATGGAAAGGAAACATGCAAAAATGGAAGGAGCACAAGAAATAAAGGAGATAACCAGCGAGAAGAAATGTGCACGCATGGCTCACGCGTGCACGTGAATTGGAGTTTGCACGGCAACGCGTGTGCGTACCTGACGCGTACGCTTGACACACGAAGATGACCAGTGACGCGCACGCGTGACGGACGCGTACGTGTGACGTGCGCAACCTGCAGAAATCACAAAAAATACTGGGGGCGATTTTAGGCTGAGTTTGGACCCAGTTTTCGGCCCAGAAACACAGACTAGAGCGAGGGGACAAGCAGAGACTCAACACACATTCTCATTCGCATAGTTTTTAGTTTTTAGCTTTAAATCTTAAAGAAAAATCAATACTTCCTCTAGGGTTCTTCACATTCATAGATTTCTAGTTTTTATGCTTTTTGATGCTTTTGATTTGGATATTGAGAAGAGTCACTACCTCCGTTGAAGTTTCCATTATTCTAGTTTATTTTCTTATTCCTTTACTCTTTTGATTACCTATTAACCCTGTTCAGATAAGGATGTTTATGATATTAAGATTTATTAATGCAAAGAACTACTTTTACCTTTAATTACTTTTCAGTCATTATTCTATTTAATTTATCATGTCTTCCTCTTATTTCCTTTATATATCTGTGAAAGTAGTATCCATATCAATGGAGTAGACTCCTAACTTGATGTAGATTTTCATGCCCACGCGTACGTGTCGCTGACGCTTATGCGTAGGTTGAAAAATTTGCAGGGGATGCGTATGCGTGAGGTACGTGTACGCATGGTGTGGCTTGTGCGCCACGCACCCCTCCCGCGCGTCTCTTGTGCAACTCTCTGTTCAGTTGCGCATACACAAACGACGCGTGCGCGTTGTAGATGCTTGCGCGTCGATCCCCTTTTTTTTTATGCAGAATGCAGGTGATTATGCAGAATTTTATATATGAACATTGATAAAAATAAAACAAAACTAATAGTAAAAAGTGACGATCATACCATGGTGTGTTGTCTCTCACCTAACACTTTTAGTTATTGTCCTTAAGTTGGACATTTGGCAAGCTCCTTGTCATGGTGGCTTATGCTTGAACTCATCTTGAAACTGCCACCAACGCTTGGACTTCCAATAAGCTCTAACATCTCCAAGTGAATTCACCAAGCCATGATGAAGTTCTTCACAAGCTTCGAGCTCCTAAAGTTGATCCTCTTGTATGCCGGGATCCCATATCTTGTTTCTACACCCATCTTCAAGTTGATCATCATTGTTCCATCTGGGTGGTTTGATAAACCCCAATTTTGTGGTTTATCTTGTGCTTATTTTGGAGGATTTTTATCACCTTTTCTCACATTTATTCAATGAAATAGCATGGTTTTGCAATTCTCCCTTGATTTGTGCCTAAATGTGAAAACATGCTTTTTAGGCCCTAAAATTGGTGATTTTAATTTACTTTAATCCCATTTGATTCCTTGATATGTTTGTTGAGTGATTTTTGGTTCATAAGGTAAGTATTGGATGGAAGAAGTGAGGAGAAAAGCATGCAAAGTGGGAGAACTCATGAAGAAATGAAGGAACTGTAAAGCTGTCAAGCCTGACCTCTTCGCACTCAATCGACCATAACTTGAGCTACAGAGGTTCAAATGAAGCGGTTTCAGTTGTGTTGGAAAGCTAACATCTGGGGCTTCAAAAAAATTTTCCATATGTTGCTTCGCATATATGGGCACGCACGCGCCATGTACGCGTGCGCGCCGATGCTGCTCGTGGGCCACTAAAGTGAAATTGTCCCCAGCGATTTCTAGCTCCTTTTGGGCTCAATCCAACTCATTTTTGATGCTATTGGACCCAAAGATTGAGGAAAGAATGAACGAAGTAGTCATAGTTTAGTTTTCATCATGTTTTAGGGTAGAATTCTAGAGAGAGAGGCTCTCTCCTCTCTCTAGACTTAGGATAGTAATTAGGGTAAAGTTAGGTTAATCACTCTCAAATTTCTCTTTCAATTCTTGTTTTGATTTCAATTCTCTTTATGTTTTAGTGTTCTATTGTCTTAATCCTCTTAGTTTCTCTTGTTAATTTCTTATTTTACTCTCTTTAATGTTGATGAACATTGTTGGATCTAGTTTCCTTTTAATGCAATTTCATATTTCTATGTTTCTTTTATGTTGATCTTGCTTGCTATTATTGATTTCTTGCTTGTGATAGTTATGGGTTTCTTTTAATTCTTGCATTTTATGATGTTTACTTTCCTTGCATACTAGGTGTTTGATAAAATGTTTACAATAATTTTTGAGTAGTTCTCTTTGCTCTTGGCCTAGGCTAAGGGAATTGAGTGACCTTGAGTCATTGGGTCTCAATGAATTGGTGATTTGAGAACCCTTGGTAATCAATTTGATACTCATTGACACCAACCCACTACTAATCTAATTATCAGATAAGTTGGGACTTATAGGTTGATGTGATCAAGCCTATTTGACATACTTCAAGCCTAGGAGTAGATATTACGTACTTAAGACTTTTGGAAGTAGACTTAATAGGTTGACCTCTCATAATTATCAACGTATGGTTTGTTGACAAGGATGGTGATCTCAATTATCTATGTCTAGCCAAGAGTACTTTTCCTTTATTTTATTAGTTCTTGACATTTTAATTTCTTGTCATTTACATTTTCTTGTCAATTTCGAAATCAAACCCCCCCTTACATGCTCATAGCCAATAATTGAGCATTTTATTGTAATTCCTTGTGAGACGACCCGGAGTTCAAATACTTCGGTTAATTCTTATTGTGGTTTGTACTTGTGACAAAACCAAATTTAATTTGATTCGAGGATTGACTATTGGTTTGGACTATACTAACAATGGAATTATTTTGTGGAATTCCGAACCGGTATAAATCCCTGCATCAAATTAATGGCGCCATTGCCGGGGAGTTACAATGGTGTTATATTATTGGCTATTGTGAATATTGTGAATATGTTTGCCTTTTGCTTATTTGTTAGTTTTTGTTAGCCTTTGTACTTTGTTGCTTACTTTTGTTAGTTTTTGTTTTTCTTTGCTATTATTAATTCTCATCCTCACTTTGGCTATGAGTTTGGCTCTAATTATGTTGTAGGAAGTGGGAGCTACAATGAGGATGTGCATCAAGGATGGAACAATCAAAGATGGGAGGAGCCTTAAGGGATTGATCAACCTTCTTGGCAACAACAACCTCCGAATTCTTATGGGTATAACTCTCATCCTAATGCATATCAATCTAATGGATGTGGTGACCCTTATTGTGATTGTCAACAACAACCACCATATGCCTATGAACTACCTCCTCAATACAATTTTGAACCACCTTACTCACAAGCCCCTTTTCACCAACCATCTCCATACGACCCCAACCCATATCCACCATACCAACCACCTTGTGAACCATATGAACCATATGAAGAACCACCCCAATTCCACCACCAATACCCTCAAGAACCACCACCTCCATACTATTACCAAGATGAATCACCTTCCATGTATGATAACTTTCAACCACATAATGAATTTCCCTTTCCACCACAACCCTCCATGGAATAACACCCATACCCATCCATCCAAGAGCCAATGGATCGTCTCAATGAAGCAATAGATCGGCTTCAAGCAATAATCTGTCAAAAGGAGCAAGAGGAAGCCCAAAGAAGGAGGAATGAAGTTATCGAGGCTAACCTTGCCAAAATTAAAGCCAACTTGGACTCATGGGACTCATGCAACAAGCAAAGTACCTCTACGGATGAATGTGAGAAATCAACTGAAGAGAGGAGTATGAAGGAGATTTTGGAATCCCAAGATGAGGACAAGGAGATGGGGTATGTCTTGCAATAAGTGGAAAGTGAAAAGATTGTTAATGAAGAAGAAGTGGTTGAAGAGCTAGGCAAAGTTGAACAAGAGGTGAATTCCAAGTTTGAGAGCACTTCCACACCAAGTGACATTGTTGATGATTTGGTGGAAGTTATTGAACCTTCTTCCAATGAGCTTGAATTTGGTGTTGAGGAGGATAATGCGCAACCTCCTAAGCATATAATGAATGATGAAGAATTTGAAGAAGGTGAGCAAATAACAAATCTTCCTCTTGGAGATGAGCCACACCAACACATGATCCTTTGGTATTTGAGGAATCTTTTCCTATTGATATTGAGGTAAATATTGAGATAAATTCCACATTACCTCCATGTTGTGACATGAAGAGTGGGGAAGAGCTAGAAGAAGTTGGTGAAGAGGTGGTTGAATATGAAGAACTTTGTAAGGAGGAAGAGGTTGAAGTTGAAGAAGCTTGCCAAGAGGTGGAGGTAGTCAAGAAAGAGTACAAGGGAGTAGACCTCGCATTGTCTAAGTGTGGGGAGGTTTTCCTTCCTAAGTCACCATCTAATACAACATTCAAGTGGGTACAATTCTTATCTCTAAGCTTTAATTTCTCACTTGAATATGGTTTGCTTGAGACGGATGGGCAACTTAGAGCTCTTTGTGGAGTCAAGAGTAGGAGAGAATTGGTTAGTGGGTGGAAATGCCAATCAAGGTTCCTTATGGTTGAAAACTCAAAGTCTAAGTGCAATGGTTGGTATAGTCCTCAACTAAAGGGGTCTAGGAAGATGCTTTGGTGTTTACTTGAGAATCCGGATCACTTCTCACCCAATTGGAATTGTGATGATCAACTTGAAGATGGGTATAGAAATAAGATTCGGGATCCGGGAATATATGAAGACCAATTTTGGAAGTCCTTAGCTTGTGTGGAACTTTATCAAAGCTTGGTGCCATTAATCTTGAATTTTGGAGTTTACTTGAAGTCCAAGCATTGGTGAAAGTTTCAAGATGAGTTCAAGCATAAGCCACCATGACAAGGAGCTTCCCAAATGTCCAACTTAAGGACTTAAAATAAAAGTGCTAGGTGGGAGACACCCCACCATGGTAAACTCTTTCCACTCACTTTTAGATTTGGTTAATAAGTGATTGGAGTTGCCATTGTAGGTAGTTCTTCTTATTTTCTATACTCTTATGCATTTTGCTTTTATTGATAGGTTGTTTGTTGCATTCATGATTTGATTAGTCTAGTTATTGTTGAATTGCATTTTACTTGTGGTATAAGTTTTGTTTTTAGTATGTTTGAAAATTTTTCAAAACTAAAAAGATTTGTTGTTAAATTTGATTTTTGATTGTTTTAGAATGCTTATAGATTAGGGGAGTGCCCTGTTTTTGAAAAAAAAAAGGGGATCCGCGCGCGAGCGCACTGTGCGCGCGCGCGCCGGTGGTGCATCTCACACTCCTGGTACAAAAACCAGAGAGTTGTGCCAAAGTTGTGCATATTCTGTGCCTACGACCTGACGCGCAAGCATACATGACGCGTACGCGTCGGCCGCCATCTTCACATCCACGCGTATGCGTGCTATGCGCGTCCGTGTCTCCTATCTCGCCTGCCCACCTATGCGCACGCGTGCGTGACGCGTTCGCATCACCCTCTGCGCTCTGTTTTTCCCCTGTTCTGCCCTGTTTTCTTTTTCCCTTCTTCTCTTTTTGTCCTTCTAGTTTCTTCCACTTTCTTTCTTCTTCTTTCTTCCTTTCTTACTTTCTTTTCAAATTTTCACTCTTTATTTTTCTTATTTTCATCTTCTTTTATATGTTGCATTTGCATATTATCATTCATTGCATTTTAATTTTGTTTTTATAACTTGTTCTTATTTTCTTTTCTAAGTTTCTTATTTTAATAATGGTGTTGAATTCTTTTACTCAATTGTTGAGACTTTCTTGGTCAGTATTGGTGCTCTGTGACTTGTTGCATTAATTGTAATATTCGCTCTACACGCGAGATTAGTGCTTTAGTCTTTCCTAACTCATTATTCTATGTTTTTATGCCTCATTACCATTGAGTTAGGATGGAACCAATTATTCTCATGCTTATCACTAATCTTGTTTGTGTCTATTCTTGTTTGAACTTGATGCTCAACATGCTCTTCATGTCACTTGATTTTACTCTTGCATCAAGTATTAGTTGATATGCCTTTTGCCTATATTGCTTTCTGATGAGCGGATAATTTATACGCTTTTTGACATTGTTTTTAGTATGTTTTTAGTAGGATCTAGTTACTTTTAGGGATGTTTTCATTAGTTTTTATGTTAAATTCACATTTCTGGACTTTACTATGAGTTTGTGTGTTTTTCTGTGATTTCAGATATTTTCTGGCTGAAATTGAGGGACTTGAGCAGAAATCAGATTCAGAGGTTGAAGAAGGACTGCTGATGCTGTTGGATTCTGACCTCCCTGCACTCAAAGTGGATTTTCTGGAGCTACAGAACTCGAAATGGCGCTCTTCTAATTGCGTTGGAAAGTAGACATCCAGGGCTTTCCCGCAATATATAATAGTCCATACTTTGGCCAAGAATAGATGACGTAAACTGGCGTTCAACCCCAGCTTTCTGCCCAAATCTGGCGTCCAGCGCCAGAAAAGGAGCCAAAACCAGAGTTGAACGCCCAAACTGGCACAAAAGCTGGCGTTCAACTCCAAGAAGGACCTCTACATGTGCAACACTCAAAGCTCAGCCCAAGCACACACCATGTGGGTCCCGGAAGTGGATTTATGCATCAATTACTTACTCATGTAAACCCTAGTAGCTAGTTTATTATAAATAGGACATTTTACTAGTCTTTTTGACAATCTTTGATCAGTTGTATGCTATCTTAGATCACGTTTTAGGGGGCTGGCCATCTCGGCCATGCCTGGACCTTTCACTTATGTATTTTTAACGGTAGAGTTTCTACACTCCATAGATTAAGGTGTGGAGCTCTGCTGTTCCTCAAAGATTAATGCAAAGTACTACTATTTTCTATTCAACTCATCTTATTCCGCTTCTAACATACTCATTCGCACTTCAACCTGAATGTGATGAACGTGACAATCATCATCATTCCCTATGAACGCGTGCCTGACAACTACTTCCGTTCTACCTTCGACTGAATGAATATCTCTTAGATCTCCTAATCAGAATCTTCGTGGCGTAAGCTAGAATGATGGCGGCATTCAAGAGAATCCGGAAAGTCTAAACCTTGTCTGTGGTATTCCGAGTAGGATTCAATGATTGAATGACTGTGACGAGCTTCAAACTTGCGATTGTTGGGCGTTAGTGATAGACGCAAAAGGAGGGTAAATCCTATTCCAGCATGATCGAGAACCGACAGATGATTAGCCGTGCCGTGACAGAGCATGTGAGCATATTTTTCACTGAGAGGAGGGGATGTAGCCACTGACAACGGTGATGCCCTTGCATAAAGCCAGCCATGGAAAGTTGTAAGACTGACTGGATGAAGATAGCAGGAAAGCAGAGGTTTAGAGGAACGAAAAGCATCTCCACTCGCTTATCTGAAATTCCTACCAATGATTTATATAAGTACCTCTATCCCTATTCTATTATTTATTTTTGAAAACCCATTACTGTTTGATATCCGCCTAACTGAGATTTACAAGGTGACCATAGCTTGCTTCATACCGACAATCTCCGCGGGATTCGACCCTTACTCACGTAAGGTATTACTTGGACGACCTAGTGCACTTGCTGGTCAGTTACACGGAGTTGTGAACCGTGGTTTTGGCATCATGTTTTTTGCGCCATTTCCAGGGAAAGAAAGAGCAATGAATTTTACATAATTAAAGTGTAATCACGATTCCGCGTACCAAGTTTTTGGCGCCGTTGCCGCGGATTGTTTGAGTTTGGACAACTGACGGTTCATCTTGTTGCTCAGATTAGGTAATTTTCTTTTTGTTTTCTTTTCAAAAAATTTTTCAAAAATATTTCAAAATTTTCTCCTTTGTTTTTGAAAAAAAAATAATATAAAAATGTTTTCAAAAATTTTATTCAAAATTTTTAAGAATGAATTCTAGTGTTTCATGAAGCATGTGAAGCCTGGCTAGCTGTAAAGCCATGTCTAAATTTATTTGGACTGAGGCAGCAATTCGTTATCAAGAGCAAGCTAGTTGTTGCTAATCCACCTGCTGTTGTTCCTGATTCACCTGCTGAAGCTTGGCTGGCCATTGGCCATGTCTAGTATTTTGGACTGGAGCTTTCATTGAAAGCTTGGCTGGCTAGTGAGCCATGTCTAATTCCTGTCAAAAATAAAAAAATTATCTTTCCCTTTTTCTCTCATCAAATTCGAAAATTTGAGTTGACTTTTTCAAAAATTTTTTAAAATCAAGTTGTTTCCTATGAGTCAAATCAAATTTTCAATTTGAAAATTTTATCTTTTTCAAAATCTTTTTCAAAAATCAAATCTTTTTCAAAATTCTTAGTTATTTTCGAAAATTCCAAAAATATTTTTCAAAAATCTTTTTCTTATTTTTATACCAAATTTTCGAAAATAACAATAACAATTAATGTTTTGATTCAAAAATTTGAAGTTTGTTACTTGCTTGTTAAGAAAGATTCAAACTTTAAATTCTAGAATCATATCTTGTGATTTCTTGTGAATCAAGTCATTAATTGTGATTTTAAAAATCAAATCTTTTTCAAAAACTAATTTCAATCATATTTTTTTTCAAAAATATCTTCTTATCTTACCTTTTTCAAAAATATCTTTTCAAAATATCTTTTCTAACTTCCTAACTTTTTATCTTTTCAAAATTTGTTTCAACTAACTAACTAACTTTTTGTTTGTTTCTTAACTTTTTCAAAACTACCTAACTAACTCTCTTTCTAATTTTCGAAAATATCTTCTCTTTTTTTCAAAAATTTCTTTTTAATTAACTAATTATTCTTATTTTTATTTTTGATTTTAAAAATTTTCGAAAAATACTAACATTTTTCAAAAACCATTTTCGAAAATCACTAACTCTTTTTCAAAAATATTTTTTGAAAATTCTCCCTCTCCCATCTTATTCTATTTATTTATTCATTTACTAACATCTCATCTCACATCTCAACCCTCCTCACAGTTGTGTTTCTTCCTAGAGTCTGAATGGAATGCAAGCTGCATCCAACAGTACTCAAGAGGCTTCTTATGCAGAAGAAGCTTATGATCCTGAGAACCCTGCAATAGCAGAGGTAAATTATTTAGGTGAACCTTATGGAAACACCTATAAATCATCATGGAGAAATCATCCAAATTTCTCATGGAAGGATCAAAAGCCTCAACAAGGCTTTAATAATGGTGGAAAAAACAGGTTAGAGTCTGCATGGAATGCAAGCCGCTTCCAATAGTACTCAAGAGGCTTCTTATGAAGAAGAAGCTTATGATCCTGAGAACCCTGCAATAGCAGAGGTAAATTATTTAGGTGAACCTTATGGAAACACCTATAACTCAACATGGAGAAATCATCCAAATTTCTCATGGAAGGATCAAAAGCCTCAACAAGGCTTTAATAATGGTGGAAGAAACTTGTTTAGCAATAGCAAGCCTTTTCCATCATCAACTCAGCAACAGACAGAGAACTCTGAACAAAATACTTCTAATTTAGCAAACTTAGTCTCTGATCTGTCCAAGGCCACTGTAAGTTTCATGAATGAAACAAGATCTTCCATTAGAAATTTGGAAGCACAAGTGGGCCAGCTGAGTAAGAGGATCACTGAAATCCCTCCCAGTACTCTCCCAAGCAATACAGAAGAGAATCCAAAAGAAGAGTGCAAGGCCATTGACATAAGCACCATGGCCGAACCCAAATGAGGGAGAGGAGGACGTGAATCCCAAGGAGGAAGACCTACTGGGACGTCCAGTGGTCAATCAGGAGCTTCCCTCTGAGGAACCAAAGGACTCTGGGGCTCATCTAGAGACCATAGAGATTCCATTGAACCTCCTTACGCCCTTCATGAGCTCTGATGAGTATTCCTCTTCTGAAAAAAATGAGGATGTTACTGAAGAGCAAACTGCCAAGTTTCTTGGTGCAATCATGAAGCTAAATGC
>NC_029785.2:32647339-32707213 GCF_000816755.2 Arachis ipaensis | reverse complement strand
CTTCTGGGCGCTGAACGCCAGAACAGGCATGGTTCTGGCGTTCAACGCCAGAAATGGCTACAAATGGGCGTTGAACGCCCAAAATGGCCACCAACCTGGCGCTGAATGCCCAGAGTTGTGTGCAAAGGCATTTTTACATGCCTAATGGGTGCAGGGATGTAAATCTTTGAACACCTCAGGATCTGTGGACCCCACAGGATCCACTCAGGATCTGTGGACCCTACAGGATCCCCACCTACCTCCACTCACTTCTTCTCACCACTCTCTTTCACACAACCCCATAAACACTCTTCCCCAAAAATCCTTCACCAATCACCTCAATCTCTCTTCCCCATCACCTCTTCACCACTCACATCCATCCACTCTTCCCCATAAACCTACCTCATAAACTCCACCTACCTTCAAAATTCAAAACTAATTTCCCACCCAAACCCAGCCATATGACCGAACCTTAACCCCCCCTCCCTTCCCTATATAAAGCCTTCCATTCTTCATCAAATTCACACAACACACCCCTCTACACCCTTCTTGGCCGAAAACACTTCCCACTCTCCCTCTCCTCCATTTCTTCTTCTTCTTCATCTATTCTTTCTTTTATTGGTCGAGGGCGAGCAAAATTCTAAGTTTGGTGTGGTAAAAGCATAAGCTTTTTGTTTTTCCATTACCATTGATGGCATCTAAGACCGGAGAATCCTCTAGAATGGGGAAAGGGAAGACAAAAGCTTCCACATCCGAGTCATGGGAGATGGAAAGGTTCATCTCCAAAGCCCATCAAGACCACTTCTATGATGTTGTGGCCAAGAAGAAGGTGATCCCTGAGGTCCCTTTCAAACTCAAAAGAAATGAGTATCCGGAGATCCGACATGAAATTTAAAGAAGAGGTTGGGAAGTTCTAACAAATCCCATCCAACAAGTCGGCATCCTAATGGTTCAAGAGTTCTATGCTAATGCATGGATCACTGAGAACCATGATCAAAGTAAGAACCCGGAACCAAAGAACTATGTTACAATGGTTCGGGGGAAATACTTGGATTTTAGTCCGAAAAATGTGAGGTTGGCGTTTAACTTACCCATGATGCAAGGAGATGAACGCCCCTACACTAGAAGGGTCAACTTTAATCAAAGGTTGGACCAAGTCCTTATGGACATATGTGTAGAAGGAGCTCAATGGAAGATTGACTCCAAAGGCAAGCCGGTTCAACTAAGAAGATTGGACCTCAAGCCTATAGCTAGAGGATGTTTGGAGTTCATTCAATGCTCAATCATTCCCACTAGCAACCGGTTTGAAGTTACTATAGACCGGGCCATCATGATCCATAGCATCATGATTGGAGAAGAGGTGGAAGTTCATGAGATTATACCTCAAGAACTCTACAAGGTGGCTGACAAGTCCTCCACTATGGCAAGGTTAGCCTTTCCTCACCTCATCTGCCACCTATGCGATTCGGCTGGGATTGACATAGAGGGAGATATCCTCATTAAAGAGGACAAGCCCATCACTAAGAAGAAGATGGAGCAAACAAGAGAGCCCATTCATGGAGCTCAAGAGGCGTATGAAGCTCATCACCATGAGATCCCGGAGATGCCTCAAATGCACTTTCCTTCCCAAAACTATTGGGAGCAAATCAACACCCCCTAGGAGAATTGAGTTCCAATATGGGACAACTAAGGGTGGAACATCAAGAGCACTCCATCATGCTTCATGAAATAAGAGAAGATCAAAAAGCAATGAGGGAGGAGCAACAAAGACAAGGAAGAGACATAGAAGAGCTCAAGGACATCATTGGTTCCTCAAGAAGGAAATGCCACCATCACTAAGGTGGATTCATTCCTTGTTTTTATTTCTTCTATTTTTCGTTTTCTATGTTATGTGCTTATCTGTGTTTGTGTCTTCATTACATGATCATTAGTAGTTAGTAACTATGTCTTAAAGTTATGAATGTCCTATGAATCCATCACCTCTCTTAAATGAAAAATGTTTTAATTCAAAAGAACAAAAAGTACATGAGTTTTGAATTTATCCTTGAACTTAGCTTAATTATATTGATATGGTGACAATGCTTCTTGTTTTCTGAATGTATGCTTGAACAGTGCATATGTCTTTTGAAGTTGTTGTTTAAGAATGTTAAATATGTTGGCTCTTGAAAGAATGATGACTAAGAAACATGTTATTTGATAATCTGAAAAATCATAAAAATAATTCTTGAAGCAAGAAAAAGCAGCAAAGAACAAAGCTTGCAGAAAAAAAAATAGGCGAAAAAAAAAATATAGAAAGAAAAAGAAAAAGCAAGCAGAAAAAGCCAAAAGCTCTAAAAACCAAGAGGCAAGAGCAAAAAGCCAATAACCCTTAAAACCAAAAGGCAAGGGCAATTAAAAAGGATCCCAAGGCTTTGAGCATCATTTTAGGGATGTTTTCATTAGTTTTTATGTTAAAATCACATTTTTGGACTTTACTATGAGTTTGTGTGTTTTTCTGTGATTTCAGGTATTTTCTGGCTGAAATTGAGGGACTTGAGCAGAAATCAGATTCAGAGGTTGAAGAAGGACTGCTGATGCTGTTGGATTCTGACCTCCCTGCACTCAAAGTGGATTTTCTGGAGCTACAGAACTCAAAATGGCGCGCTTCCACATGCGTTGGAAAGTAGACATCCAGGGCTTTCCAGAAATATATAATAGTCCATACTTTGGCCAAGCATAGACGATGTAAACTGGCGTTCAACGCCAGCTTTCTGCCCAAATCTGGCATCCAGCGCCAGAAAAGGAGCCAAAACCAGAGTTGAACGCCCAAACTGGCACAAAAGCTGGCGTTCAACTCCAAGAAGGACCTCTACACGTGCAAAACTCAAAGCTCAGCCCAAGCACACACCAAGTGGGCCCCGGAAGTGGATTTATGCATCAATTACTTACTCATGTAAACCCTAGTAGCTAGTTTATTATAAATAGGACATTTTACTAGTCTTTTTGACAATCTTTGATCAGTTGTATGCTATCTTAGATCACGTTTTAGGGGGCTGGCCATCTCGGCTATGCCTGGACCTTTCACTTATGTATTTTTAACGGTAGAGTTTCTACACTCCATAGATTAAGGTGTGGAGCTCTGCTGTTCCTCAAAGATTAATGCAAAGTACTACTGTTTTCTATTCAACTCATCTTATTCCGCTTCTAAGATACTCATTCGCACTTCAACCTGAATGTGATGAACGTGACAATCATCATCATTCCCTATGAATGCGTGCCTGACAACCACTTCCGTTCTACCTTCGACTGAATGAATATCTCTTAGATCTCCTAATCAGAATCTTCGTGGCGTAAGCTAGAATGATGGCGGCATTCAATAGAATTCGGAAAGTCTAAACCTTGTCTGTGGTATTCCGAGTAGGATTTAATGATTGAATGACTGTGACGAGCTTCAAACTCGCGATTGCTGGGCGTTAGTGACAGACGCAAAAGGAGGGTGAATCCTATTCCAGCATGATCGAGAACCGACAGATGATTAGCCGTGCCGTGACAGAGTATGTGAGTATATTTTTCACTGAGAGGAGGGGATGTAGCCACTGACAACGGTGATGCCCTTGCATAAAGCCAGCCATGGAAAGGAGTAAGACTGACTGGATGAAGATAGCAGGAAAGCAGAGGTTCAGAGGAACAAAAAGCATCTCCACTCGCTTATCTGAAATTCCTACCAATGATTTACATAAGTACCTCTATCCCTATTCGTTTATTTATTTTCGAAAACCCATTACTATTTGATATCCGCCTAACTGAGATTTACAAGGTGACCATAGCTTGCTTCATACCGACAATCTCCGTGGGATTCGACCCTTACTCACGTAAGGTATTACTTGGACGACCTAGTGCACTTGCTGGTCAGTTACACGGAGTTGTGAAACGTGGTTTTGGCATCATGTTTTTGGTGCCATTTCCAAGGAAAGAAAGAGCAATGAATTTTACATAATTAAAGTGTAATCACGATTCCGCATACCACTTTCTCACTCACATGTTGTAGCTACCATGTATTTGAGAACCTTACTCTTACTTGGCATTAGCCCCCGCCTATGTTCTATTGCTTTGATAGCTTTGTTGTAGGCTTAATTTTCTTTCTTTTTCTCTCCTTTGAGGTTGGCCACCAAGAAGGAAAGGAATGAAAAAGCTTCAATTGGGGCAACAAACAAGTTCACCCGCACAACCCTTTGAAGAAACTCATCAATTGTAGCAACCCATCCACCTTGCTCTTCTTTGCATGCACCGAAGACGGTGCAAATTTCTAAGTGTGGGGAGGTCGTCCGACCGACCTCCAGGGGTAACAACTTTCTTTTTCAACACCAATTCTTGATTTCCTTTGTTAGTTAGTTGTTGCATTGCATGATAGGTTGCATGTTAGTTAGAATTTGTACATATTTCACCATTTCTTTTTATGTTAGGACTACTTGGTTAGGGTGATGACTTCTTTTCCAAGAAAAATTGTTTTTAGGGTACCCTACCAATTTGAAAAAATTTTTGTGACAAACTTGCTTGAAGAATTTATTTTGGAATATGGTTTTTCAGCTAAGAACACAAGCATGTGAGTCTTGAGCCCAATTGTGTGGTTACATCTTATAACCACTTATTTTCATTCTTGTGTGTATTATTCTCTCTCTATGATTGTAATTTTTGATTTGTTTGATTCTTTATGTCCATTATTCCATGTATACATGCATTTATATGATTGAGGCCATCATTTTATTTAGCTCACTTACCCAAATAGCCTACCTTTCATCAACCATTGTTAGCCAAATTTGAGCCTACTTAATCCCTTTTGTTCTTAATCTTAGCACATCACTACCCCTAAGTGAAAAATAATAAATGTCCTTAATTTAGATCTTTGATTAGCTTAGGCTAGTGAGAGTGTGTATCATTTGGGTATGGGAAACTTGGGACATTGGTTGAGGTAAAAGTATAATTTTTATTTTTATTGAAAATATTGGGAATTGGGTACATATTCATGCACTATATGTAAAACCATATACATTGATCTGTTTGTATATACTTTAAAAAAAATATGATAAAGAAAAAGAAAAAGAATATATATATAAAAGAAAAAATATAGAAAAATAAAAAAAGAGAAAAAGAAATAAAAAGGGGACAAAAATGCCCTAAAGTAAATTTCAATAAAAATCAATGCATATGGAAAGTAATTAAAGAGAATGCATGAGTATGTGAAAAAGTGGGAATCATAGGTAGCTAGGTTGTGTATTAGAATTATATAGGTTATTATATGTGTTAGGTGAGAGCTTAGGCTAATCAAAGATACAAATTTCAAGCTCACTTGACCATATGCATCCTTACCTTTACCCTAGCCCCATTACAACCTATGAATAAGTCCTCATGATGAATGTATGCATGCATTGAATACTTGTTGATTGTTAGATGAAAAATAAATCATGGAAATCATGATTAGAAGAGAATTGAGTGGACCAACCCTATACACTAGAGCGACTAGAGCGAATACACATCCGGTGAGGGTTCGATGCTCAATTCCTTGTTCCCGGCTTTCATGAGCGCTTCTTGCAAGTCTATTTGAACTTCATTTTGATATTTGAATTGGTAGGATTCATGAGTTATCATACTACTTAGCCCTACTTGATATATATTCTTGGAGATTGATTTACTTTTGACCAAGTAGGTAGAGTCATATTGCATCTAGTTGCATGCATGTAGATAGGTGCATATAGTTTATTTGCATTGAATAAATGTTCATACCCTTTTCTTGTCCTTCTTTATTCTTAGCATGAGGACATGCTTGGTTTAAGTGTGGGGAGATTTGATAAACCCCAATTTTGTGGATTATCTTGTGCTTATTTTGGGGGATTTTTATCACCTTTTCTCACATTTAATCAATGAAATAGCATGGTTTTGCAATTCTCTCTTGATTTGTGCCTAAATGTGAAAACATGCTTTTTAGGCCCTAAAATTGGTGATTTTAATTCACTTTAATCCCATTCGATGCCTTGATATATTTGTTGAGAGATTTTAGGTTCATAAGGCAAGTATTGGATGGAAGAAGTGAGGAGAAAAGCATGCAAAGTGGGAGAACTCATGAAGAAATGAAGGAACCGTAAAGGTGTCAAGCCTGACCTCTTCGCACTCAATCGACCATAACTTGAGCTACAAAGATCCAAATGAAGCCGTTTCAGTTGCGTTGGAAAGTTAACATCTAGGGCTTCAAAATGATATAAAATTTGCCATATGTTGCTTCGCATATAGGGGCGCGCACGCGCCATGTACGCGTGTGCACCGATGCTGCTCGTGGGCCACTAAAGTGAAATCGCCCCCAGCGATTTCTAGCTCATTTTGGGCCCAATCCAACTCATTTCTGATGCTATTGAACCCAATAATTGAGGGGGGGGGGGGGGGATGAACGAAGTATTCATAGTTTAGTTTTCATCATGTTTTAGGGTAGAATTCTAGAGAGAGGCTCTCTCCTCTCTCTAGACTTAGGATTGTAATTAGGGTAAAGTTAGGTTAATCACTCTCAAATTTCTCTTTCAATTCTTGTTTTGATTTCAATTCTCTTTATGTTTTAGTGTTCTATTGTCTTAATCCTCTTATTTTCTCTTGTTAATTTCTTATTTTACTCTCTTTAATATTGATGAACATTGTTGGATCTAGTTTCCTTTTAATGCAATTTCATATTTCTATGTTTCTTTTATGTTGATCTTGCTTGCTATTATTGATTTCTTGCTTGTGATAGTTATGGGTTTCTTTTAATTCTTGTATTTTATGATGTTTACTTTTCTTGCATACTAGGTGTTTGATAAAATGTTTACACTAATTTTTGAGTAGTTCTCTTTGCTCTTGGCCTAGGCTAAGAGAATTGAGTGACCTTGAGTCATTGGGTCTCAATGAATTGGTGATTTAAGAACCCTTGGTAATCAATTTGATACCCATTGACACCAACCCACTACTAATCTAATTAGTAGATAGGTTGGGACTTATGGGTTGATGTGATCAAGCCTATTTGACGTACTTCAAGCCTAGGAGTAGATATTACGTACTTAAGACTTTTGGAAGTAGACTTAATAGGTTGGCCTCTCATAATTATCAACGTATGGTTTGTTGACAAAGATGGTGATCTCAATTACTTATGTCAAGTCAAGAGTACTTTTCCTTTATTTTATTAGTTCTTGACATTTTAATTTCTTGTCATTTACATTTTCTTGTCAATTTCCAAATCAAACCCCTCCTTACATCCTCATAGCCAATAATTGAGCATTTCATTATAATTCCTTGTGAGACGACCCGGAGTTCAAATACTTCGGTTAATTCTTATTGGTATTTGTACTTGTGACAAAATCAAATTTGATTTGATTCGAGGATTGACTATTGGTTTGGATTATACTAACAACAAAATTATTTTGTGGAATTCTGAACCAGTATAAATCCCTGCATCATGGTTTAGCCTTGAAATTCTCATGTAAGCAGCCAAACATGCTCCTAGACCCAATCAATTGAGAATTATACCAACCCTTGCAATTAGGCCTTGAGCTTCCAACCATAACGAACCTAGAGTGGTGTTGCCAACCACTAACCATCTTCCTTTTACTCTTAAAACCGCAGATAGCTCTAAGTTGTTCATCCGTTTCAAGTAGACCATATTCAAGTGGGAAGGTAGAGTTTAAGGATAAGAATTTTACCCACTTGAATATTGTGTTGGATGGTAATGGCTTAGGGGAAGGTATCTCCAGTGGCGGCCTTGCTAATGTATGCTTCAATCTCTTGGGCTCTTCTTTGATTATCTCCACCTCTTGACAAGCTTCAGCAACATTAACCTCTTCCTCTAGTTCAATGGGAGAGGATTCAATTGTAGGTAAAAACTCATTAATTAGTGAACCCATCTCATGATCAACCTCCTCCAAGTCTTCAACCATGACATGCCTTGGAGGTTGTACACCCTCCTCAACATCAAATTCAAGCCTCTTGGAGGGAGGTTCTATGACTAGAGGTTCCCATGGAGGTTCCGCATCTCCTAAGTCTTCAACCACTTCCTCTTCTTCAATAATTTCGGCTTTCTCTGCTTGCTCTAGTACAAAATCCAACTCCTCCTTGATGACCTCCACCTCTTGATAACTTTCTTCAAGAGTCTTTCCTACCTCTACCTTTTAGGCCTCATCTTGCTTCTCTTGAAGTATGTATGCGTGAACCCGATCCATTACGTCCCTAAGATGATCCCTTCTCTCTTGTTCCTTGTCAATAGCGTAATTTGGATTATGGTGCTCTTGGATTGATAGACATGGGTGAAAAGGAAGTGCACTAGAGCTTGAGGGTTGAGTATTAGGGATAAAGGATGGATCCACACGAGATATAAGAGTTTGGAGAGTAGAGGTGAGACTGGTGAGTAGAGATAAGTGTGGTTTGAAGCTCCTGTTGCCCGTGACGAATAACACTAAAGGTATTATTTATGGGAGCTTGGAGTGGATAGGAGGGTTCATTTGTTGGGAGAAAGGGCTCATAATAGGAAGGTGGTTCTTCTTGGTAAGGATATGGAGATGGTAATTTTGAGGTGGTGGTTCTTGGGGGTAATTGTGTTGGAATTGGGGTGGGTCTATGTATGGTTCATATGGTTCATATGGTGGTTGGTTAGGTGGATATGGACTGGGGTCATATGGATGCGAATAGTGGAAAGGGGCTTGTGAGTATGGTGGTTCAAAGCTATGTGGAGGAGGGGGTACATAGGTATTTTGTGGTGGGTGTTGATTGTCACGAAGAGGTCCACCATAACCATTGTCTTGGTACGCATCATAAAATGGTTGTTGATAGTAACTTGGAGGTGGTTATTGCCAAGAGGGTTGATCAAATCCTTGTGCCTCCTCCCATCTTTGATTGTTCCAACCTTGATGCATGTTCTCATTATAGCTTCCATTCCCTATAACATAATTTGAACCAAACTCGTAGTCAAAGGGGTGAGAATTCATAGTAACAAAAGAAAGTAAAAATAAAAACTAAATAGAAAATAATGAGAATAAACTCCTAAAACTAGAAACAACTAACAAAGAAATGAAAAAACAAATTTATTCACAATATTCACAATAACCAATAATAAGGCACACGTTTGTAACTCCCTGGCAACGACACCAAAAATTGAACAGGCGAAAAATTGCCAATTAAGAATTTATAATAAGAACAGTGTTGTAAGTACAGTTCTTAACTGACGAAAATTACGCTTATCAATTTAAAAGGGTTGTCACAGTTTTAGAGTAAAAATACTGGGAGTAGAGATCCCAGATCATCTCCCAACGAGTTGACAAAAGAGTGCTATTTTATTAGTCAGGGATTTTCTTAGAAGTTTTAAGAGTTGGAGAATGAAAAAATAAATGATTAAAGTTAAAGCAATGAAAATTAACAAGAGAATTTATATAACCAAAATAAAAGCCTTGACTGGGGGAAGATTAATTGGAAGTTCTATCCTTGTTGAATCTTCCCAAGCGTAATAGCAAGAGGTTGTTGTTTTCACTTAGCTAACCCTTACCGAATAAAGAAAAGTCAAGTGATTGAGCTAACTCTTACTCACAAGTCCTAATCCTCTCCTATGGAAGGATTAGCGTTAGTCAATAGAGAGTTAGCCAACAACTTTCAATTGAAATTTACACTTGAGTATTCCAATTCAAGAGTCTCCTTTTAATCAACCCCCAACTCAAGTTGGGAGTCTACTCCATTGACATGGATACTACTTTCACAGATATATAAAGGGAATAAGAAGAAGACATGATAAATTAAATAGAATAATGACTGAAAAGAAATTAAAGGTAAAAGTAGTTCTTTGCATTAATAAATTCCAAAATCATAAACATCCTTATCTGAACAGGGTTAATAGGTAATCAAAAGTGTAAAGGAATAAGAAAATAAGCTAGAATAATGGCAACTTCAACAGAGGTAGTGACTCTTCTCAATATCCAAATCAAAAGCATCAAAAAGCATAAAAACTAGAAATCTATGAATGTGAAGAACCCTAGAGGAAGTAGTGATTTTTCTCTAAGATTCAAAGGTAAAAACTAAAAACTATGCGAATGAGTATGTGTGTTGAGTCTCTGCTTGTCCCCTCGCTATAGTCTGTGTCTCTGGGCCAAAAACTGGGTCCAAACTCAGCCCAAAATCACCCCCAGCGTTTTCTGCGATTTCTGCAGGTTGCGCACGTCACGCGTACGCGTCAGTCACGCGTGCGAGTCGCTGGTCATCTTCACGTGTCACGCGTACGCGTCGCCGTGCAAAGTCCAATTCATGCGCACGCGTGAGCCATGCGTGCGCGTCGCTTCTCACTGGTTATCTCCTTTATTTCTTGTGCTCCTTCCATTTTTGCATGTTTCCTTTCCATCCTCTAAGCCATTCCTGCCCTATAAAGCCTGAAAATACTTGATGCACAGATCACGGCATCGAATGGTAATAAAGGATAATAAAATTTGACAGTTTAAAGGACCAGGAAACATGTTTTCAACTATATCACAGAATTAGGAAAGATTTGTAAAACCATGCAAATTATATGAATAAGTGAGCAGAGAGTTGATAAAAACCACTCAAATTAGCACAAGATAAACTATAAAATAGTGGTTTATCAATCTCCCCATATTTAAATATTAGCATGTCCTCATGCTAAGCTCAAGGAGACAAAAGGAATGAATAGGGGAAATTAAGACTCATGAGATGCAACCTATGTATGCAACTATATGCTAAGATGTTTCTGTCTACTTGGTCAAAAGTAAATAAGTTCTTCAAGACAAACATAAATCAGATTCCACTAATTCAAATCACACAATAAGAGACAAGTAAACTTGTAAGAAGATAGCTTATGACAGCCGGTAACACAGAATCAAGCATTGAACCCTCACTGGAAGTGTATATGCACTCTAATCGCTCAAGTGTCAAGGGTTAATTCACTCTACTCTTCTCTAGTCATGCTTTCTAAAACTTTGTTCTTCATCTAACCAATCAACAAATATTTAGTATACCAATGCAAATATCATGAGGTCTTTTCAAGGTTGTAATAAGGCTAAGTTAAGGGTGAGGATATATGTATGGCCAAGTGAGCTATAATATGAATCTTTGACTAACCTAAGCTCTCACCTAACACACACACACACACTCTATGTTATTCTAAATTCATGCCTAGCTACCCAAAATTCCCACTTTTGTATTTTTCACATACTCATATACCAAATTTTCTTTAATTTCACCACATATGCATTGATCTTTTATTAAACTTAGCATTGGGGTAATTTTGTTCCCTTATTTATTTATTTATTTATTTATATTGTAATATTATTTTTTTATTTTTTTATTTTTTATTTTTTATTTTTTTTTGGAAACTTGAAAGTAAATATAACATATCAATGCATATGGTTTTTCTAGTCTCATATGAGTAGGTACCCAAATTCCCAATATTCAAATAAAGTAGAAACATAACACCTTTCTATTAACCCAGGTTCCCATAATTCCCCACACTTAATAGATACACAATCTCTATCTTAAACTAACTAAAGATTCAATTGGGGTAATTAATTATTTTTCCGCTTAAGGCTAGTGATGTGGTAACATACAGAACAAATGGGGATTAAAAGGCTCAAAGTGGCAAACAAAGGTAATTGAAATGGTAGGCTGTTTGGGATAAGTGAGCTAATAACAAATGATGGCATCAATCATATGTATGCATGCAAATACACTAAATAATGGACATATAGAATGGAACAAACCATAGATTGCAATCATAGAGAAGAAAACACACAAGAATAAAAATTCATGGTTAAATAATGTAACCATATAATTAAGCTCAAAATCTCACAGGTTGTGTGTTCTTAGCTATAAACTATGTTCCAAATTACAATCTTCAAACAAGTTTAACACAATTTTTCAATTTAAATTAGAAAAATACTATAAAAAGGGTCTTGAAAAAGAACTTATCACTCCAACCAAGTAGTGATAGAAGAACATGCACAAAATCAAGCAAACATGCAAATGCAACAACTAATTAAACAAGGAAAATTAAACATTGGTGTTGAAATAGGAAATAACTAACCCCCGAATGTCGGTATCGACCGAAAAAATTGAACGGGGGGGAAATTGCCAATTAAGAATTTATAATAAGAACATCATTGTAAGTACAGTTCTTAACCGACGAAAATTCTGCTTATCAATTTAAAAGGGTTGTCACAATTTTAGAGTAAAAATACTAGGAGTAGAGATCCCAGATCATCTCCTAACGAGTTGACAAAAGAGTGTTATTTTATTAGTCAGGGATTTTTCGAGAAGTTTTAAGAGTTGGAGAACGTGAAAATAAATGATTATAAGTTAAAGCAATGAAAATTAACAAGAGAATTTATATAACCAAAATAAAAGCCTTAACCGGGGGAAGATTAATTGGAAGTTCTATCCTTGTTGAATCTTCCCAAGCGTAATAGCAAGAGGTTGTTGTTTTCACTTAGTTAACCCTTACCGAATAAAAGAAAGTCAAGTGATTGAGCTAACTCTTACTCACAAGTCCTAATCCTCTCCTATGGAAGGATTAGCGTTAGTCAATAGAGAGTTAGCCAACAACTTCCAATTGAAATTGACACTTGAGTATTCCAACTCAAGGGACTCCTTTTAATCAACCCCCAAGTTAAGTTGGGAGTATACTCCATTGACATGGATACTACTTTCTCAGATATATAAAGGGAATAAGAGTAAAACATGATAAATTAAATAGAATAATGACTGAAAAGTAATTAAAGGTAAAAGTAGTTCTTTGCATTAATAAATCCCAAAATCATAAACATCCTTATTTGAACAGGGTTAATAGGTAATCAAAAGAGTAAAGGAATAAGAAAACAAACTAGAATAATGGCAACTTCAACGGAGGTAGTGACTCTTCTCAATATCCAAATCAAAAGCATCAAAAAGCATAAAAACTAGAAATCTATGAATGTGAAAAACGCTAGAGGAAGTAGTGATTTTTCTCTAAGATTCAAAGGTAAAAACTAAAAACTATGCGAATGAGAATGTGTGTTGAGTCTCTGCTTGTCCACTCGCTCTAGTCTATGTTTCTGAGCCGAAAACTGGGTCCAAACTCAGCCCAAAATCACCCCCAGCATTTTCTGCGATTTCTTCAGGTTGCGCACGTCATGCATATGCATCAATCACGCGTGCGTGTCGCTGGTCATCTTCGCGTGTCACGCGTACGCGTCAAGTATGCGCATGTGTCGCCGTGCAAACTCCAATTCACGCGCACGCGTGAGCCATGCGTGTGCGTCGCTTCTCGCTGGTTATCTCCTTTATTTCTTGTGCTCCTTCCATTTTTGCATGTTTTCTTTCCATCCTCTAAGCCATTCCTGCCCTATAAAGCCTGAAAACACTTAACGCACAGATCACGGCATCGAATGGTAATAAAGGATAATAAAATTTAACAGTTTAAAGGCCCAGGAAACATGTTTTCAACTATATCACAGAATTAGGAAGGATTTGTAAAACCATATAAATTATATGAATAAGTGAGCAGATAGTTAATAAAAACCACTCAAATTAGCACAAGATAAACCATAAAATAGTGGTTTATCAATCTCCCCGGCAACGGCGCTATTTTGATGAACATATTTTTGATAGTAAAGAATTCACAAATAATTCTCGTTGCAAGTATAGTTTCTAAACCAACAATAATCCTTTCATACAAAAATTTGGTTGTCACAAGTAACAAACCCCTAAAAATAATAACCAAAGTATTCAAACCTCGGGTCGTCTCTTAAGAAATTGTAGGGAGGTGTAGTTATTATTGGTTATGGAAAAGTATTTTTTTGGGGTTTTGAATAAGGAACAAGAAAAGTAAATTGCAAGAAAGTAAACTAATAGCTAATAAAACTCTTGGCTAGATATGAGAATTAGAAGTCCTATCCTAGCTATCCTTATCAATTGTGACATCAATTGTCTATTGCTCCCACTTAGTTAACCTCTAACTATGAAGGAAAGTCAAGTGGATGAATCAATTTGATTCCACAAATCCTAGTCAACTCCCAAGGAAAGACTAGCTTTAGAGGGATCCAAATCAACTAGCAACTTCTCAATTATCAATCAACAAAGGAGTTTGATAACTCAAGAGTCTCCAATTACTCTACCAAAGCCAAGAACATAAAAAGCTAACTTAAAACCCTCCCAAGCATTTTATCAAATACTTGGAAGGCATAACATAGAAACGTAGAAAACTAGCAAGGAATATTAAATCTAAACAATCAATTGCAAGCATCAATGATAACAAATAAAGAAATAATCATAAATATGAAATACCTCAAATTGCATTAAATAGAGAAATCAAATCTAACAAGAGAATTCATGAACCAAATAGCAACATAAAGTAATCACAAAGGAAATAAATAAACTAGAATACTAGAACAAATAAGAGTAGAAGAGAAACTAAATTAAACTAAGTAGGAATCTAAAATTGAAAATAGCTAAACCTAAGAATCCTAAAACCTAGAGAGAGGAGAGAGTCTCTCTCTCTAGAAAACTACATCTAAAACCTAAAATTATGTGAATAAAATTTGTGTGAATGAATGAATGATTTCCCCACTCTGCAGCCTCTAATCTGGGTTTTCTGCGCCAAAACTAGATCAAAAGCAACCCAGAAATTGCCCCCAGCGATTTCTGATACGTCCAACACGTGGCTCTGTCACGCGTACTGCACCCACGCGTACGCATCGATTAAACTTTCGCAAGGTCACGCATACGCGTGATCCACACGTTCGCATCACCTAACAGCATGGCAACTATGGCAAATTATATATCATGTGGAAGCCCCGGATGTTAGCTTTCCAACGCAACTAAAACCGCCTCATTTGGACCTCTGTAGCTCAAGTTATGGTTGATTTAGTACGAAGAGGTCAGGCTTGACAGCTCAGTAATTCCTTCAATTTCTTATATTCCTTCCACTTTTGCATGCCTCCTTTCCATCCTCTAAGTCATTCCTGCCCTGTAAACCCTGAAATCACTTAAAACACATATCACGACATCGAATGGTAATAAGAGGGGATTAAACATAGAAAATTTAAGGCCAAAGATGCATGTTTTCAATCATAACACAAAATTAGGAATGAAAATGTAAAACATGCGAATTATATGAATAAGTGTGAGTTTCGTGGATAAAATCCACTCAATTAAGTACAAAATATACCACGAAATAGTGGTGCATTAATGTGTCAAGTAATCCTTGAGACAGAGCACTAAGAGTCGAGATCAAGTGCATTTAACAGAGTATGCCAAAGGCTTTGAGCACCACTGTCTGGGAGTAACTGAAAGAAGAATATGAACTAAAAGAGAGTTCCCCAGTCAAGTGCTTGTGGTATTTTTGTGTCAAGTGAAGCTTGAGACAAAACATTTAAAGTCAGGTTAGGCTCAAGGTGCAAAGCACCTAAGAAAAGAGAATTAAAGGAAATTTGTTGTGTTCAAGTTTTAATCTGAAGTAAATAGGTTAGAAAATTCATAATATTATCCTGATTCCAATTTCAAATGACAGTGACATTCTTCTTATTCAAATGATAGTGAGATGCCAAAACTATTCAGGATTGTAGTGTATAAACCCCACTTTGAGAAGAGATAGGAGCTTAATTGAATACTCGCTTCTCATGCAAATTCACATCCTGAGCCTATATTAGTTTGGTTGCTTGAGGACAAGCAACAATTCAAGTTTGGTGTTGTGATGTGTGAGCATCTTTTCTATCTTTTCCTAGTGAATTTGCATTCAAATTGTTAAGTTTAATCAAGATTTAAGTATTTTTGAGCCACTATAAATTCTACTTTGAGTCGTTTGCAATTTGGTTTATTTTAGGTAGCATTCGGATGGATTTGATGGAGTTTTGTGGCAGAAAAGGAAGAAAGAGAATGATGTTGTCAACCCCGACCTCCTTGTACTCAAACAGAAATAACTTGAGCTACAGAGGTCCACTTGACATGATTTTCACGGTATTGGAAAGCTAACTTTCAGAGTTTTCCAACGATATATAATAGTATACTCATTTCTTCTATTTCGTATGACCTTCTCCACGCTGAACTTGAGCTTTCTCAAGTTCAGCGTCAACTCAACGCTCCAAAGGGTTAGATACGCACACCACTCCACGCTGAACTTGGAAAATCCCAAGTTCAGCGTGGATTCAAGGAAAGCAAAAGAACAGCTACTGCCTTCTCTACGCTGAACTTGGGAATTTCCAAGTTCAGCATGGACCTTAATGTAACCAGTGATCCCCAACCTCGTCTAAAGGGTTCGCGCAAATCATTCCTCTAATTTTGATTTAAATTTTATTTATTTATAATTAGGAAAAGATATTATTTTAGTTTTAAGAAATATATTTTATATTAATTAGGATTAGAATAGAATCTCTTCTCTTCTACCTCATTCTGCACTTTACAGTTTTGGAGAATCCTAGTTTTTTTCTCTGAACGATGAGCAGCTAAACCTCCACTGTTAATGTTAGGAGCTCTGTCTATTGTATGGATTGATACTATTATTTTTCTATTTTAATTTATGTATTGATTTATAATTCAAGAATTGTTTTCGTTCTTTATAATATAAATTTGGGTAGAACAGAAGTATAACCCTTGTTCTAATTGCGTTCTTGTATAACTTGGAAAAGCTCTTTACTTGAACAACAGCTTGAAAACAATTTCTCCTAAATTTCTAATTATTTGGACTTAACGGGATACGTGACATATAATCCTCTTATATTTGGGTAATTAGGATTTCTGTGGCATATAAACTAGAATTGAACTTCACCCTCTAATTGGAATTAAGTGACTAAGGAATTGGCGGTTGATGAATTTTAGAGGAGACTAAAAAGGTCTAAGGAATTAGGGTTTAGTCACATACAGTTTACCATGAATTAAATCTTGCATGATTAAAATAGTTAGTAAGAAAAGTCAATCCGGAAGATAGATATCTCTAAAGCCTTAACTGTTTTCTCCATATATATTTCACCTCAATTTACTGCTTATTTTTTTATTCTCTGAATTTACTGTTTGATGCAATTGAGACCCAAAATACTCTTTTCTGCTTGTCTAACTAAGTAAATCATTGAATTATTATTGCGTAGTCCATCAATCCTCGTGGAATCGACCCTTACTCACCTGAGGTATTACTTGGTACGACCTGGTTCACTTGCCGGTTAGTTTGTGGTTGTAAAATCTGCACCATTCACACAGCCCTTTTCGTTGCGAAGTCAGCCGTGAAAATTGTAGCCACCGCCACCACTCCTTGCCGTCGCACAGTGTCTTCCCGCTGGCGCCAGCCCTATTCGACCCTTCCATCCCAACCACTGTCCCTATCGCCGCCAGCTCTGCATTCTTTCTTGTCTTCCACTAACCCTAGGTATAAATCTAATTTGTTGTAATAATAATTGTTGAAGCATGATTAATTGTTGGTTTTAAACCTTGCTATTGATTGTTTGAAGCATGAATCCGAGCACAAGCTGTGATAGCTGCAGATAGTTGGACTGCAGAGTTTTTTGGTGGATCCCAGGAATTGATATTTCTCTCCCCGGTATTGCTGTGGTAGACAACGATGTGGTAGTCTTTGCTAATCTATTCAATATAGATAAATTCACTATATTTAAACAAATAATGTTTACGAGCCTCATCACAGGTTGTTGATTAATTCTTTGGTGCTGATTGCTTAAAGCATTATTAATTATTAAGTGATTAATTGTTGAAACTGATTGCTTGAAGCGTGATTAAATGATTAATTTTTTGTTGCTAATTGCCTGAAGCATTGTTAAAGGATTAATTGTTGAAGCTGATTTCTTGAAGCATGATTAATTGTTATAGTAGTGCCTCAATATATATATAATTTAGCTAGCTTCTTCTTTTGCACTTAGCAGAGGAGGAGTTTGTTTTATCAGAAAAATGAAAGCCTAGTGGCCAAAGATGGTGTATTTATAAAAGTAAAAAAACAGGCCTTTCATCCAACAAGATGCTTTTTTGCATCTGAAACTATATATATGAATGTACTCAGATATATCTTTTAATGATTAATTTTTTGGTGCTGATTGCTTGAAGCATTGTTAAATGATTAATTGTTGAAGAGGATTGCTTGAAGCATGATTAATTCATATAGTTTATTGTTGAAAGTTGAAACCTTGATAATTGATTAGTTGTTAGGTGCTAAACCTTACTGTTGAGGCATTAATTAGTTGATTAGTTGTTGGATTGTATTGTTATTGGATTATTGGTAATTTTTAGGTATGGATGATAGTATCAACCAAGAAATACCTAGGAATAATAATTATATTAGACTATAATTATGTTTTAATGTGTTTATTTTAGACTATTTTATATTAATTTATTATAAAACGGTTTTTTCGGTTCAACCACGGTCGAACTGGTTAAACCTATGAACCAGTGAACCAGTAGCTAGAATGGATTCATCAGCCACTGTGATGGCTTTGCATTCTTCTCTTGGATTTACCTCTGTGTCACCAGGAAGAGTGTTAGGAGGCCTCTCAGGTATTCGCTTGCTCAACTGACCTACTTGTACTTTCAAGTTCTGAATTGAAGCTCTGGTCTCCTGTCGGCAACTATTGAGGCTAGATCATGAGTGTTCTGAGGCTGGGAAGTTGCTTGTTGCTGCTGAGATGGTTGGAACTTATGATTGTTGAACTTATTCTGATTAAAACTGCCTTAAAAGTTATTGTTGAAATTCGGCTGAGGCTTTTGGGGTTGCTCTCTCCCCCCAAAATTTGGATGATTCCTCTATCCCTAATTAAATGTTTTAGAATAAGGATCATTATTGGGATTTCTGGAGGAATTTCCCACATAGTTAGCCTGCTCAGTAGTGGGTTGAGCACAACCATAGGTCTCTCCTTAGTTAAAACCACTACTCATGTCATAAGATGCATCTTGAGTATTAATAGTTGAGACTTACATCCCACTCTAGTGTTGAGTAATCATATTGATTTTTTGAGACATGACCTTGTTCTGGGCAAGAATGGCATCCAAAGTATCTAGCTCCATAACTCTTTTCTTTACAGGATTCCTCTCCGAGGTGTATAAGTATTGGTTGTTAGCAACCATCTCAATTAACTCATTAGCCTCTTCAAGAGTCTTCTTCATATGCAGAGAACCACCTGTAGAATTGTCCAGAGACATTTTGGCCATCTCTAAGAGTCTATCATAGAAGATCTGTAGCCTGATCCAATCTGAGAACATGTTAGGAGGGCACCTCCTGATCATTGACTTGTATCTCTTTCAAGCTTCATAGAAGGACTCATCATCTCTTTGCCTGAAAGTCTGAACATCTGTCCTCAGCTTAGTTAGCTTCTAAGAAGGAAAGAACTTGGTCAGACATCTGTTGACCGCCTTGTCCCAAGTGTCCAAACTTTCCTCAGGTTGAGTATCAAGCCACTGCTTTACTCTGTCCCTCACTGCAAATGGGAGGAGCATCAACTTATAGACATCCGAATTCACTCCATTAGTCTTCACAGTATTACAGATTTACAAAAAATTAGAGATGAACAAATTTGGGTCTTCCTGCGGGAGTCCATGAAACTGGTAGTTTTTTTGTACCAGAGTGATCAACTGTGGCTTCAACTCAAAGTTTTTTGCACCTATAGGGCACCACAATACTGTTCCCATAGAAATCAGGGGTGGGAGCAGTGTATGAGCCAAGCATCCTTCTAGGATGCTCATTTGCATTTGGATTCTCAACACTGGCATTGGGATCAATGGTGAGCTCTCCAGCTTCCTTCTCAAAAGTGTACTTGAGATTCTCACCGGCCTTATAAGCTCTTGCTTGTTGCAAACGCCGCCTCAAGTTCCTCTCAGGTTCAAGGTCGAACTCAAGAAGGGGTTCTTTATTCTTGTTCCTGCTCATAAACAAACAGAAAACAAAAAAGGTGAGAATCTCTACATCAGAGTGTAGAGAGTTTCCAGTGAGATATCTTGTGTAAAAAATATAAATAAAATAACTAGATAAACAAAGCAATAAAATTTGAAAGCTACTAAGCAAACAACTAGGAAAATTCAAAACCAACTATTAAGGTAAGCTAAATGATTCAAAAATTGAACAAGACAAACACTAATATTTTTGAAAATTTTGAAGATAAAATAAAATAAAATAACTAGGGAACATATCAAACTTAATTTCAGAAATCAAAGAGAAAAATTTTAAACAAAATAAAGCTAAGAATTCAAAAATTTAAGAACAAAAACAAATAAGACTAAAAATTGAAAACACCAAACTTAATTTTTTTGAAATTAAGGAAAAATTTTTAATAAAACAAAACTCAAATTTTTGAAATTAAAAAGGCAAATTAAAAATAAAAACAAATAAAAAAAAATAAAAACACCTAATCTAAGAAATCAAACAACTGGTAGTTATCAATCACAGTTAATCCCAGACAATGGCACCAACAACTTGATGCAAATTTTGAATATCCACAAACTAATCGGAAAGTGAACCGAGTCGTACCAAGTAATACCTCAGGTGAGTGAGGGTTGAATCCTACGAGGATTGATGGACTGAGCAACAATGGTCGAATGATTCACTTAGTCAGGCAAGCAGGAAGTTGTGTTTTGAGGGGTTGTAAAACACATTAATCAGTAAACTCAGAGAATTGGAAAGCAAACAATAAAAGTGGTGTGAAATATATGATGGAAAGAAATTAAGGCTTTAGAGTTGTTTATTCTTCTGGATTAAATTTTCTTACCAACTATTTTAATCATGCAAGATTTGTTTAATGGAAAACTGTAATTGACTAAACCCTAATATCTTAGTGATTTAGTCTCATCTAGCCCAAATAAACTGCCAATGTCTTGGTCACTTAATTTAGATTAGAGGGTTAAGAGCAATTCTAGTTTATAGCCACAGAAACCCTAATTACCCAAAACTAAGAGGATTATATGTCACATATCCCGATTAGTTCAAGTAATTAGCAATTTAGGAGAAATTTGCTTTCAAGATGTTGTTCAAGCGAGATAACTCTGTTGAGAATCACAAGAACATATGTAGAATAAGGGTTATACTGTCATTCTACCCAGATTCATAAGATGAAGAATGAAAGCAATCCTTGAAAACTGAATCAATACATTTTTTAAAATAGAAAAGTAATAGTCTTAATCCATAGAAATAAACAGAGCTCTTAACCTTAACCGAGGAGGTTTAGTAGCTCATGATTTACATAGAAAACAAGGTTTCTGAAAAGTGAAACGTGCGGAGATGAGAAGATCCCCCCAAAGGGTGAATCTTTTCCCTTTTATATCTAACCTGATTTGATTTAAAACTAAAATAAAATATTAAATTCTAAACTTAAAAGATTTTGTTTGTAAATAAAAATTACAAAAATAAAAACACCAGGTTGAGTTTGAATTGCTTGGCACTAAACGCCCGGTGTGGCATTTAGTGCCCCCATGGGAAGAAAGCCCTCCTTAGTTCGCTCGTTGCTGGCGCTAAACGCCAGCTTGGCGTTTAACGCCCAAAGGGGCAACTTCAAAACTTCTCCTTTTTGCTCAAAACTCTGCCAAATTAATCTGATTTTCACCTAAAATAATAAAAACACCAGAAAAAACTCAAAGTAGCATCTAAAGAGGATTTTAACACTAAAATATAGTTAAACTTACTAAATTCTAACTAAATTTAACTAGAAAATAAGCCAAAATGGGTATAAGATCCTCAGGCATCAAATATTCCGAGGAAGAGAGCCCTACCACCTTTCCCACTTTCAACATACACAATTAAAATAGGATGTGGAGAAAATATTCTGAGGGAAAGTGCCTACCACCTTCTCCTGGAGGTATTGCCACATCAATACGGAAGCAGGACAAAACCGACGTCCTTGAGAAATCAATGATTTATCACGATCACAATCATAATCACAATAACACAAGAGAGAGAATTCTTCATCCTCAACTTGTCTTTCACTGCAAGAGAGGGAATTCTTTATCCTCAACTTGCCTAATCTATGAACGGGACAACACCACCATCCTCACCGTGGATGGGATAAAACCACAATCCCCACATCACAGTACAACCACGAACAAGCGGGATGAGACCTCCGTCCTTGCCCAGTGTAGGTGTCAAAAAAATTATCAAATCAACACGCAAGTGGGATAACACCCAGACCTTGCCACGTAAGCGGGACAAACCTCCGTCCTTGCCAATCCAACCATTTAGGCCACAATCAATCAATATCAATATCTTTTAGCAATTTTATAAGTTATTAAATTCATTCATCCTAATTCCTTATCAATTTATCACATTTAAATTCATTAGCCCTAATTCGTTATTAATTCATCAATTCTATTATCTCATGAGCGGGATAACACCTATGTCCTCACCGCAAACGAGATAAAACTACTATCCCCTGCATAGTAGTTCACTCTTTGAGAAAGCGGGATGACACCACCGTCCTTGTCAGGCAAAAAATCTGTTGAGCTTGGAAAACTAAAACATGATTAAAGTGATGACCAAATATTATTGAGATTAATATTAAATTATTTGTGTGATATATTTTGTTAAGTGTGCAGAAATTTGATTTGATTAACTTGGTCCAAGAAACAAATGCTCAAGCCCACATGTACACATACTCTGGCCTAGTATCATATTAAACATAACCAAACTTTACTTCATGATAAGCTACTGAACCTAACCAAACTTTACTTCATGATAAGCTACTGAACCTTATAAGAGAAAAGAAAGAAAAAGAGCCCATATCCACTTCAAACCCAATTCGATGAACACACCAAATCCATCTCACTTCAACTAAGTTACTAACCGGGTAAACAAAATTCAATTCAATTGAATCCCTCTTCACTTCCACTAAACACAATCTCTCTCTCTTCTCTCTCTTCCTTTATCTTCCTTATCACAACAAATCACTGAACCAAGAAAGAAGAAAGAGCAAAGATCCGAAGCTAGGGCACGGTGAAGAACAAAAAGCTTGTTTCCATATTCAAGCAAGAAGAGAAAATAAAAAGGATACAATAAAGGAAATATTTCAATTCATCAGTAGATGACAAATGGTGGTTTCCGCTTTTATGCTTCAACGAGAAACCTTGAAGAAATATTCTGAGCTACAAGCACTGATCAAGTAACTATGAAGACAATGAAGTCAAAGGTGCTCAGTGACTCATCAAAGGTCAGGAATTAAACTTGGGGCCAAAGCAAAGATAGACGGCCCAAATTTAAAAAGCTTGAAGATAAAAGATGAAAGAGAATGGTATGGTTGCATGTCATTGCTTCAGCCTTCTCTCTCTTTCCTTTGACCACGTCGCTGCTAGTTCTGATGTTGGAAGAGAAAACAACCCAAGTGTTGGACTTGGTTCAAACCTAGGAAGCTTCACTCCTCTATAATAGGGGTGAATGGCTAAGGATTGAGCAAGAGAGAAAGAGCACTTGTTTCGATTTCCATAATTCCCTAAGCTATTCTTCTTCTTCTCCTTCATAATTTTTATTTTGTAATTCTTTTTCTCAGTTTAGTCTATCTGAGTTTCATTGGAAAAAGGAAAACATAGTGAGGTTTGTAAGAAAAAGCCAATGAGTTGAAAAGGCAGTGAGCTAGACTTGGAGAAAAAGCCATAGTTATCTCAAATTCTTTGTGAGTATTTTTGTTTTGTGTCACGATATTGAGAGGATTCCCTTGCAAGTTGGGTTAGCACTTTTCTGTTGAAAGCTAGGGTGAGAATCTAGACTTGTCCCAGATAGGTGATCATGGAAATCTTGCATCTCTACAAAATCTCCTTCGGTAAGTATACCGAATTGTTGTCAAGTAATAACTCACAAAAGTGAGGTCAAATCCCACAGAGATTAACGGATTAAGCAAGCAATAGTTGATTAATTAGCCTAGTTAGACAAGCACAATTGGATGATAAGCAACAAGGAAATATAAATGACATGAAAGTAAAGGAAACCAATAAAGTGCAAGAAAGTAAATGGCAAGAAAAGTAAAGTGCAAGAAAGTAAAGTTCAAGAAAGTAAAGTGCTGGAAAGTAAATAGTTAGAACTAAAAAGGAAAAAGGGGCATTGGGATTAAGAGGTATTTCATTCTCCGGACTAATCATATTCTCATCTCATCTTCAATTATGCTACTCATTGACCTCTTCGCAATCATGAGTGATTGAACCCTAATTCCTTGGTGATTCAATCTCTCCAATCTTAATCAATAGCCAATTCTTTGGTCTAATTGTTTATGAAAAGATATAAGCTTGGTCCCTGATTATACTACACACTTTCCTAAATCCAAGTATTGGGAAGATTAAATGTCACAATATCCAACCCAAAACCCAAATCTACTCAATTGTGAGAAAGGATTTCAAGCATGGTTTTATGATTCCTATTCCAAGGTTCACATAAAACCCAATTACATTCAATCTCTTTTTCAAGATAGTTGAATGCTAAAATGAAGAACGAAATCTTTCTAGTAAATCAAAGAGAGATGAAGGGAAGAAAAAGAAGAAAAACAAATTAATCCAATAAATTGCAATAGAACTCTCTTTCCCAATGGAAAGAGTTAGTAACTACAATATTTACAAAGTGATATGGAAGAACATGGAGGAGAAGAGAAGTGTGGGAAGGGAGGGGTCCGAAGACCCACTCTTCCAATTATGTCCAGAATTCTATATAACCCTATTCTGTGAAACTAAGGGCTTTATATAGGCTATCCTAAATTATAAACTTAAATGAAATTGAAAGCAAATTATAATGAAATGAAAAGGAACTATTCTAGATGCTTCTTGTGGCCTTGATTGGTTGGAAATTGTGGCTTGAATCAGAGTTAGAGTGGGCTTGGTTGATGGTTGGGGGTTGCAAGGAAAAGTTGGCGTGTGGTTTCAAGTGCCACGCTCAATAGAAATTTCTCACTGGAGTATGACCCACTTTGCAATGCTGAAAAAATAGAGTTTTTTGGGCCTCAAAATGAATGTCCACTATAAAGTATTATATATTTTTAGAAAGCCATAGATGTCAGATTTCCAACGCAGCTGAAATCAACTTATTTGGACCTCTGTAGCTCAAGTTATGCCTAATTGAAGGTGAAGAGGTCAGGCTGGCGTGTGGCCCGGCGTGCCACGCCCAATCTTGGCATGCCACACACCTTGTATTGTGAAACTGGCGTGCTACACCCATTCTTGGTGTGCCACACCTTCAATGATGTACTAAATCTTCCTCTCTGGCCATTAGAATTGGCGTGCCATGCCCTTTTTGGGAAAAGAGATGGCGTGCCACGCCCAAGTTTGTGATGCTAAAAGAATAGTCTATTTCACCTCCAGGTTTATTGCCCACCTTAGAGTGTTATATATTGTTGGAAGCTCTATATGTCAGCTTTCCAACGCCACAAACAGAGCATCATTTGGACTTCTACAACTCAAGTTATTCTCCTTTAAAGATGAAGAGGTCAGGCTGGTATCTCTGCAGGGACATGTTGTGCTCCTTGTGTTTTCGGGGTCAATATCTTCCTTAATTCTAGTGTCCATTATAAATTCTTAAATATAGTTGGAAAGCTTTTGATGTCTACTTTCTAATGGCAATGAAATCATTCCAGTTGGAGTTGTGTAGCTCAAGATATGTTCATTTGAATGGGAGGAGGTCAGGCTGGCATATACCCCGGCGTGCCACGCCCAAGATTGGCGTGCCACGCCCATGTAGAACTCTTCAATCTTCTTTGCTGGAATGTTGGCCTGGCGTGCCATGCCCAGGTCTCAAGTGGCACGCCCTCTTTGAGATCTTGACTTCACAAGCTTGGCGTGCCACGCCCAGAGCACCAAGTGGCATGCCCATTGATAAGAGTAGGGTTCACAAACTTGGCATGCCACGCCCAGAGCACCAAGTGGCACGCCCTCTTTGCTTGTTTTGTACTTTTTGCTTCTTTTTCTACTTTTTTCTACAAAGTTAAACAATTCAAAGAAATCAAAGCAATATACAACTTAAGCACAAAAATACTCAATAATTAAGCATAATGAATTATATTTTGATATGAAAAAGCATAGAAAAACATAGCATGATGCGCAGTCATCACAACACCAAACTTAAACTTTTCTTGTCCTCAAGGAAATAAAGAATCATGCAATAAATTTTGACAAACCAAGGTGAGAAGAGTAGCACATTTTATGTTCATGGTTGGCTAGTTTCTTATGCATGCTACAATCACAAAAGAGATTCAAATGATTGATGCTTCTATCTAGCTCATTTTATGAAATCTTTTTCTTTATGTTCCTTCCTTAAAACAAGCTTTTCATTCTTTTCTTGGCTTAGCTTCTTGGGTGCTTTGCACCATTTGTTGAAAGCTTTGACTCTAAGTGCTTTTTTCTCAAGTATTACCACTTGATACATAAGAACCACAAGCATTTAATTAGAGGACTCCTTAAGCTCATTTGTTTCTTTTCTTTACTCTCTAATCATTGATGCTCAGAGCCTTGAGCTTTGAGGGAGTGCTTTGCACTTGAGCCTAGCCTTGACTCTAAATATTTTGTTTTCAAGCTTTTTGCTTGATACATAAACACCACAAGTACTTGACAAATGAATTGTCATTGGTACTCAGAGCCTTCAGCTTTATCATTCTTTCCCTTTTCTTTTTCTTGCCTTATTTGCATTTGCTTCTTCAAGGTTTTCATGATTTCAAAAATTTCATAAAATGTCATAGATAAAAACTTCAATTAAACAAATTCAAATGCAATTGAGCAATAATAATCTTGCTAACTTTCCAATACTTATAAGCTCATACTAACTTCTTCTTTAGTTACCTTGTTTATTTATGATCATGATGCTTAATTACTTTGAACTCACAAAACTCAAGATGGTAGTCATAATGTCATAGCACATGTTACAATTCAGCAATTAAGCTATGCTTATTCACAACACACATGTATACAAAGGAATAAGAGACAATCATGCAATTGAATGTACAGAGAACAAATAAGAGAAAAAGAAACTTTACCACCTTGTAGTTCATCTTCATTGTTGTTGTTGTCCTTTTCCTCCTATTCTTCTCCTTCCCACAGCAACTTAGAATGATTGCTTCAAGAAACAAATAAAACAATGGTGATGGTATTTATAATGGGTCATGAATGTCTTAAACAATGGAATGTTAGGAGTACATGTGTTTTAGGCAAGCAAAATTAAGAATCACAATAAAGGTACAAGAAACAGAGACATTATGATTGCAAAAATAATAGGGTGTGCATGATACATTGCATAGAAAATGAATGGCACACCAAACTTAGTGTGACATTTTCAATTGGAATTGATGCAAGTATCCAGTGAAAAATTGGAAACAAATTGTTGTAAGGCAACACCAAACTTATCTTATGCAATCTCATTTCAATTTATTTGAAAGAAAACTAAGCAAATAAAGAAACTGTTGTGTGTCAATAACACAATCACCAAGAAACAGAGAATTTTCTTATGTCACCAAGGAATCCTTAGTGAGGCATTAACACAAATAGTTGATTGGCATGAGAAAATAAAGGAACGAAAGTAATAAAAAAAAAATAAAAAATGTCTAATCTAGGTAATCAACCAACCGGTAGTTTGTTAATCACAATTAATCCCCAGCAGCGGCACCATAAACTTGATAACAAAAAAAATTACTTCCATTAATTAACTGCCGGCAAGTGCACCGGGTCGTATCAAGTAATAAAACTCACTAAGAGTGACGTCAATCCCACGAGGATTAAAGGATTAAGCAAGCAATAGTTGATTAATTATTCTAGTTAGACGATCATAATTGTGATGATAAGCAACAAGGAAATGTAAATGACATGAAAGTAAAGAAAACCAATAAAGTGCAAGAAAGTAAATGGCAAGAAAAATAAAGTGCAAGAAAGTAAAGTGCAAGAACGTAAAGTGCTGGAAAGTAAATAGTTAGAACTAAATAGGAAAATGGGGCATTGGGATCAAGAGGTATTGCATTCTCCAGACCAATCATATTATCATCTCATCTTCAATCATGCTACTCATTGACCTCTTGGCAATCATGAGTGATTGAACCCTAATTCCTTGGTGATTCAATCTCCCCAATCTTAATCAATAGCTAATTCCTTGATCTAATTGCTCATGAAAAGAGATAAGCTTGGGGTCTCTGATTATACCATACACTTTCCAAAATCCAAGTATTGGGAAGATTAAATGTCACAATATCCAACCCAAAACCCAAATCTACTCAATTTTGAGAAAGGATTTCAAGCATGGTTTTATGATTCCTCTTCCAAGGTTCACATAAAACCCAATTACACTCAATCTCTTTTCCAAGATAATTGAATGCTAAAATGAAGAACGAAATCTTTCTAGTAAATCAAAGAGAGATGACGAGAAGAACAAGAAGAAAAACAAATTAATCCATTAAATTGCAATAGAGCTCTCTTTCCCAATGGAAAGAGTTAGTAACTATAATATTTACAAAGTGATATGGAAGAACATGGAGGAGAAGAGAAGTGTGGGAAGGGAGGGGTTCAAAGACCCACTCCCCCAATTGTGTCCAGAATTCTATATATCCCTATTCTATGAAACTAAGGCCTTTATATAGGCTCTCCTAAATTACAAACTTAAATGAAATTGAAAGCAAATTACAATGAAATGAAAATGAACTATTCTAGATGCTTCTTGTGGCCTTGATTGGTTGGAAATTGTGGCTTGAATCAGAGTTGGAGTGCGCTTGGTTGATGGTTGGGGGCTGCAAGGAGAAGTTGGCGTATGGTTTCAAGTGCCACGCTCAATAGAAATTTCTCACTGGAGTATGACCCACTTTACAATGCTGAAAGAATGGAATTGTTTGGGCCTCAAAATGAATGTCCACTATAAAGTGTTATATATTGTTGGAAAGCCCAGGATGTCGGGTTTTTAAAGCCACTAAAATAAACTCATTTGGACCTTTGTAGCTCAAGTTATGTCTTATTGAAGGTGAAGAGGTCAGGTTGGCGTGTGGCCCGGCATGCCACGCCCATTCTTGGCGTGCCAAGCCCCTTGTATTGTGAAACTGGCATGCCACGCCCATTATTGGCGTGCCATGCCTTCAATGATGCACTAAATCTTCCTCTCTGTCCATTAGAACTGGCTTGCCATGCCCAAGACCTGGTGTGCCACGCCCTTTTTGGGAAAAGAATTGGCGTGCCATGCCCTCGAACTGGCGTGCCATGCCCAAGTTTGTGATGCTGAAAGAATGGTCTATTTCATCTTCAGGTTTAACATCCACCATAAAGTGTTCTATATCGTTGAAAATATCTAGATGTCAGCTTTCCAATTCCATAAAAATAGCATCATTTGGACCTCTAAAACTCAAGTTATGTTCCTTTAAAGATGAAGAGGTCAGGCTGGTATCTCTGCAGGGATGTGTTGTACTCCTTGTGTTTTGGGGGTCAATATCTTCCTCAATTTCAGTGTCCATCATAAAGTGTTATATATGGTTGAAAAGCTCTGGATGTCTACTTTTTAATGAAACTAGAATCATTCCATTTGGAGTTGTATAGCGCAAGATATGTTTATTTGAATGAGAAGAAGTCATGCTGGCATATACCCTAGCGTGCCACGCCCAAGATTGGCGTGCCACGCCCATGTAGAACTCTTCAATCTTCTTTGCTGGAATGTTGGCTTGGCATGTGGTGCACAAAATTGTGATCACACTTTTCACAACTCCGCACAACTAACCAGCAAGTGCACTGGGTCGTCCAAGTAATACCTTACGTGAGTAAGGGTCGATCCCACAGAGATTGTCGGTTCGAAGCAAGCTATGGTTATGTTGTAAATCTTAGTCAGGAGATTAATGATAAAATTGATTTTATTTATAAAAAGTAAATAACATGAAATAAATGGTACTTGTGATTCAGTAACGAGGAACAGGTTGAGTTTCTGGAGATGCTCTGTCATCTGAATCTCTGCTTTCCTACTGTCTTCTTCTCCAAACACGCACGGCTTCCTTCAATGGCAGGCTGTATAATCCTCTCGGATGAAAAATACCAGGTACGATTTCTGCACGGCTAATCAAATGTTGGATCTCTCGTCTCAGATGAAAAATACCAAGTACAGCTACCACACAGCTAATCATCTGTCGGTTCTCACTAGCGTCGGAATAGGATCTCTCTATCCTTTTGCACACTGTCACTGCGCCCAACATTCGCGAGTTTGAAGCTCGTCACAGTCATCCCCTCCCAGATCCTACTCGGAATACCAAAGACAAGGTTTAGACTTTCTGGATCCCAGGAATGCTGCCAATTGGTTCTAACCTCTACCACGAAGGTTTTGATCTCACAGACTCGGTCCGTGAATTAGAGACCCAAGAGATACGCACTCAAGCTGTCGCCCAATGACTACGTTGAGCTCAGATAGAACAGGAGTGGTTGTCAGGTACGCGTTCATAGATTTGAGAATAATGATGAGTGTCATGGATTATCATATTCTCTATATTGAAGTACAAGTGAGTATCTTAGAACAGAATCAAGCGTGATTGAATAAAAAATAGTAGTAATTGCATTAATCCATTGAAACACAGCAGAGCTCCTCACACCCGCCTATGGGGCTTAGAGACTCATGCCGTAGAAGATAAAATATGAAATGTAAAATGTCATGAGTTATCAAAATGAATCTCTAAAAGTAGTTTTTATACTAAACTAGTAATTTAGGTTTACAGAAAATGAGTAACTAAGTGCAGATAGTGTAGAAATCCACTTCCGGGGCCACTTGGTGTGTGCTAGGGGTGAGCATTGAAGCTTTCACATGCATAGGCCATTCTTGGAGTTAAACGCCAGCTTGGGTGCCAGTTTGGGCGTTTAACTCCAGTTTTGGTGCCAGTTTTGGCGTTTTACTCAAGAAAAGGGTCTCTGGCTGGCATTTAACGCCAGTTTGGGCCATCAAATCTCGAGCAAAGTATGGACTATTATATATTTCGGGAAAGTCCAAGATGTCTACTTTCCAACGCAATTGAGAACGCGCCAATTGGGTTTCTATAGCTCTAGAAAATCCATTTCGAGTGCAGGAGGGTCAGAATCCAATAGCATCTACAGTCCTTTCTCAGCCTCTGAATTAGATTTTTGCTCAGGTCCCTCAATTTCAGCCAGAAAATACCTGAAATCACAAAAAAATATAATCTCATAGTAAAGTCCAGAAATGTGATTTTTGCATAAAAACAAATAAAAATATAATAAAAAGTAACTAAAACATGCTAAAAACTACGTAAAAATAATGCCAAAAAGGGTATAAATTATCCACTCATCACAACACCAAACTTAAATTATTGTTTGTCCCAAAGCAACTAAAAACAAAATAGGATAAAAAGAAGAGAATATACAATAAATTCCAAAATATCAATGAAGCTTAGTTCCAATTAGATGAGCGGGACAAGTAGCCTTTTACTTCTGAACAGTTTTGGCATCTCACTTTATCCTTTGAAGTTCAGAATGATTGGCATCCATAGGAACTCATAATTCAGATAGTGTTATTGATTCTCCTAGTTCAGTATGTTGATTCTTGAACACAGCTACTTTATGAGTCTTGGCCATTGATGAGCGGATATTTTATACGCTTTTTGGGGTTAATTTCATGTAGTTTTTAGGATGTTTTAGTTAAGTTTTTAGTATATTTTCATTAGTTTCTAGGAAAAATTCATATTTCTGGACTTTACTATGAGTTTGTGTGCTTTTCTATAATTTCAGGTAATTTCTGGCTGAAATTGAGGGAGCTGAGCAAAAATCTGATTCGGGCTGAAAAAGGATTGCTGATGCTGTTGGATTCTGACCTCTCTGCACTCGGAATGAATTTTTTGGAACTACAGAAGTCCAATTGGCGCGCTTCCAATTGCGTTGGAAAGTATATATCCAGGGCTTTCCAGAAATATATAATAGTTCATACTTTGCTCAAGGATAGATGAGGTAAACTGGCGTTTAACGCCAGTTCCATGTTGCAGTCTGGCGTCCAGCGCCAGAAATAGGTTACAAGTCGGAGTTCAACGCCAGAAACAGGTTACAACCTGGCGTTGAATGCCCAAAACAGCCCAGGCACGTGAGAAGCTTTAGTCTCAGCCCCAGCACACACCAAGTGGGCCCCAGAAGTGGATTTCTGCACTATCTATCATAGTTTACTCATTTTCTGTAAACCTAGGTTACTAGTTTAGTATTTAAACAACTTTTAGAGATTTATTTTATACCTCATGACATTTTTAGATCTGAACTTTGTACTCTTTGACGGCATGAGTCTCTAAACTCCATTGTTGGGGGTGAGAAGCTCTGCAGCGTCTCGATGAATTAATGCAAGTACTTCTATTTTCCATTCAAACATGCCTGTTCCTATCTAAGATATTCATTCGCGCTTAATTATGGAGAAGGTGATGATCCGTGACACTCATCACCTTCCTCAACCCATGAACGTGTGCATGACAACCACCTCCGTTCTATATTAGATTGAATGAGTATCTCTTAGATTCCATAATCAGAATCTTCGTGGTATAAGCTAGAATTGATGGTGTCATTCAGGAGAATCCGGAAAGTCTAAACCTTGTCTGTGGTAGGGGTGTTCATGGTTTGGTTAATCCAAAAACCAAACCAGTTTTTTGGTTAACCAAAAATATAGTATTGGTTAATTAACCAAATTGGTTTTTCATGATGAAACCGGTTATTAACCGGTTAGTGAATTTCAAAATCGGTTTTTAACCGGTTATTAAAATAAAAACCGGTTTTTAAAAAAATAACCGGTTTTTATATAAAAAATCGGTTTTTGTACCAAAAAACCGGTTTTTACACCAAAAAACCGGTTTTTGCACCAAAAAACCGGTTTTTGCACAAAAAAATCGGTTTTTGTACTAAAAAATTGGTTTTTATACCATAAAATTGGTTTTTACATGTAAAAATATATTTTTACACAAAAATTAATATTTTTACATATAAAACCCAAATTTTTACACAAAAAACCGGTTTTTGCTCTCTCTTTGTCCTTTTTCTGTCTCTGCTTCTCTCTCTCTTATCCTTCTTCTCTCTTCTTATCTCTCTCCTTTTTTTCTTTCTCCTCCTTTATCTTCGCCTTCTCTCTCTCTTCTCTCTCGCTTTAGAGAGAAGAGGAGAAAAGAGATAGAAGAGGGATATAGATTGAGAGAAGGTTGAGAGAGAAAGAGAAAAGAGAGAGTAAGAAAAGAAAGAGGAGAAGGAGAGAAAATGAAGAGAGGAAGAGGAGGAGAGAGAGAAAGAAGAAAAGGAAAGAGAGATGAGTGAGAGAGAGAAAGAGAGAAAAGAAAAAAGAGAGAGAGAGAGGAAGGAGAGGGGAGAGAGAAAGAAAGAGAGAGAGAAAGAGAGAGAGAAGGGAAAAGAGAGGAGAAAGTAGAGAGATATGGGAGAGAGAGAGAGAGAAGGAGAGGAGAGGAGAGAGAGAGAGAGGAGGGGAGAGATAGAAAAAGGGGAGAGATGATTAGAGAGAAAAAGGGGAGGAGAGAGAGGAAGAGAGAGATGAGGGGGAGAAAGAGGGCAAGGAAAGAGAGAGAGAGAGAGAGAGAGAGAGAGAGAGGAAGTGATAGAGCGGAGAGAAGGAGAGAGAGATAGAGAGAGAAGGAGTTTTTATGAACACCCCTAGTCTGTGGTATTCCGAGTAGGATTCTGGGATTAGATGACTGTGACGGGCTTCAAACTCGCGAGTGCTGGGCGTAGTGACAGACGCAAAAGGATAGTAAATCCTATTCCAGTATGATCAAGAACCTCTAGATGATTAGCCGTGCTGTGACAGAGCATTTGGACCATTTTCACTGAGGAGATGGGAAGTAGCCATTGAAAACGGTGACACCTTACATAGAGCTTGCCATGGAAGAAACTTTGCACTTTTGCATGCAGGAGGGAAGAGGAATACAAGAGAAAAGCTGAAATTCAGAAGACAAAGCATCTCCAAAACCCCAACAAATTCTCCATTACTGCATAATAAGTATTTATTTCATACTCTCTTATTTTTCGTAATTCAATTTGATAAGTGAATTGTTTTCCTGACTAAGAGTTACAAGATAACCATAGATTGCTTCAAGCCAACAATCTCCGTGGGATTCGACCCTTACTCACGTAAGGTATTACTTGGACGACCCAGTGCACTTGCTGGTTAGTTGTGCGGAATTACATAGTGTGAAGTAATTTTCGTGCACTAAGTTTTTGGCGCCGTTGCTGGGGATTGTTCGAGTTTGGACAACTAACGGTTTATTTTGTTGCTTAGATTAGGAAAAATTTTTCTTTTTGGTTTAGAGTCTTCTATTATTGTTTTTGGTTGAAATTTTCTTTTTTTTTTAAATCCTTATTTTCTCCTTTTTTTTTAATTTTTCAAAAATTTTATAAACTGATAATTGAGTTCTTCTGTTTGAGTTTAGTTTCATATTTTAAGTTTGGTGTCAATTGCATATTTTTATTTTCTTTAAAAAAATTTTTTTTTTCGAAATTTGTGTTCTTTGTTCTTTCTTCATCTTCAAGTTGTTCTTGTTTATTTTTCTTGATCTGCATCTTTTCTTGTTTTTCTTGTGCCTTTTCAAAACATTAGTTTTCAAAAAAGTTTTATTCTTAGTTATTAAAAATACTTCTTCAAAACAAGTGTTACATTTACTGCCCAATTGGCTAGAGCATTGGTCTAAAGTTCTTGGTAATTGGGTATCTTCTTTTTAAAATCTTTCTTTTCAAAAATAATTTTCTTTGATTAAATCTTGTGCCAAACTTTAAGTTTTGTGTTTTCTTGTTAATCTTTTTATAATTTTCAAAAATTTTAGTTTAGTTTTCTAAAAATTTTAAGTTTGGTGTTCCTCCTTCATGTTCTTGTTGTTCTTGTGATTCTTCAAAGTGTTCTTGAGTCTTCCTTGTGTTTTGAACTTAAAATTTTTAAGTTTGGTGTTCCTTGGTATTTTTCCTCCAAAATTTTTTAAAACAAGGAGCATTAGATTTAAAAATTTTAAGTTGTGTGTCTTTTGTGTGTTTTTCTCTTTCATCATAAAATTCAAAAATAAAAAATAATAATAATAATAATATATTTTCTTTATTCTACTTATAATTTTCGAAAAATTAGCATTAAATTAGTCATCAAATTTAAAAATCATATCTTTTTCAAATCATATCTTTTCCAATCAAATCCTTTCAATCATATCTTTTTCAAAACTTCCTAACCATTTTTTTCTTTCTCTCTCTCCATTTTTCGAAAATCTTCACCCATTTTTATTTATTTTATTTTAATTTATTTTATTTTTAAAATAAATAAATAAATAAATAAAAATATTTTTTCTCTATTTTACATCATCTCCCTTTCTCCATCCCCATTTGCTGTAAAAGACCAAGCTAAGAGGTGGTTAAATAACCAACCTAAGGCTAGCATAAAGACATGGAAACAGCTGACAGAAAAATTCCTGAATCAATACTTTCCTCCAAAATGGATGACACAGCTAAGGATGGACATCCAAGGCTTTAAACAAGGAGATAATGAATCTCTTTATGATGCCTGGGAGAGATACAGAGAGATGCTAAGAAAATTCCCCTCTGAAATGTTTTCAGAGTGGGTTCAGCTAGACATCTTCTATTATGGGCTTACAGAAAGAGCTCAGATGTCTTTAGACTACTCAGCTGGTGGATCTATCCACATGAGGAAGACAATTGAAGAAGCTCAAGAGCTCATTGATACAGTTGCCAGAAATCACCATCTGTACCTAAGCAGTGACCCTTCCATGAAAGAAGAGGTTAAAACACTAATTGAACTCAATCCTACAGAACAAGCTGTTGAATTCAATCAGCAATTGGATTTTCTAACAAAACAGTTAGCCGAATTCAAGGAGAGACTACAAGAGACAAGGATGGCTAATATAAATATGGAAGAACAATTAAAGCAAACAAAGTAGCAGCTATCAAAACAAATAACAGAAGAATGCCAAGCAGTTCAATTAAGAAGTAGGAAAACACTCAAGGCAGCAGGAAGCCAAGAAATGAGAAAACTACCCAAATTCCATCTGAGGACAGTAAGAGCCCGAGAAAAAATAATTCTAGCGCTAAAACGCCAGAAATTGGGTGGAAGGCTGGCGCTGAACGCCCAAACCATGCTCAGGACTGGCGTTCAACGCCAGAAACAAGCAAGGAACTGGCGTTGAACGCCCAAAGGAAGCACAGTTCTGGCATTCAGACGCCAGGAACATATAAGGAGTTGGCATCTAACGTCACTCCAGCTTCCAACCCTGGCACTCAATTGCCAGTGAGGGATCAAACACAAACAAGTGCTGATGACAACCCCTCTAAAAGGGCTTCTTCAACCACTTCTGTAGGAAATAAACCTGCAGCAACCAAAGTTGAGGAATATAAAGCCAAGATACTTTATCCTCAAAAACTCCGCCAAGAGGAGCAGGATAAGCAATTTGATCGCTTTGCAGATTATCTCAAGACTCTTGAAATAAAGATTCCATTTGCAGAAGTACTTGAGCAAATACCTTCTTATGCCAAGTTCATGAAAGAGATCTTAAGTCATAAGAAGGATTGAAGAGAAATTGAAAAAGTTCTCCTCACTGAAGAATGCAGTGCAGTAATTCTGAAAAGCTTCCCTAAAAAGCTTAAAGATCCCGGAAGCTTCCTGATACCATGCATATTAGAGGGTAATTGCACCAAGACAGCCTTATGTGATCTTGGGGCAAGCATTAACCTAATACCTGCATCCACTATCAGAAAGCTTGGTTTAACTGAAGAAGTTAAACCAACCCGGATATGACTCCAACTTGCTGATGGCTCCATTAAATACCCATCAGGCGTGATTGAGGACATGATTGTCAGGGTTGGGCCATTCGCCTTTCCCACTGACTTCATAGTGCTGGAGATGGAGGAGCACAAGAGTGCTACTCTCATTCTAGGAAGACCTTTCCTAGCAACTGGACGAACTCTCATTGATGTTCAAAAGGGGGAAGTCACCCTGAGAGTCAATGAGGATGAGTTTAAGTTGAATGCTGTCAATGCCATGCAGCATCCAGACACACCAAAAAACTGTATGAAAGTTGATCTTATTGACTCTTTGGTGGAGGAGATCAACATGGCTGAGAGTCTCGAATCAGAGCTGGAAAACATCTTTAAAGATGTTCCGCCTGATCTAGAGGGTTCAGAGAAATTGAAAGAGTCTCTGAAATTTCCTCAGGAAGAGGAAAAACCTCCTAAACCCGAGCTCAAACCATTACCACCATCCCTGAAATATGCATTTCTAGGAGAAGGTGATACTTTTCCAGTGATCATAAGCTCTGCTTTAAATCCACAAGAAGAGGAAGCACTAATTCAAGTGCTAAGGACACATAAGACAGCTCTTGGGTGGTCCATAAATGACCTTAAGGGCATAAGTCCAGCTAGATGCATGCACAAGATCTTATTGGAGGACAATGCTAAGCCAGTGGTTCAACCACAGAGGCGGCTAAATCCTGCAATGAAGGAAGTGGTGCAGAAAGAGGTCACCAAATTACTGGAGGCTGGGATTATTTATCCTATTTCTGATAGCCCCTGGATGAGCCTTGTTCAAATTGTCCTCAAAAAGGGAGGCATGACAGTGGTTCATAATGAAAAAAATGAACTAGTTCCCACAAGAACAGTTACAGGGTGGCGCATGTGTATTGACTACAGAAGGCTCAATACAGCCACCAGGAAAGATCATTTTCCTTTACCATTCATAGACCAGATGCTAGAGAGACTAGCAGGTCATGATTATTACTACTTTTTGGACGGCTATTCAGGCTACAACCAAATTGTAGTAGATCCCCAGGATCAAGAGAAAACAGCATTCACATGTCCATTTGGAGTATTTGCTTACAGAAGGATGCCATTTGGGTTGTGTAATGCACCTGCAACCTTTCAGAGATGCATGCTCTCTATTTTCTCTGATATGGTGGAAAAATTTCTGGAAGTCTTCATGGATGACTTCTCAGTATATGAGACTCATTCAGCTCTTGTCTTGATCACCTGACACTGGTTTTGAAAAGATGCTAAGAGACCAACATGGTTTTAAACTGGGAAAAATGTCACTTTATGGTGACTGAAGGGATTGTCCTTGGGCATAAAATTTCAAACAAGGGAATAGAGGTGGATCAAGCTAAAATAGAGGTAATTAAAAAATTACCACCACCTGCCAATGTTAAGGCAATCAGAAGCTTTCTGGGGCATGCAGGATTCTATAGGAGGTTTATAAAGGATTTTTCAAAAATTGGAAAACCTCTAAGCAACCCGCTAGCTGCTGACATGCCATTTTTGTTTGACACAGAGTGCCTGCAGGCGTTTGAAACTCTAAAAGCTAAGCTGGTCGCAGCACCAGTTATCTCTGCATCAGACTGGACATTACCATTCGAATTAATGTGTGATGCCAGTGATCACGCCATTGGTGCAGTACTGGGGTAGAGGCATGACAAACTTCTGCATGTCATTTATTATGCTAGCCGTATTTTAAATGATGCCCAGAAAAATTACACAACTACAGAAAAGGAATTGCTTGCAGTGTTCTATGCCATTGACAAGTTTAGATCATACTTAGTAGGATCAAAAGTGATTGTGTACATTGACCATGCTGCTCTTAAATATCTACTTACAAAGCAGGATTCAAAACCCAGGATTATAAGATGGGTATTACTTCTGCAAGAGTTTGATATAGAAATAAGAGACAGAAAAGGGACAGAAAACCAAGTGGTTGATCATCTTTCCCGAATAGAGCCAGTAGAAGGGGCGCCCTCTCCCTCTATTGAGATCTCTGAAACCTTTCCGGATGAGCATTTGTTCGCCATTCAGAAAACACCATGGTTTGCAGACATTGCAAACTATAAAGCTGCAAGGTTCATACCCAAAGCGTACAGTAGGCAACAAAAGAAAAAATTAATTTCTGATGCAAAGTACTACTTGTGGGATGAACCCTATCTCTTTAAGAGATGTGCAAACGGAATAATCCATAGGTGTGTGCCTAGAGAAGAAGCACAGAGCTTCTTATAGCATTGCCATGGGTCACAATATGGAGGTCATTTCGGAGGTGAGCGAACAGCCACCAAGGTCCTCCAATGTGGTTTCTACTAGCCTACACTCTACAGAGATTCCCAAGAGTTTGTACGTAACTGTGACAGTTGCCAGAGAGCTGGTAATTTGCCTTAAAGTTATGCCATGTCTCAACAAGGAATCTTGGAGATTGAGTTGTTTGATGTATGGGGAATTGATTTCATGGGGCCTTTCCCACCATCATACTCAAACACTTATATTCTGGTGGCAGTTGACTATGTATCAAAATGGGTAGAGGCCATTGCCACACCCACCAATGATCCTAAAATAGTGCTGAAGTTCCTCCAGAAATATATATTCAGCAGGTTTGGTGTCCCTAGGGTACTAATCAGTGATGGGGGCACTCACTTCTGCAACAAACAGCTTTACTCTGCCATGGTCCAGTATGGGATTCGCCACAAGGTGGCGACTCCATATCATCCACAGACAAATGGGCAAGCTGAAGTTTCTAACAGAGAACTGAAAAGAATCCTGGAACGGACTGTAAGTACCCGTAGAAAGGATTGGGCACGAAGCTTGGATGATGCTATGTGGGCTTACAGAACAGCATTCAAGACTTCTATAGGGACCTCTCCGTACCAACTTGTGTATGGTAAGGCTTGTCACCTGCCCGTGGAACTGAAACATAAGGCCTACTGGGCAACCAGATTCCTAAACTTTGATGCCAAATTAGCTGGAGAAAAAAGATTGCTCCAGCTGAATGAGCTAGAGGAATTCAGATTCACTGCTTTCGAAAATGCCAAGCTTTATAAAGAGAAATCTAAAAGGTGGCATGATAGAAAGCTGTCATCTAGAATCTTTGAACCAGGACAAAAGGTTCTGTTGTTTAACTCTAGGCTCAGGCTATTCCCAGGGAAACTGAAATCCCGGTGGAGGGGACCATATATGATTACAAGTGTATCACCATATGGTTATGTGGAGCTTCAAGACATTGATTCTGATAAGAAGTTCATTGTTAATGGACAGAGAATCAAGCACTATCTTGAAGGCAATGTTGAGCAAGAGTGCTCAAGGCTGAAGTTAGATTAAAAGCTCAGCAAGGTCCAGCTAAAGACAATAAAGAAGCGCTTGCTGGGAGGCAACCCAGCCATTGGGAAGACTTTTTCTGTTATTTTGTCCTATTCTTGATTTTTATTTGTTTATATAAAGTTCATTACTACTAAGGTAAAGAGTCAATCGTATAAGTTCACAGGGTTACAGAAGGATTCAGCACACAAAACAGAAAAAGAGACCTCACTGGCAAGAAAACGCCAGTAAAAGTCTGTTTTGGGCATTCAATGCCCAAAAGAAGCATCCACTGGGCGTTGAACGCCAGTAAGGATAGCTATCTGGGCGTTAAACGCCAGAAAGAAGCTCTTTCTGGACGTTTAACGCCAGATTTACAGCATCCTGGGCGTTCAGAAAAACGCCCAGTGACAAAGGAGTTCCTGGCGTTCAACGCCAGAAAGAAGCAACAGCTGGGCGTTGAACGCCCAGGAGAAGCAGCAATTGGGCGTTAAACGCCCAAAACATGCAGCGTTTGGGCGTTTAACGCCAGGATGGTGGGGAGGAGGTAAATTCATTTTTACATCATATTTTTCATTTTAATTTTAATTTTGATGTTTCAATTCATGATTTCTTGCATAAACATGTTACAAACCCTGATTTCTAAAATCCCTAATTTCTAAAAATCCTACTTTAAAAATATCAAATGTATCTTAATCCATAAACACAAATTCTTTTTCAATCCAATCCAACTCTTTTTCAAAAATTTCCAAAACAAATCTATCTCTTTTCCTTCTAAAATCCTTTCAACTCATCAATATCTTTTTCAAATCTCCACATTATCTTTTTCAAAATCCAAATTTATATTTTTCAAACATCTTTCATATCTTTTCAATTTTAAATCACATCTTTTCATATCATAGACAGGCAGAGAATATCTGGAACTGCCCTCTATGACTATCGGACTATGGTCAGAGGAAAGATTGTTCACATCCACCCTGACAAAATCAGGAAGATCTTTAAACTACCTCAGCTGAAAGATGACCCAGACTCCTTCAATAGGAGAATGATGAGAACAAACAAGGGCCTGGATAAGATTCTAGAGGATATATGCATCCCTGGAGCCAGGTGGACCACCAACAGCAAGGGTGTCCCAAATCAACTCAAGAGAGAAGATCTCAAACCAGTCGCCAGAGGATGGCTGGACTTCATTGGGCGTTCTATATTGCCCACTAGCAACCGTTCTGAAGTCACCATCAAAAGAGCAGTGATGATCCATTACATTATATTGGGAAAAGAAGTGGAAGTTCATCAACTGATTCCATCTGAATTTTACATACTTGTAAACAAGAACTCCAAAGATGCCAGGTTGGCTTATCCAAGCTTAATCTCTATGCTCTGTAAAGATGCTGGAGTAAGGATGGTAATAACGGAGTACATCTCAGTGGAGCAACCAATCACTAAAACCACAATAGAAAAATAACAAATGCAGGATGACCCCATCAAGAGGAGGGCGCAAGAATTCCTCCCGGAAGTCCCTCAATTTGAATATTGGGAACAGCTTGAAGCATCTGTCACCAAGTTGCAAGAATCTATGGACCAAATAAAGGAAGAACAGCAAAATCAAAACAGTATGCTCTGCAAACTGCTCAGGGAACAAGAAGAGCAAGGGCGTGACTTAAAGGAACTGAAGCGTCAGAAGTTATCTCTTGAAGGAACAAGCACTCCACAGACTAGAGGAACATCCACATCCCAAACCCAAGGTTGTTGAGCTCTAATCTTAACCTTAACTCTGTGATAATTTTTCTTATTTTAGTTTTACCTTAGAAGTTATAGTGGTAATTAGTAGTTATTTTATCTCCAATTAAGCTATAATTTATTTTTCTCATCATCATTAAACATGAATAAAATAGAAGATTTTCTTTAGAATAAGGAGGCAATATTTTTCGAATTTTTAATAAAACAAATTCTAATTATTTACATGTGGTGGCAATGCTTTCTGCCTTCTGAATGAATGCCTGAACAGAGCATATGTCTTTGGAATTTGATGTTCTTGAATGTTAAATATGTTGGCTCTTGAAAGAATAATGAACATGAGACATGTTATAGATAATCTAAAAAATCATAAAAATGATTCTTGAAGCAAGAAAAAGCAGTGAATACAAAGCTTGCAAAAAAAAAAAGCAAGCAGAAAAAGCCAATAGCCCTTAAAACCAAAAGGCAAGGGTAGTAAAAAGGATCCAAGGCTTTGAGCATCAGTGGATAGGAGGGCCTAAGGGAATCAAATCCTGGTCTAAGTGGCAAACCCAAGTTGTCCCTAACCATGTGCTTGTGACGTGAAGGTGTCAAGTGAAAACTTGAGACTGAGCGGTTAAAGTCAAGGTCCAAAGCAAAAAGAAGAGTGTGCTTAAGAACCCTGGACACCTCTAATTGGGGACTTTAGCAAAGCTGAGTCACAATCTGAAAAGGTTCACCCAATTATGTGTCTGTGGCATTTATGTATCCGGTGGTAATACTGGAAAACAAAGTGCTTAGGGCCACGGCCAGGACTCATAAAAGTAGCTGCGTTCAAGAATTAACATACTGAACTAGGAGAATCAATAACACTATCTGAATTCTAAGTTCCTATAGATGCCAATCATTCTGAGCTTCAATGGATAAAGCGAGATGCCAAAACTATTCGGAAGCAAAAAGCTGCTAGTCCCGCTCATTTAATTAGAATCTGAGCTTCACTCAAAAACTCTGAGATATTATTGCTTCGTGACTTATTTGTATTCTATTTTATTTGTCTATTTGCTTGGGGACAAGCAACAGTTTAAGTTTGGTGTTGTGATGAGCGGATATTTTATACGCTTTTTGGGGTTAATTTCATGTAGTTTTTAGGATGTTTTAGTTAAGTTTTTAGTATATTTTCATTAGTTTCTAGGAAAAATTCATATTTCTGGATTTTACTATGAGTTTGTGTGCTTTTCTGTAATTTCAGGTATTTTCTGGCTGAAATTGAGGGAGCTGAGCAAAAATCTTATTCGGGCTGAAAAAGGATTGTTGATGCTGTTGGATTCTGACCTCTCTGCACTCGGAATAGATTTTTTGGAGCTACAGGAGTCCGATTGGTGCGCTTCCAATTGCGTTGGAAAGTAGACATCCAGGGCTTTCCAGCAATATATAATAGTCCATACTTTGCTCAAGGATAGACGATGTAAACTGGCGTTCAACGCCAGTTTCATGTTGCAGTCTGGCGTCCAGCGCCAGAAATAGGTTACAAGTTGGAGTTCAACGCCAGAAACAGGTTACAACCTGGCGTTGAATGCCCAAAACAGCCCAGGCACGTGAGAAGCTTTAGTCTCAGCCCCAGCACACACCAAGTGGGCCCCAGAAGTGGATTTCTGCACTATCTATCATAGTTTACTCATTTTCTGTAAACCTAGGTTACTAGTTTAGTATTTAAACAACTTTTAGAGATTTATTTTGTACCTCATGACATTTTTAGATCTGAACTTTGTACTCTTTGATGGCATGAGTCTCTAAACTCCATTGTCGGGGGTGAGGAGCTCTGCAGCGTCTCGATGAATTAATGCAAGTACTTCTATTTTCCATTCAAACATGCATGTTCCTATCTAAGATATTCATTCGCGCTTAATTATGGAGAAGGTGATGATCCGTGACACTCATCACCTTCCTCAACCCATGAACGTGTGCATGACAACCAACTCCGTTCTATATTATATTGAATGAGTATCTCTTAGATTCCATAATTAGAATCTTCGTGTTATAAGCTAGAATTGATGGCGTCATTCAGGAGAATCTAGAAAGTCTAAACATTGTCTGTGGTATTCCGAGTAGGATTCTGGGATTGGATGACTGTGACGGACTTCAAACTCGCGAGTGCTGAGCGTAGTGACAGACGCAAAAGAATAGTAAATCCTATTCCAGTATGATCGAGAACCTCTAGATGATTAGCCGTGCTGTGACAGAGCATTAGGACCATTTTCACTGAGGAGATGGGAAGTAGCCATTGACAACGGTGACACCTTACATAGAGCTTGCCATGGAAGGAACTTTGCACTTTTGCATGCATGAGGGAAGAGGAATACAAGAGAAAAGCTGAAATTCAGAAGACAAAGCATCTCCAAAACCCCAACATATTCTCCATTACTGCATAATAAGTATTTATTTCATACTCTCTCATTTTTCGTAATTCAATTTGATAAGTGAATTGTTTTCCTAACTAAGAGTTCCAAGATAACCATAGATTGCTTCAAGCTAACAATCTCCGTGGGATTCGACCCTTACTCACGTAAGGTATTACTTGGACGACCCAGTGCACTTGCTCGCTAGTTGTGCGGAATTACATAGTGTGAAGTAATTTTCGTGCACCAGCCGTGACCCTAAGCATTTTGTTTTCCAGTATTATCACCGGATACATAAATGCGACAGACACATGACTGGGTGAACCTTCTCAGATTGTGACTCAGTGATGAGTGGATAATTTATACCCTTTTTGGCATTGTTTTTACATAGTTTTTAGTATGTTTTAATTACTTTTTATTATATTTTTATTAGTTTTTATGCAAAAATCACATTTCTGGACTTTACTATGAGTTTGTTTGTTTTTCTGTGATTTCAGGTATTTTCTAGCTAAAATTGAGGGACCTGAGCAAAAATCTGATTCAGAGGTTGAAAAAGGACTGCATATGGTGTTGGATTCTGACCTCCCTGCACTCAAAGTGGATTTTCTAGAGCTACAGAAGCCTAATTGGTGCGCTCTTAATCGCGTTGGAAATTAGACATCCTGGGATTTCCAGCAATATATAATAGTCCATACTTTGCCCGAGATTTGATGGCCCAAACTGGCGTTCAAAGTCAGCCTAAAACATTCTGGTGTAAAACGCCCAAACTGGCATCAGAATTGGAGTTAAACGCCCAAACTAGCACGAAAGCTGGTGTTTAACTCCAGGAACAACCTAAGCATAAAAAAGCTTCAATGCTCAGCCCAAGCACACACCAAGTGGTCCCCGGAAGTGGATCTCTGCACTATCTGCACTTAGTTACTCATTTTCTGTAAACCTAGGCTACAAGTTTAGTATAAAAACTACTTTTAGAGATTTATTTGACATCTTTGGAATATCTTTTTACATCTCTGGACATTTAGTCCTTAGACCTTGGACTTGGAGGCTGGCCATTCAGCCATGCCTAGACTATTTTCACTTATGTATTTTCTACAGTGGAGTTTCTACACCCCATAGATTAAGGTGTGGAGCTCTACTGTTCTTCATAAATTAATGCAATTACTACTATTTTCTATTCAATTCATGCCTACTTCTTCTCCAAGATATACTCTCGTACTTAATTCAATTAAGTTAGAATGAAGGGGTGACCCGTGACAATCACCCAATCTTCGTTACTCGCTTAGCCAAGGTCGCGTGCCTGACAACCACAAAAAGATCCACATGATGTTCAACGTAGTTATTGGACGACAGCTGGAGTATACTCTCTTGGGTTTCTAATCTAAGATTAGAACCTTCGTGGTATAGGCTAGAACCATTGGCAGCATTCCTGGGATCCGGAAAGTCTAAACCTTGTCTGTGGTATTCCGAGTAGGATCCAGGATCCGGAAAGTCTAAACCTTGTCTGTGGTATTCTGAGTAGGATCTGGGAAGGAATGACTGTGACGAGCTTCAAACCTGCGAATGTGGGGCACAAGTGACAGTGTGCAAAAAGACAATGGTCTTATTCCGACACTAGCGGGAACCGACAGATGATTAGCCCTGCGGTGACAGTGCAGATGGATTTGTTTTCATCCGAGAGGATCATACAGCTTGCCATGGAAGGAGGTAACGCATGATTGGAAGAATGCAATAGGAAAGCAGAAGTTCAGAAGTAACAAAGCATCTCCATACGCTTAGCTGAAATTCCCTCCAATGAATTACATAAGTATTTCTATTTTATTTTATATTTTATTTATGTTTTAATTATCAAAACCTCATAACCAATTGAATCCGCCTGACTGAGATTTACAAGGATGACCATAGCTTGCTTCAAGCCGACAATCTCCGTGGGATCGACCCTTACTCACGTAAGGTTTATTACTTGGACGACCCAATGCACTTGCTGGTTAGTTGTGCGAAGTTGTGAAAAAGAGTTGAGATTACAATTGTGCGTACCAAGTTGTTGGCGACATTGAGATCACAATTTCGTGCACCAAGTTTTTGGCGCCGTTGTTGGGGATTGTTCGAGTTTGGACAACTGACGGTTCATCTTGTCGCTCAGATTAGGTAATTTTGTTTTATGTTTAAGCTTTTAAATTTTAATTTTGAAAAATTTTAAAAAAAATAAAATAAATAAATTATTCTATGACTTAAGAATTTTTAAGAATGAATTCTAGAGTTTCAGATGATGCTTTTATCATCACAGGAGCTAGTTGATTCCCATCAATTTGGATGTTGTATGTAATGTCCCGCTGAAGCTTGGCTAGCCATGTCTAATCTTTTTAGACTGAAGCTTTAGACTAACATTGCATGATTCCTGGAATTCGTATTAAAAATTTTGAATTTCTTTACTTTCTTATTCAAAATAATTTTTGAAAAATACAAAAAAATTTAATAAAACCATAAAAACCAAAAATTTCATGTTTCTTGTTTGAGTATTGTGTCAAATTTTAAGTTTGGTGTCAATTGCATATTTTAATTTTTCTTTAAATTTTCGAAAAATACATGCATTATGTTCTTCATGATCTTCAAGTTGTTCTTGATGAATTTCTTTGTTTGATCTTGCATTTTCATGTTTTGTTTCATTTTTGTGTTTTTCTCTTTCCTCATTAAAATTCAAAAATTTTAAAAAAATATCTTTCCCTTATTCCTCTCATAAATTTCGAAATTTTGAATTGATTTAGTCAAAGAGTTTTAAAATTTAGTTGTTTCTTGTTAGTCAAGTCAAAATTTCAATTTAAAATTTTTTTTCTTTTCAAATATTTTTCAAAAATAAAATCTTTTTCATTTTTCTTAACATTTTCAAAAACATTAAAAATTTGATTTTCAAAATCTTTTTCTTATTTTTATTTCATAATTAATGCTAACAATTAATATTTCGATTCAAAAATTTTTCAAGTTGTTACTTGCCTATTAAGAAAGGATCAATCTTTAAATTCTAAAATCATATCTTTTAGTTTATTGTTAGTCAAGTAATCAACTTTAATTTTCAAAATCAAATCTTTTTAAATTTCCTTTTCAAATCTTTTTCAAAATAAATTTCAATCATATATTTTTCAAAATCAATTTCAAAATCTTTTCTAACTTCTTATCTTTTCAAAATTGATTTTCAAATCTTTTTCAATTAACTACTTAACTTTTTGTTTGATTTTAAAAGTTTACTATTTCAATCATATCTTTTTCAAAACTACCTAACTATTTCTCTCTCCAATTTTCGAAAATCACTAATCATTTTTTTCAAAAATCTTTTTAATTAATTAATTTATTTAGTTTTCAAATTTTATTTTATTTCTTCTCTTAATTTTTGAATACTAACTAATAATTAAAATAAAAACAAAAATATTTTCCTTTTATTTTAATTTAAAATTTGAATTCTCTCTCTCTCATCTCTTTCTATTTATTTATTTATTTACTAACACTTCTCTTCTTCTTATAATTCGAACCCTCTCTCTCTCTCTCTCTGTTCGAATTCTTCATCTTCTCTCTTCTTCATTCTACTCTTCTGTTCTTCTACTCACATAAAGGAATCTCTATATTGTGACATAGAGGATTCCTATTCTTTTCTGTTCTCTTCTTTTTCATATGAGCAGGAGCAATGATAAGAACATTCTTGTTGAAGATGATCCGGAACCTGAAAGGACTCTAAAGAGGAAGCTAAGAGAAGCTAAAGCACAACACTCTGGAGAGGACCTGACAAAATTTTTCGAAAAAGAAGAAGAGATGACCGAACCCAATAACAATGGTAGAGATACAAGGAAGATTCTTGGTGACTTTATTGCACCCTATTCTGACTTCTGTGGAAGAAGCATCTCAATTCCTGCAATTGGAGCAAACAACTTTGAGCTTAAGCCTCAATTAGTTTCTCTAATGTAGCAGAATTTCAAGTTTCATGGACTTCCATTGGAAGATCCTCATCAGTTTTTAGCTGAATTCTTGCAAATCTGTGACATTGTTAAGACCAATGGGGTTAATCTTGAGGTCTACAGACTTATGCTTTTCCCCTTTGCTATAAGAGACAGAGCTAGGACATGGTTGGACTCACAACCTAAAGATAGCCTGAACTCTTGAGAAAAGCTGGTCAATGCTTTCTTGGCCAAATTCTTTCCACCTCAAAAGTTGAGCAAGCTTAGAGTGAAATTCCAAACCTTCAGACAGAAGGAAGGTGAATCCCTCTATGAAGCTTGGGAAAGATACAAGCAATTGATCAGAAGGTGTCCTTCTGACATATTTTCAGAATGGAGCATTATATGTATATTCTTTGATGGTCTGTCTGAATTGTCCACGATGTCATTGGATCACTTTGCTGAAGGATTTCTTCATCTGAAGAAGATGCCTGCAGAAGCCCAGGAACTCATTGAGATGGTTGCAAATAACCAATTCATGTACACTTCTGAAAGGAATCCTGTGAATAATGGGACAACTCAGAAGAAAGGAGTTCTTAAAATTGATACTCTGAATACCATATTGGCTCAGAACAAAATATTGACTCAGCAAGTCAATATGATTTCTCAGAGTCTGTCTGGAATGCAAGCTACATCAGGCAGTACTAAAGAAGCTTCCTCTGAAGAAGAAGCTTATGACCCTGAGAATCCTGCAATGGAAGAGGTGAATTACATGGGAGAATCCTATGGAAACACCTATAATCCTTCATGGAGGAATCATCCAAATCTCTCATGGAAGGATCAACAGAAGCTTAATCAAGGCTTCAGTAACAATAATGGTGGGAGAGCACGGTTTGGCAATAACAAACCTTTTCCATCATCTTCTCAGCAACAGATAGAAAATTTTAAGCAGAGCCACTCTGACTTAGCAACTGTAGTCTTTGATCTATCTAAGACCACTCTCAGTTTCATGACTGAAACAAGGTCCTTCATAAGAAATTTGGAGGCACAAGTGGGTCAACTGAGTAAAAGAGTTACTGAACTCCCTCCAGTATTCTCCCAAGCAATACAGAAGAGAATCCAAAAAGAGAGTGCAAGGCCATCAATATAACCACCATGGCCGAACCTGGAGAGGAGGGAAAGGTAGTGATTTCCAGTGAGGAAGACCTCAATGGACATCCACTGGCCTCCAAGGAGTTTTCTAATGAGGAACCAAAGGAATCTGAGGCTCATACAGAGACCATAGAGATTCCATTAAACTACTATTGCCATTCATGAGCTCTGATGAGTATTCTTCCTCTGAAGAGGATGAAGATATTGCTGAAGAGCAAGTTGCTCAATGTCTGGGAGCAATCATGAAGCTGAATGCCAAGTTATTTGGTAATGAGACTTGGGAGGATGAACCCCCATTGCTCATCAATGAACTAAATGATTTCGTTAAACTGAAATTACCTCAGAAGAAATATGATCCTAGAAAGTTCTTAATACCTTGTACCATAGGCACCATGACCTTTGAGAAGGCTCTGTGTTACCTGGGATCAAGTATAAACCTCATGCCACTCTCTGTAATAGAGAAACTAGGGATCTTTGAGGTGCAAGCTGCAAGAATCTCACTAGAGATGGCAGACAATTCAAGAAAACAGGCTTGTAGACTTGTAGAGGATGTCTTAGTGAAGATTGAAGGCCTGTACATCCCTGCTGATTTCATAATCCTAGACACTGGGAAGGATGAAGATGATTCCATCATCCTTGGAAGACCCTTCCTAGCCACAGCAAGAGCTGTGATTGATGTGGACAGAGGAGAGTTAGTCCTTCAATTGAATGAGGACTACCTTGTGTTTAAGGCTCAAGGATCTCCATCTGTAACCATGGAGAGGAAGCATGAGAAACTTCTCTCAATACAGAGTCAAACAGAGCCCCCACACTCAATTTCTAAGTTTTGTGTTGGGAGGCCAACATCAAGCTCTGAGTCTCTGTGAAGCTCTCTAAGAGCTCACTGTCAAGCTATTAACATTAAAGAAGCGCTTGTTGGGAGGCAACCCAATGTTATTTAATTATATTTATTTATTTTCCATTGTTATTTTATGTTTTCTTTAGGTTGATGATAATGTGAAGTCACAAAAATAGTTGAAAAATAAAAAACATAATGAAAAATAGCATTAAAAATAGCTCACCCTGGAAGACAGGCTTATTGGCGTTTAAACGCCAGTAAGGATAGCAGAATGGGCGTTTAACGCCCAGCCTGGTGTAACAACCCTGATTTTCGAGTACGCGAGATCTTTTCTAAAGGCACGAATTTCTCTGGAAGATTAGAAAAGGGAACACCTATAATATACTCATTGTCATCATGTCATCTTTAAGCTAGAACCTCTTCTGAGGCAAGCTCGATAACGCAATCACGAAGAACCTAGTTTTTGAACCGTACCGGTTAGGAGTTTTAATTCTGATTTTTGTAAGTAGTCTCAGTTTGACGAACCAGAATTGATTCATGAGAAAAGAGAGATAATAGGATAATATTATCATTATATTAGTATTAGAATCTTCTTGAATGATATTATAAGGTTACCTGGTCAGTTTTAGTTAAAAATAGAAAATCGGTTTAATCGGGTTCACAGTTTACTGGTGAAGCTTAGCACCAGCACTCTCTGATGACTTTAGCAATGCTAAGGCCTCATCATACATGTTTTATTCTCATGATAAATATGTTACTAGTGTCATTTATGCTAGTAGCTCAGAAAATAATTTTTAGAGATGTTTTCACAAGTGTTCTGATACATCTAGTTTTAGTAGTTATACACCTGAGATATTTTAATATTATTCTAATCCACCTCCAAGCCAACCAATCACAACTCACCCTACACCCCCAAAACCCCCAAGGCTGGTTCATTTTCACCTTGTGGCCGAAATTCTCAAGAGAGAAAAAGAGAGAAAAGTTCTTAGTTCCAAATCTTCAAAGCTTGATTTCTGCTGAACTAAAACTCAAATCAAAATTTCAATCCAACCAAAATGATCCTCTCTTCTTTCTCTACATAACCATGACTTATCAAGGCTGGAAATAAGGTGAGATGGCTGTCTCCCTCTCTCTTCAATTCGGTTTTCAAGGAAACATGCTTAAACAAGTATTTTCTTGATGTTCTTCCTTAGATCTCTTGCTTAGCTTGACTTGTGGGCCAAAGATCTTTGATTTCCTGCACGTTTAAGGTAAGGATAACCTTCCTAAGATGCTGCTGAAGTTTGTTTTGTTGATGGTTTAGAGTTTTAAAGTTGTTCTTGATGTGATTTAGGAGGAAAAAGTGCTTAATGACCACCTAAAAGTCTAACCAAATTAGGAGCAGCAAAACCAGGTAGGGATTGAAGAATTTAATCTTGATTGATTGTGTTTGATTTGTGTGATTATGATATGGTTTGGCTGTGCTTGAAATTGATTGTTTGTATGAGTAATTCTTGTTGAAATTTTGGTGAAAATTTGATGAAATTTGATGAAATTCAAGCTATGAATGTGTGTTCTTGGAGCAGCTGGTAAACGAAACCCTAGGCCCTAAATTGGGGTTCAATTTGTGTTAAAATCATGTAGAAAAAATGGGGTTTTAGTGGCTGGAAATTTATTTTAAATTTTGGTAAAAATCGGTTGCTGAAAAGACTGAAAAACGGGTAAAAACAGAGAAAGAATTTGAAGAATATACGAAGAACACGAAGAAAACTTTGAGTGTGGTGAAGAACATTTAAAAACACTTTTTAGATCTTAGAAAGGGCAAGGAAGTAAAATTTTTGGTGTTTAAGGGGTTATATGGTAATTTCTGGAAGTTAGGGTGGTAAAAGTAGAAATATTAAAAGTTACGGGTGGTAACAAGTGAATTTTAAAGGTTAAAAGTAAAAGGTAAGTTAATTTTCGAAAATTTAGTATTAAAATAATAAATAATAATAAAATATTAAATAATAATATTTAATTAAAAATTAAAAATTAATAAAAATAATAAAATAATACGGAAAAGGGAAAAGATAAAAAGTTAAAGAAAAGATAAAAACTAAAGAAAAAGTCTGTAAAGTTTTAATGACAGAAAAACAGACAGAGACTAGTGAACGAACTAGGGCAACATAGTTAGTCCTTGAATTGCGAATAGGGTTAGGTATTATATGAAAAGTTAAACTATTTCAGTATAGACTTAATGAACCTATACTTGGGATAGGCTAACTATTCATACCGAAATTTACATAAGCTTTAAATACATACGTTAAACAGAGAAAGCAGAATAAAGTAAGGAAGCGCAGAGAAAAGAACAAACAGAGCAGAATAAAGAGACGAAGCGAAGAGAGTAATATGATAAAGAGCAGAGGACCTATTGAGAGGTCATTTGTTGCATTAAGGCAACCTCAGAGATATCTATATGTTCATCTGCTGCATTGTGGCAGTCAGATAGATAATGGTGCGACCATTGAGAAATGCTTTCCTGCGGTACAGATCCATATTTTATTTCTGTAAGGCAGAGGGGTTATTTCCTGCTACAGAAGTACCGTGACCACCTGTTCCATTTCTATAGTGGCAGAGGTGTTATTTCCTGCATACAGAAGGTGTGTCGGCATACATCCCTGCAGTGGCAGATGTGTTATTTCCTGCGTGCAGTGGACCCTGTGGTGGTAGAGGGGTTATTTCCTGTACACAGGGGTATAGCCAACAAGGAAGCCTTACCTGGTCAAAGGACTCTGGGTAACGTCGGGAGCGGGTATGTAACCGACAAATGAGCTCATTACCTGCACTAGGGCTAGACATGCATCATAATTGGTTGCGCATTTACTCTGTTATGGTTGTTGTTTGAATGTATGCTTTCTTTGTTTGTATTCTATTCACTGTGTCTGTGTTTTGTTTTCTTGTATTCTCTTTTTTGTGTTTTGCTTTCTATTTTCTCTATTTTCTCTAGTTATCTATTTCTTCTATTCACTGCTTCTCGGTATTCTGCTATTTATCTGCTAAACAACATAGAATTAATGAACTTAACTAATAACCCCGGCCCTACTAAAAACTCTCCAGTTCTTACCCCCTTCTCTCTTCTCCCCCATCAGATGGAAAACAGGCGTGATATTCTATGAACTCAAAGACCTTTACATTTATAAGGACCGAGTGTACTATGGTTACTACATTTTGAGTACGAAGCCTCGTATGAGACGTTACGCATTATGAAACTGTCCCTTCCAACATCCTCTGTATATCCCGCATTTTGACCCCGATGCTCCTTACGACTTTCCCTTATCCTGGTTACATCCTGACGCACCTGTACATCCTTTTCCTGATGATCCCGAACCCCCTATACCAGCTCAACCTTTGAATGAGGCGGTATCTGAGCCTGTCATTCCTGATGACCCCGAGTTAGCTGGTGACTACGTACCTGTGATACCACCAGAGTGGGATTTTCCCCTGAGCCGATCCCCGACTTTCCACAGCTTGATGAGCCGGCACTATCGGACGGTGGGGTAACCCCTATATACGCGAACGGACCTATGCTCGTGAATGGTATTGTACATAGTGACAGCAGTGTTTCTGGTGGATCTGAGGGTATAGCTGTAGTTGCGGACGATGAGGAAGAGGAGGATCCTGGGATAGAGATAGAGCAGGATGAGGAGATGGACGAGCCTCACGACGATTCTCCAAACGGCCACATGTAGATATAGCTTGACAGCCGTAGGGGCATTCTTTTGATGACACTCTAGTCTGACATTATCTGTTAGTTAGTCTCTCACTTGTGTTAGTACACCCGAGAGCTAGGAGCTATATAGTGGTTAGGCTAGCCTGGGCGCTAGTTTAGCGGCTTTCTGTATGGGCCAGGCCCTGGGAGTGTCGTGTATATATTAGCTACGTAGGATGACGAGGATGTAAACTAACTTGATCTTTTGTGAACGCTACATATTTTGTTATAGTATACATTATGTATAATTTTAGCTGTGTTATATGTTTCTTTACGCTTCCTTATTATTATTATCTGTGTGTGCTTATTTATTTTACTCCCTCGCTCGCAACGATATAAGTAAAAAAAAAGTTACTCATAAAACTAATAACGTTCTAACAAGGAACAGGCTTATACATTAAGTAATAGTTAATAATTAGGAAGAACAAGTTGGTAACACTTAGCTTCTTGTATGACCATAGCATACCGGAAGTTGGGTCGTTACACTTGGCAGCATTCTGGGTGTTAAACACCAGAATGGGCAGCACTCTGGGCATTTAACGCCAGAAAGGTAGCAGAGCTGGCGTTAAACGCCAGAGTTGGCACAGAATGGGCATTTGAATGCCAGATTGGTGCAGGAACTCAAATTCCTTGACACCTCAGGATCTGTGGACCCCACAGGATCCCCACCTACTCCACTTTTTCTTCTCTCCTCTTCACACCTTTCCATAACACTCTTCTCCATACACCCTTGACCAATCACCTCAATACCTCTTTCCCAAACACTATTCACCTATCAAATCTTACCCTCTTCTCCATACTCTCTTCACTACTCACATCTATCTATCATTAAACCCCACCTACCTCACCATTCAAATTCAAACCATTTCCCTCCCAAACCCACCCACACATGGCCGAAAACCCTTTCTCCCTTACCCTATAAATACCCCTCCATACCACCTTCAATTTCACACATCATACACAATACTCCCCCCTTGGCCGAACCTACACCAACCCTCCATCTCCTCCATTTCTTCTTCTTCTACTCTTTTCTTTCTTCTTTTTCTTGAGGACGAGCAAATCTTCTATGTTTGGTGTGGGAAAAGCTAAAGCTTTTTGTTTTTCCATAACCATCAATGGCACCAAAGACCAGAGAAACCTCTAGAAAGAGGAAAGGGAAGGCAATTGCTTCCACCTCTGAGTCATATGAGATGGAGAGATTCATCTCAAAGGTCTATCAAGACCACTTCTATGAAGTTGTGGCCAAGAAGAAGGTGATTTCTGAGGTCCCCTTCAAGCTCAAAAAGAGTGAATATCCGGAGATCCGACATGAGATTCAAAGAAGAGGTTGGGAAATTCTTACCAACCCCATTCAACAATTTAGAATCTTAATGGTTCAAGAGTTCTATGCTAATGCATGGATCACTAGGAACCATGACCAAGGTGTGAACCCGAACCCAAAGAATTGGCTCACAATGGTTCGGGAGAACTACTTGGATTTCAGTCCGGAAAATGTGAGGTTAGCATCCAACTTGCCAATGATGCAAGGAGACCCTCACCCTTTCACTAGAAGAGTCAACTTTGATCAAAGGTTGGACTAAGTCCTCATGGACATTTGTGTGGAAGGTGCCCAATAGAAGAGAGATTCAAGAGGCAAGCCGGTTCAACTAAGAAGGCTAGACCTTAAACCAGTGGCTAGGGGATGGTTGGAGTTCATCCAACGCTCCATAATTCCTACTAGCAACCGGTCTGAAGTTACAATAGACCGGGCCATCATGATCCATAGTATCATGAACGGAGAGGAAGTAGAAGTTCATGAGAACGTATCCCTAGAACTCTACAAGGTGACAGACAAACCCTCTACTTTGGCAAGGTTAGCCTTCCCTCATCTCATTTGTCACCTATGCAATTCAGTTGGAATTGTCATAGAGGAAGATATCCTCATTGAAGAGGACAAGCCCATCACTAAGTAAAGGATGGAGCAAACAAGAGAGCCCACTCATGGACCTCAACAAGAGCATGAGGAAATTCCTCATCATGAAATTCCTGAGACGCCTCAAGGGATGCACTTTTCTCCACAAAACTATTGGGAGAAAATCAACACCTCCCTAGGAGAATTGAGTTCCAACATGGGACAATTAAGGATGGAGCACCAAGAGCATTCCATCCTCCTCCATGAAATTAGAGAAGAGCAAAGAGCCATGAGGGAGGAGCAACAAAGGCAAGGAAGAGACATTGAGGAGCTCAAGCACTCCATAAGATCTTCAAGAGGAAGAACTAGCCGCCATCACTAAGGTGGACCCGTTCTTTAATTTCCTTGTTTTTTATTTTCTGTTTTTTCGTTTCCTATGCTTTATGTTTTATTTATGTTTATGTCTTTATTACATGATCATTAGTGTCTAGTGTCTATGCCTTAAAGCTATGAATGTCCTATGAATCCATCACCTTTCTTAAATGAAAAATGTTTTTAATTGCAAAAGAACAAGAAGTACATGGTTTCGAATACTATCTTGAAATTAGTTTAATTATTTTGATGTGGTGACAACACCTTTTGTTTTCTGAATGAATGCTTGAACAGTGAATATTTTTGAATTTGTTGTTTATAAATGTTAAAATTGTTGGCTCTTGAAAGAACAATGAAAAAGGAGAAATGTTATTGATATCTGAAAAATCATAAAATTGATTCTTGAAGCAAGAAAAAGCAGTGAATAAGAAAAAGCTTGCGAAAAAAAAGGAAAAATGTGAAAAAAATAAAAATAAAAATAAAAATAAAAAACAAGCAGAAAAAGCCAGTAACCCTTTAAACCAAAAGGCAAGGGTAGAAAAAGATCCAAGGCTTTGAGCATTAATGGATAGGAGGGCCCAAAGGAATAAAATCCTAGCCTAAGCGGCTAAACCAAGCTGTCCCTAACCATGTGCTTGTGGCTTGAATGTGTCAAGTGAAAAGCTTGAGACTGAGCGGTTAAAGTCGTGGTCCAAAGCAAAAAAAAAAAAAGAGTGTGCTTAAGAGCTCTGGACACCTCTAACTGGGGACTCTAGCAAAGCTGAGTCACAATCTGAAAAGGTTCACCCAGTTATGTGTCTGTGGCATTTATGTATCCGGTGGTAATACTGGAAAACAAAAAGCTTAGGGTCATGGCCAAGACTCATAAAGTAGCTGTGTTCAAGAATCAACATACTGAACTAAGAGAATCAATAACACTATCTAAATTCTAAGTTCCTATAGATGCCAATCATTCTGAACTTCAAAGGATAAAGTGAGATGCCAAAACTGTTCAGAAGTAAAAAGGCTACAAGTCCCGCTCATCTAATTGAAGCTAATCTTCATTGATAAGTTTGGAATTCGTAGTATATTCTCTTCTTTTATCCTATTTTGTTTTTAGTTGCTTGAGGATAAGCAACAATTTAAGTTTGGTGTTGTGATGAGCGGATAATTTATACCCTTTTTGGCATTGTTTTTACATAGTTTTTAGTATGTTTTAATTACTTTTTATTATATTTTTATTATTTTTTTTATACAAAAATCAAATTTCTAGACTTTACTATGAGTTTGTGTGTTTTTCTGTAATTTCAGGTATTTTCTGGATGAAATTGAGGGACCTGAGCAAAAATCTTATTCAGAGGCTGAAAAAGGACTGCAGATGTTGTTAGATTCTGACCTCCCTACGCTCAAAGTGGATTTTCTAGAGCTACAGAAGCCCAATTTACGCGCTCTTAATTGCGTTGGAAAGTAGACATTCTGGGCTTTTCAGAAATATATAATAGTCCATACTTTGTCTAAGATTTGATGGCCCAAACTGGTGTTCAAAGTCAGCCTAAAATATTCTGGCGTAAAATGCCCAAACTGGCACCAAAGCTAGCGTTTAACTCCAGGAACAGCCCAAGCACGAAAAAGCTTCAATGCTCAGCCCAAGCACACACCAAGTATACCCCGAAAGTGGATTTCTGTACTATCTGCACTTAGTTACTCATTTTCTGTAAACCTAGGCTACTAGTTTAGTATAAAAACTACTTTTAGAGATTTATTTGACATCTTTGGAATATCTTCTTACATCTCTGAACGTTTAGTCCTTAGACCTTGGACTTGGAGGCTGGCCATTCGGCCATGCCTAGACTATTTTCTCTTATGTATTTTCTACGGTGGAGTTTCTACACCCCATAGATTAAGGTGTGGAGCTCTGCTGTTCTTCATGAATTAATGCAATTACTACTGTTTTCAATTCAATTCACGCCTACTTCTTCTCCAAGATATACTCTCATACTTAATTCAGTTAAGTCAGAATGAAGGGGTGACCCGTGACAATCACCCAATCTTTGTTACTCGCTTAGCCATGTGATGCCAGGGCATTTTGGCCAGTTTTACTGACCCTTTCTTTATTGTTTTTAGGGTAGTTTCATGCACTTTCTTAGGGAATAAGCAAGTTTTGGATAGAATTTCACTTACATCTTGATTCAAGCATACATTGTGCACTTTACATGATTTCATGAGGATTTTGCATGAATTTAATGACAAACTGGATGATGCATTTCCCATGACTGGGACTAGAGCTTTGATGCACTTTATTGCTTGATTTCAGGACAAAGGAAGCAAAGAAGAACCACGTTAGCAGCCACGTTAGTCTAACTAACGTGACCTCGAACGTGGAATGGGAGTAACTTGCAAAGTTAATGAGAAAAGTAATTGCCAATAACGCCCTCGAAGCCATAATAGCCCACGTTAAGAGTCACGTTAATTAAGTTAACGTGAACTCTAACGTGGAAGAAAGAAATGAAGCCAACGTTAGTGACACTTACCTTTGTCACTAACGTTGGACCAAGCTCACAATTGGCCACGTTAAGAGCCACGTTAACTCAGTTAACGTGGACTCTAATGTTGAGAAGCAAAAGAGAAGCCAATGTTAGTGACACTTACCTTTGTCACTAACGTTGAGCTAAGCCACAATAAGCCACGTTAACTCCCATGTTAACTTAGTTAACGTGGAAGCTAACGTGGAGGGAGCAAGAATCGCCAACGTTAGTGACACTCACCTTTGTCACTAACGTTGGAATGAGCCAATGTGAGCAACGTTAACTCCCATGCTAACTTAATTAACGTGGAAGCTAACGTGGATAAGGGAATGATGAGCCAACGTTAGTGACACTCACCTTTCTCACTAACGTTGGAAATGACTATCATTGCTACGTTAGAAGCCACGTTAACCTAGTTAACGTACGTTAACCTAGTTAACGTGGACTCTAACGTGGGAAGTAGGGGCACATTGGAACGTTAGTGACAAAGGTAAGTGTCACTAACGTTCTCGAAGGATTGGCAAGCTTACGTTAAAAGCCACGTTAACCTAGTTAACGTGGACTCTAACGTAAGGGGAAGGGAAGACTCTCAACGTTATTGGGAAATGTGAGTCCCAATAATGTGTGCGAAGGACCAAGAGGCAACGTCAGTGGTCACGTTAGTGCCACTAACGTTGAAGTTAACATGGACCATCCCTGGGTGAGGAACGTTAGTGAAAAAGGTGATTGTCACTAACGTTCTCGAACCCACACTCTCACTTAACGTTAACGCCACTAACGTCCTGAGCTAAACACCCTGCCTACTTCACACTTTCTCTCTGCAAGTAAAGCTAAGCCCACTGTAGAAGAAAACTGCTTCAAACTCAAGATCCAAAGGCCCATATCCAAGACTTGAAGAACCAACTAGAAGATCAGAAGAGTAGTATATATAGGGGTAGTTTTGAATTAGGAAAAAAGGAGCTTTTTGGGGGATTTAGAAATTGGGAACTACTCTTTGTATAATTTACTTTCTCTGCACTTCTAGTTCTAATTTTCATGATGTATTCTCCATCTTTGTTTTCTATTTCCAGAGCTATGAACAACTAAATCCCTTTCATTGGGTTAGGGAGCTCTATTGTAATTTGATGGATCAATACTAGTTTTCATTACTCTTCTTCTATCTTTTCTCTTGATTTTACTAGAAAGCTTTCAATCTTCATCCAATTGGGTAGTTATCTTGGAAAAGAAGCTATTCATACTTGGATCTCTTCTGAACCTTGGAAGAGGAATGAAGAGATCATGCTAGAAATGCTTTCTCATGTTGGACCAAATTGGGGTTGGTTGGATATGGTGACTATAATCCTACTAACACTTGATTTGGGAATGCATGTGGTATAATCAGTGACCATACTTCATCTCTTCTCATGAGCAATTGAC
>NC_029785.2:32647022-32647317 GCF_000816755.2 Arachis ipaensis | reverse complement strand
TGGTGCACGAAATTGTGATGTCCAGGCTCAAACAATCCCTGGCAACGTGAGCAACTTGGTACGCGCAATCGTGATTACACTTTGATTATGGAAAATTCATGGTTCTTCCTTTCCCTGGCACTGGCGCCAAGAACATGGTGCCAATCCCATGGTTCACAACTTTGATACAACTAACCAGCAAGTGCACTGGGTCGTCCAAGTAATACCTTACGTAAGTAAGGGTCGAATCCCATGGAGATTGTTGGTATGAAGCAAGCTATGGTCACCTTGCAAATCTCAGTTAGGCAGATATAAA
>NC_029785.2:32627627-32647004 GCF_000816755.2 Arachis ipaensis | reverse complement strand
GGATTCTGATTAAGAGATCTAAGAGATATTCATTCTAGCTTATTTCATGTAGAACGGAAGTGTTTGTCAGGCACGTGTTCATAGGGGAGAATGGTGATGAGCGTCACACATAATCATCACCTTCATCACGTTCTTGGGTCCGATTGGATATCTTAGAAGCGAAATAAGATGAATTGAATAGAAAACAGTAGTACTTTGCATTAATCTTTGAGGAACAGCAGAGCTCCACACCTTAATCTATGGAGTGTAGAAACTCTACCNTCCAAAGTATGGACTATTATATATTTCTGGAAAGCCCTGGATGTCTACTTTCCAACGCAATTGGAAGCGCGCCATTTCGAGTTCTGTAGCTCCAGAAATCCACTTTGAGTGCAGGGAGGTCAGAATCCAACAGCATCAGCAGTCCTTCTTCAACCTCTGAATCTGATTTCTACTCAAGTCCCTCAATTTCAGCTAGAAAATACCTGAAATCACAGAAAAACACACAAACTCATAGTAAAGTCCACATTGTCACCACATCAATATAATTAAGCTAAGTTCAAGGATAAATTCAAAACTCATGTACTTCTTGTTCTTTTGAATTAAAATATTTTTCATTTAAGAGAGGTGATGGATTCATAGGACATTCATAACTTTAAGACAAAGTTACTAATTACTAATGATCATGTAATGAAGACACAAACATAGATAAGCACATAACATAGAAAACGAAAAACAGAAGAAATAAGAACAAGGAATAAATCCACCTTAGTGATGGTGGCATTTCCTTCTTGAGGAACCAATGATGTCCTTGAGCTCTTCTATGTCACTTCCTTGTCTTTGTTTCTCCTCCTTCATTGCTTTTAGATCTTCTCTGATTTCATGAAGGATGATGGAGTGCTCTTGATGTTCCACCCTTAGTTGCTTCCAATAATTGTGTGGAAGAAAATGTATCCCCTGAGGTATCTCAGGGATCTCTTGATTTGCAGTCAAATGTTCTACCACTGAGCTATAGACCCTTGATGGAAGCTTTTGTCTTCCCTTTCCTCTTTCTAGAGGTTTCTCTGGCCTTAGGTGCCATCAATGGTTATGGAAAAAAAAAGCAAAAAAGCTATGCTTTTACCACACCAAACTTAGAATGTTGCTCGCCCTCGAGCAAAAGAAGAAAAAATAGAAGAATAAGAAGAAGATATGGAGGAGATGGATGGGAGTGTGTATTCGGCCATGTGGGTGGGATTGGGTGAGAGAGAGATGTTGAATTTTGAAGGTAGTGGGTGTATGGATGTGAGTGGTAAATGGAAAACAGAAGGGATGATCATGAATGGAAAGAGAGATGATGAGGTAGGTGGGGATCCTGTGGGGTCCACAGATCCTGAGATGATCTTCTGGGGTCCACAGATCCTGAGGTGTCAAGGCATTTACATCCCTGCACTAATTTAGGCATGTAAAATGCCCTTGCACACAACTCTGGGCGTTCAGCGCCATGTTGGTGCCCATTTTGGGCGTTCAACGCCCATTTGCTGCCATTTCTGGCGTTGAACGCCAGAACCATGCTTGTTCTGGGCGTTCAGCGCCAGGATGCTGCCCATTCTGGGCGTTCAGCGCCAGAACCATGCTCTGTTCTGGCGTTTGAACGCCAGACAGATGCTCCTCCAGGGTGTGATTTTTCTTCTGCTGTTTTTAATTCCGTTTTTGATTTTTTTTTTGTTTGTTTTGTGACTCCACATGATCATGAACCTATAAAGACATATAACTAAGAAAAATATAGTTAGATAAATAAAAATTGGGTTGCCTCCCAACAAGCGCTTCTTTAATGTCAATAGCTTGACAGTGGGCTCTCATGGAGCCTCACGGATGTTCAGAGCATTGTTGAGACTCTCCAAAACCAAACTTAGAGTTTGGATATGGGAGTTCAACACCAAACTTAGAGTTTGGTTGTGGCCTCCCAACACCAAACTTAGAGTTTGACTGTGGGGGCTTTGTTTGACTCTGCTTTGAGAGAAGCTTTTTCTGCTTCCTCTCCATGGATGCAGAGAGAGATCCTTGAGTTGTAAACACAAGGTTGTCCTCATTTAATTGAAAGATCAATTCTCCTCTGTCCATATCAATCACAGCTCTTGCTGTGGCTAGGAATGGTCTTCCTAGGATGATGGATTCATCCTCTTCCTTTCCAGTGTCCAGGACTATGAAATCAGCAGGGATGTAAAGGCCTTCAACCTTTACTAACACGTCCGAGATCCTTTATACCATAGTATAGGGATCCCTGTGTGAGTGGAAGAAAAGGGGGAGACAAAGAATGTAATATAATGGAAGAAACACAACTGTGAGGAGGGTTGAGATGTGAGATGAGATGTTAGTAAATGAATAAATAAATAGAATAAGATGGGAGAGAGAGAATTTTCGAAAAATATTTTTGAAAAAGAGTTAGTGATTTTTGAAAATAGTTTTTAAAAAATGTTAGTAATTTTCGAAAATTAAGATTTAAAAAATAATTAATAAATTAAAAAGAAATTTTGAAAAAGGGGGAAGATATTTTCGAAAATGAGAGAGAGAGAGTTAGTTAGGTGGTTTTGAAAAAGATAAGAAATAAACAAAAAGTTAGTTAGTTGGTTGAAACAAATTTTGAAAAAATAAGAAGTTAGGAGGTTAGAAAAGATATTTTGAAACCAACTTTTTGAAAAAGGTAAGATAAGAAGATATTTTAGAAATTATATGATAGAAATTAGTTTTTTTTAAAATCTCAATTAATGACTTGATTCATAAGGATGCACATGCAATTGACACCAAACTTATGACATGACTCAAGACTCAAACAAGAAACAAAAAATATTTTTGATTTTTATGATTTTCTAGTTTTTTTTTTTTTAGATTTTTTCGAAAATTATATGAAAAAGAAAAAATAAGGATTCCAAAATTTTTAACATGAATTCCAGGAATCTTGCATTCTTAGTCTAAAGCTTCAGTCCAGGAATTAGACATGGCTCACTAGCCAGCCAAGCTTTCAATGAAAGCTCCGGTCCAAAACACTAGACATGGCCAATGGCCAGCCAAGCTTCAGCATGTAATTCAGACATGACACGCCTAACATACTCATTCCCAAAGGAATTAGACATGGCTTTACAGCCAGCCAGGCTTCAACATGCTTCATGAAACACTAGAATTCATTCTTAAAAATTTTGAATAAAATTTTTTTTTGAAAACATTTTTATATTATTTTTTTTTCGAAAACAAAAGAAAAATTTTTGAAAGATTTTTGAAAAATTTTTGAAAAGAAAATAAAAAGAAAATTACCTAATCTGAGCAACAAGATGAACCGTCAGTTGTCCAAACTCGAACAATCCCCGACAACGGCGCCAAAAACTTGGTGCACGAAATTGTGATGTCCAGGCTCAAACAATCCCTGGCAACGTGAGCTAAAATATGCTCACATGCTCTGTCACAGCACGGCTAATCATCTGTTAGTTCTCAATCATGTTGGAATAGGATTCACCCTCCTTTTGCGTCTGTCACTAACGCCCAGCACTCGCGAGTTTGAAGCTCGTCACAGTCATTCAATCATTGAATCCTACTCGGAATACCACAGACAAGGTTTATACTTTCCGGATTCTCTTGATTGCCGCCATCATTCTAGCTTATGCCACGAAGATTCTGATTAAGAGATCTAAGAGATATTCATTCTAGCTTATTTCATGTAGAACGGAAGTGTTTGTCAGGCACGGGTTCATAGGGGAGAATGGTGATGAGCGTCATACATAATCATCACCTTCATCACGTTCTTGGGTGCGAATTGGATATCTTAGAAGCGAAATAAGATGAATTGAATAGAAAACAGTAGTACTTTGCATTAATCTTTGAGGAACAGCAGAGCTCCACACCTTAATCTATGGAGTGTAGAAACTCTACCGTTGAAAATACATAAGTGAAAGGTCCAGGCATGGCCGAGATGGCCAGCCCCCTAAAACGTGATCAATAGTCTCCTAAGATGAACAATGGATTAAAACTGAGACCAAAGATGGTCAAAAAGACTAGTAAAATGTCCTATTTATAATAAACTAGCTACTAGGGTTTACATGAGTAAGTAATTGATGCATAAATCCACTTCTGGGGCCCACTTGGTGTGTGCTTGGGCTGATCTTGAGTGTTTCACGTGTAGAGGTCCTTCTTGGAGTTGAACGCCAGCTTTTGTGCCAGTTTGGGCGTTCAACTCTGGTTTTGGCACCTTTTCTGGCGCTGGACGCCAGATTTGGGCAGAAAGCTAGCATTGAACGCCAGTTTACGTCATCTATTCTTGGCCAAAGTATGGACTATTATATATTTCTGGAAAGCCCTGGATGTCTAATTTCCAACGCAATTGGAAGCGCGCTATTTCGAGTTCTTTAAATCCAGAAAATCCACTTTGAGTGCAGGGAGGTCAGAATCCAACAGCATTAGCAGTCCTTCTTCAACCTCTGAATCTGATTTCTGCTCAAGTCCCTCAATTTCAGCCAGAAAATACCTGAAACCACAGAAAAACACACAAACTCATAGTAAAGTCCAGAAATGTGAATTTAACATAAAAACTAATGAAAACATCCCTAAAAGTAACTAGATTCTACTAAAAACATACTAAAAACAATGTCAAAAAGCGTATAAATTATCCGCTCATCAAGCATCTTCCCCATTCCCATTTAAATTCTGCAATTTACCTTCTGCAATTTACTTTCAGCTCTTTACTTTCGGCATTTACATTTTCTACTATTTACTTTCTCGCCATTTAATTTCCTGCAACACTCAAACCAAATTCTGCTTCGCTCAACTAGAACATTCTTCTAATTAAAGTTGCTTGACCAATCAATCCCTGTGGGATTCGACCTCACTCTATTGTGAGTTTTTACTTGACGACAATTTGGTTCACTTGCCGAAGGAAAATTGTTGAGAGACAAGTTTCCGTGTGCATCACCAAGGTCGTGTGCCTGACAACCACAAAGCGATCTACATGATGTTCAACGTAGTCATTGGACGACAGCTGGAGTATATTCTCTTGGGTTTCTAATCTAAGATTAGAACCTTCGTGGTATAGGATAGAACCATTGGCAGCATTCCTGGGATCCGAAAAGTTTAAACCTTGTCTATGGTATTCCGGGTAGGATCCAGGATCCGGAAAGTCTAAACCTTGTTTGTGGTATTCCGAGTAGGATCTGGGAAGGAATGACTGTGATGAGCTTCAAACCTGCGAATGTGGGGCACAAGTGACAGTGTGCAAAAAGACAATGGTCTTATTCCGATGCTAGCGGGAACTGACAGATGATTAGCCCTACGGTGACAGCGCAGATGGATTTGTTTTCATCCGAGAGGATCATACAGCTTGCCATGGAAGGAGGTAACGCATGATTGGAAGAAGGCAACAGGAAAGCAGAAGTTCAGAAGCAACAAAGCATCTCCATACGCTTAGCTGAAATTCCCACCAATGAATTACATAAGTATTTCTATTTTATTTTATATTTTATTTATGTTTTAATTATCAAAACCTCATAACCAATTGAATCCGCCTGACTGAGATTTACAAGGATGACCATAGCTTGCTTCAAGCCGACAATCTCCGTGGGATCAACCCTTACTCACGTAAGGTTTATTACTTGGACGACCCAGTGCACTTGCTGGTTAGTTGTGCGAAGTTGTGAAAAAGAGTTGAGATTACAATTATGCGTACCAAGTTGTTGGCACCATTGAGATCACAATTTCGTGCACCATTCAGCTTTGCTAGAGTCCCCAATTAGAGGTGCCCAGAGCTCTTAAGCACACTCTTTTTACCTTGGACCATGACTTTAACCGCTCAGTCTCAAGCTTTTCACTTGACACTTTCACGCTACAAGCACATGGTTAGGGACAGCTTGATTTAGCCACTGAGGCCAGGATTTTATTCCTTTGGGCCCTCCTATCCATTAATGCTCAAAGCCTTGGATCCTCTTTACCCTTGCCTTTTAGTTTAAAGAGTTACTGGCTTTTTCTGCTTGCTTTTTTCCTTTTTTTTTCGCCATTTTTTCGCAAGCTTTGTGTTTTTCACTGCTTTTTCTTGCTTCAAGAATCAATTTTATGATTTTTCAGATTATCAATAACATTTTTCTTTTTTCATTATTCTTTCAAGAGCCAACAATTTTAACATTCATAAACTTCACTATAAAAAATATGCACTATTCAAGCATTCATTCAGAAAATAAGAAGTATGGTCACTACATCAAAATAATTAAACTAATTTCAAGATAAATTTTGAAATTATGCACTTCTTGTTCTTTTGAAAAAAAAAATTTCTTTTAAGAAAGGTGAGGGATTCATGGAATCATTCATAGCTTTAAGACATAGACACTAAACACTAATAATCATGTAATAAAAATAAAAACAAGATAGAAACTAAACATAAAAGCAGACAAATGACAATAAAAGAAAGGAAATTAAAGACATAAAAATAAATGACTCTCATACTAATGCTCATGTAACTCTTAAAATATGTCTCTAATGACAAAAGTTATCACAGAGTTAGGACTCAACAACCTTTATTTTCAGAGATACTTGCTCCTTCAATCTGTGGGACGTCTAGCTCTTCAAGGGGCAGCTTCTGGCGCTTCAGCTCCTATATCTCACGCCCTTGTTTCTCTTATTCTTTGAGCAGTTTGCAGAGCATGCTGTTTTGATTCTGCTGCTCTTCTTTGAGTTGATCCATAGTTTCTTGCAGCTTGGTGACAGATGCTTCTAAGCGGGTCCAATATTCAAATTGAGAAATTTCTGGGAGGAGCTCATGTGCCCTCCTCTTGATGGAGTTGTCTTGAACTTGAGGTCCATCCATCACCTTTTTGGTGATTGGGCGTTCAACTGGGATATATTCATCCACGCCTATCTTCACCCCAGCATCTTTACATAACAGACTGATCAAGCTTGGGTAAGCCAATTTAGCATCAGTGGATTCTTTGTTTGCAAATATGTAAATTTCACCAGGAATCAGCTGATGAATCTCTACTTCTTTCCCCAGCATAATACAGTGAATCATCATTGCTCTCTTGACAGTGACTTCAGAACAGTTGCTGGTTGGGAGTATAGAACGCCAATGAAATCCAGCCAACCTCTAGCAACTGGTTTGAGATCTCCTCTCTTTAGCTGGTTTGGGACACCTTTTGTATTGGTAATCCACTCGGTTCCAGGGAGGCATATGTCCTCTAGAACTTGGTCTAGCCTTTTATCTTTAGCCATTCTCCTATTAAAGGATTTTGGATTATCTTGTAGTTGAAGAAGCTTGAGAACTTCTCTCACCTTGTCAAAGTGGAAGTAAATAATCTTTCCTCTGACCATGGTCTGAAAGGAGTGGAAAGCAGTTCCCTCTAATCTTTGCTTATCTGTCATCCACAGATTTGCATAGAATTTCTAGATCATGTTTCTTCCAACATGTATCTCAGGATTAGCCAGGACTTCCCAGCCCCTATTTTGAATCTGTTCTTGGATCTCCGGGTAATCATCTTCTTTCAGATTGAACCTAACTTCCGAGATCACTGATCTTCTGCACACAATTTTGAAGTAATGGTCTGCATGTTCTTTGGTGCAGAAATTCTCATGCTTCCACAGTGGCTTTGGATTGCTTTCTTTCTTGCCTCTTGAAGTGGTTTGTCTTCCTTTGGGAGCCATGAGATTTGTTTGTTTTAGCTCAGGGATCACGGGAATCACACCAAACTTAGAGATTTGCTTGTCCTCAAGCAAAAATAAAAAGAAAGAAGAAGAATAGATGGAGAGAAGGATTCGAATGATGAGGGAGGAGGGGCTGGCCGAATGTGTATGTAAAAGGGAGGGAGGGAATGGGTTTCAATTTATTTTTGAAAAAGATAAGATAGGAAGATATGATTGATGAAAGATACAATTTGTAAAATATGAAAGATTTGAAAAAGATATGAAGAAGTCAAATCTGAATTTTTGTTTATGCATCTAAGAAATAAAATATAATATGAATGAATTAAAAAAAATTGAAAAGAAATTGGAAAGATAAATGAGTTTTCAAAAATGTTTTGAAAAAGAATTGCAAAGAATTGGAAAAGAATTAAAAAGAATTTATAAGATTATTAATTTTTGGGAATGGAAATTAAAAAGTGACTGTTTGTAATATTTTTATGCAGAAAATTATGAATTAAAACATGAAAATTCGAAAAGAATTTGAATTGGAAATGAAATTACCTCGCTCTTACTGTGCTGGCGTTAAACGCTCAGAATGATAGCCATTCTGGCATTTAACGCCCATCTGGTGGCCATTTTGGGCGTTTTTCTGAACGCCCAGAATGCTGCCTATTCTGGCATTTAACGCCCAGAATGATACCTTTTCTGGCGTTAAACGCCCAGAATAGTAGCCATTCTGGAGTTTAATGCCCAAATTGCCTCTTTACTGGCGTTTTAACGCCAGTGAGCTCTTTTTCTCTGTGATTCCTCTGCTTTGTGTTCTGAACCTTTATTTCCTTGACTTGTTCATTGAAAAACATTAACAAACATGAATAACAAAATTAAATGGACTTATATAATTGTTATAAACATCTAATTTTTTTAATGGATGGGTTGCCTCTCAGCAAGCGCTTCTTTATTGTCTTTAGCTGGACTTTTACTGAGCTGTTAATTTAGTCTCAGTTTTGAGCACTGTTGCTCAACATTGCCTTCAAGATAATGTTTGACTCTCTGTCTATTAATAATGAACTTTTTGTCAGAGTCAATATCCTGAAGCTCTACGTATCCATATGGTGACACACTTGTAATCACATATGGTCCATTCCACCGGGATTTTAATTTCCCAGGAAAAAATCTGAGCCTGGAGTTAAACAACAGAACTTTCTGTCCTGGCTCAAAGACTCTAGATGACAGCTTTCTGTCGTGCCATCTTTTTGCTTTCTCCTTGTAAATTTTAGCATTTTCGAAAGCATTGAGTCTGAACTCTTCTAGCTCATTCAACTGGAGTAATCTTTTCTCTCCAGCTACCTTAGCATCAGGGTTGAAGAATTTAGTTTTCCAGTAGGCTTTGTGTTCCAGTTCCACTGGCAGATGATAGGCTTTTCCATACACAAGCTGGTATGGAGAGGTCCCTATAGGGGTCTTGAATGCTGTTCTGTATGCCCATAGAGCATCATCCAGACTTCTTGACCAATCCCTTCTACATGTACTTACATCCGTTCCAGGATTCATTTTAGTTCTCTATTTGAGACTTCAGCCTGCCCATTTGTCTGTGAATGATATGAAATCCCCACTTTGTGGTTAATTCCATATTGGACCAGAGCAGAGTCAAGCTGTTTATTGCAGAAATGAGTGCCTATATCACTGATCAGTATCCTAGGGACACCGAACCTGCTGAAGATATACTTCTGGAGGAACTTCATCACTGTCTTAGTATCATTAGTGGGTGATGCAATTGCCTCTACCCATTTAGATACATAGTCTACTGCCACCAGAATATAAGTGTTTGAATATGATGGTGGGAAAGGTCCCATAAAGTCAATACCCCATACATCAAACAACTCAATCTCTAAGATCCCTTGCTGAGGCATGGCATAACCGTGAGGCAGATTACCAGCTCTCTGGCAACTGTCACAGTTATGTACAAACTCTCGGGAGTCTCTATAGAGAGTAGGCCAGTAAAAGCCACATTGGAGAACTTTTGTGGCTGTTTGCTCACCTCTGAAATGTCCTCCATATTCAGATCCATGGCAATACCATAGGATCTTCTGTGCCTCTTCTCTAGGCACACATCTATGGATTACTCCGTCGGCACACCTCTTAAAGAGATATGGTTCATCCCACAAGTAGTTCTTAGCATCAGAAATCAATTTTTTCGTTTGCTACTTACTGTACTCTTTAGGTATGAATCTCATAGCTTTAAAGTTTGCAATGTCTGCAAACCATGGTACCTCCTGAATGGCAAAGAGTTGCTCATCTAGAAAGGTTTCAAAGATCTCAGTAGGAGGGAGGGACGCTCCTACTACTGGTTCTATTCGGGACAAGTGATCAGCTACTTGGTTCTCGGTCCCTTTTCTATCTCTTATTTCTATATCAAACTCTTGCAGAAGCAGCACCCATCTTATGAGTCTGGGTTTTGAATCCTGCTTTGTGAGGAGATATTTTAGAGCAGCATGGTCAGTGTACACAATCACTTTTGCCTACTAAATAAGATCTGAACTTGCCAATGGCATAAACCACTGCAAGCAACTCCTTTTCTGTGGTTGTGTAGTTCTTCTGTGCGTCATTTAAAACATGGCTAGCATAATAAATGACATGCAGAAGCTTGTCATGCCTCTGTCCCAATACTACACCAATGGCATGGTCACTGGCATTACACATTAGTTCGAATGGTAATGCCCAGTCTGGTGCAGAAATAACTGGTGCTGTGACCAGCTTAGCTTTCAGAGTTTCAAACACCTGCAGATACTCTGTGTCAAAGACAAATGACATGTCAGCAGCTAGCAGATTGCTCAGAAGTTTTGCAATTTTTGAAAAATCCTTTATAAACCTCCTGTAGAATCCTGCATGCCCTAGAAAGCTTCTGATTGCTTTAACATTGGCAGGTGGTGGTAATTTTTCAATTACCTCTACCTTAGCTTAATCTACCTCTATTTCCTTGTTTGAAATTTTGTGTCCAAGGACAATTCCTTCAGTCACCATGAAGTGACATTTCTCCAGTTTAAAACCAAGTTAGTCTCTTGGCACCTTTTCAGAACAAGTGCTAGATGGTCAAGACAGGAACTGAATGAGTCTCCAAATACTGAGAAGTCATCCATGAAGACTTCCAGAAATTTCTCTACCATATCAGAGAAGATAGAGAGCATGCACCTATGAAAGGTTGCAGGTGCATTGCACAGACCAAATGACATCCTTCTATAGGCAAATACTCTAGATAGACATGTGAATGCTGTTTTCTCTTGGTCCTGAGGATCTACTGCAATTTGGTTGTAACCTGAATAGCCATCCAAAAAGTAGTAGTATTCATGACCTGTTAGTCTCTCTAGCATCTGGTCTATGAATGGTAAAGGAAAATGATCCTTTCTGGTGGCTGTATTGAGCCTTCTGTAGTCAATACACATACACCACCCTGTAACTGTTCTTGTAGGAACCAGTTCATTCTTTTCATTATGAACCACTGTCATGCCTCCCTTCTTGCGGACAACTTGGACAGGGCTCACCCAGGGGCTATCAGAAATAGGATAAATAATCCCAACCTCTAGTAGCTTAGTGACCTCTTTCTGCACCACCTTCTTCATGGCTGGATTCAGCTGCCTCTGTGGTTGAACCACTGGCTAAGCATCATCCTCGAATAGGATCTTGTGCATGCATCTGGCTGGGCTAATCCCTTAAGATCACTTATGGACCACCCAAGAGCTGTCTAGTATGTCCTTAGCACCTGAATTAATGCTTTCTCTTTCTGTGGTTCTAAAGTAGAGCTTATGATCACAAGAAAAGTGTCATCTTCTCCCAGAAATGCATATTTCAGGGATGGTGGTAGTGGTTTGATCTCAGGTTTAGGAGGCTTTTCCACTTTCTAAGGAGTTTTCAGAGGTTCTTCTGTTTTCTCTGGTTCCTCCAGATCAAGCTGAACATCTTTAAAAATGTCCTCTAGCTCTGATTCGAGACTCTCAGTCATATTGACCTCTTCCACCAGGGAGTCAATGATATCAGCGCTCATGCAGTCTTTTAATGTGTTTGGATGCTGCATAGCCTTGACAGCATTCAACTTAAACTCGTCCTCATTGACTCTCAGGGTTATCTCCCCTTTTTGGACGTCAATGAGGGTTCATCCAGTTGCTAGGATAGGTCTTCCTAGAATGAGAGTTGCACTCTTGTGCTCCTCTATTTCCAGCACTACAAAGTCAGTGGGAAAGGTGAATGGCCCAACTTTGACAATCATGTCCTCAATTATGCCTAATGGAATTTTAATGGAGCCATCAGCAAGTTGGAGGCATATCTGGATTAGTTTAACTTCATCAGTCAAGCCAAGCTTTTTGATAGTGGATGCAGGTATTAGGTTGATACTTGCCGCAAGATCACATAGAGCTGTCTTGATACAAGCATCCTCTAATGTGCATGGTATCATAAAGCTTTCGGGATCTTTAAGCTTCTCTGGTAAGCTTTCTAGAATGACTGCACTGTATTCTTTAGTGAGGAAAACTTTTTCAGCTTCCCTCCAATCCTTCTTATGACTTAAGATCTCTTTCATGAACTTAGCATAAGAGGGTATTTGCTCAAGTGCTTCTGCAAATGGAATCTTTATTTCAAGAGTCGTGAGATAGTCTGCAAAGCAGGCAAATTATTTATCCTGTTCCGCTTGGCGGAGTTTCTGAGGATAAGGCATCTTGGCTTTATATTCTTCAACCTTAGTTACTGCAGATTTACCTCCTACAGAAGTGGTTGGAGAAGCCTGCTTAAGGGGGTTGTTATCCGTACTTGTAGGTGTCTGACCCCTTACTGGCGTTTGAACGCCAGAATTGTGTGTTGTATGGGCGTTTAATGCCACTTTTTCACCCTTTTCTGGCGTTTGAACGCTAGAATTCCTCTCTGGGCTCTTACTGTCCTCAGAGGGATTTTGGGCACTGGCTTGGTCATCCTCTTTCAGTTGTTCCTTTCTTGGCTTTCTGCTGCCTTGAGTTGAGGCATTCAGTGTCTTCCCACTTCTTAAATGAACAGCTTGGCACTCTTCTGTTATCTGTTTAGATAGCTATTGTCTTGTCTGATCCAATTGTGCTTCCACATTCTTGTTGGGATTCTTAGTGTCTTGTAAAATCTCTTTGAATTCTGCTAACTGTTTTATTATAAAAAGCAATTGTTGATTGAGTTTAACAACTTGTTCTGGAGAACTAAGTTCAGTGGATAGTGCTTTAGCCTATTCCTTCATGGAGGACTCACTGCTTAAGTCAGATGCTGATTGTTAGCAACTGTATCAATGAGCTCTTGAGCCTCTTCAATTGTCTTTCTCATGTGTATAGATCCACCAGCTGAGTGGTCTAGAGACATCTGGGCCTTTTTTGTAAGCCCATAGTAAAAGATGTCTAACTGCACCCATTCTGAAAATATTTCAGAGGGGCATTTCCTTAGCATCTCTCTATACCTCTCCCAGGCATTATAAAGAGATTCATTATCCTCTTGTTTAAAGCCTTGGATGTCCAGCCTTAGCTGTGTCATCCTTTTTAGAGGGAAATATTGATTCAGGAATTTGTCTGATAACTATTTCCATGTTCTTATGCTTGCTGTGGGTTGGTTATTTAACCACCTCTTAGCTTGATCCTTTACAGCAAATAGAAACAGTAATAATCTGTAGACATCCTGATCCACTTTTTTATCACGTACTGTGTCAGCAATTTGTAAGAACTGTGCCAGAAACTCAGTAGGTTCTTACTGTGGAATACCAGAATACTGGCAATTTTGCTGCACCATGATAATGGGCTGAGGGTTTAGCTCAAAACTGCTGGCCCTGATGGGGGTATGAAGATACTACTCCCATATGAAGCAGTAGTGGGGTTAGCATATGACCCCAGAGTCCTTCTGGACTGTTCAGTTCCACTTAGGTCTATGATGGAGAAAGGAAAATGATGTGGAAGAAGGATTATGTTTTGAAAAATAAAAATAGAATAAAAGAAAAATTAAAATATTTTTGTTTTTATTTTATTTATTTAATGCTAATTTGAAATTAAAGAAATTAAAATAAAGTAAATGGAAAAAATGGTATAAGTTTCGAAAATTAAAAAAAAATGGAAAACTAAAATAATTAATTAATTAAAAAGATTTTGACAAATTTTATAAAAGATTTTTGAAAAATATAAAAAAGAAAATTGAAAAAAAATTGTTTTGAAAAAAGATTTAAAAAGATAAATTTTTAAAATTGAAATTTTAACTTGACTAACAAGAAACTACCAAATTTTAAAAATTTTAACTAAGTCAACCTAAGAAATTCGAAAATGATGAGTAAATAAGGGAAAAGATATTTTTTTTTTTTTTGAATTTAATGAGGAAAGGCAAAAACAATAAAATGACACCAAACTTAGAATTTTTAGATCAAAACAAAGAAAACAAACAAGAAAACTTTGAATGTTAAGATGAACACCAAGAACAAATTTTGAAAAGTTTTAAGAAAATAAAAACACAAAGGATACCAAATTTAAAATTTTTATACTCTAGATACTAATAATTCGAAAATGTATAAGATAAACAGCAACAGATACCAAACAAGAAAATTTAAAGATCAAATAAGGAAAACTATCAAGAACAATTTGAAGATCAATAAAGAACTAAGAACATGTAATTAAAAAAATATGAATAAAAATAAAAACATGCAATTAACACCAAATTTAAAACATGAAACTAAACTCAAACAAAAGACTCAATTATTAGTTTATTGGTTTTTATTTATTTATATGGAAAATTTTGAAAAAAAATCTAGAAAAAGGAAAACGAGGATTTTAAAATTTTATCCAAAAATAATAATAGAAGACGCAATTTTAGTGACTCTAAACCAAAAAGATAAATTTTTCCTAATCTAAGCAACAAGATGAACCGTCAGTTGTCCAAACTCAAACAATCCCCGGCAACAACGTCAAAAACTTGGTGAACAAAATTGTGATCACACTTTTCATAACTCTGCACAACTAACCAGCAAGTGCACTGGGTCGTCCAAGTAATACCTTACGTGAGTAAGGGTCGATCCCACGGAGATTGTCGATTTGAAGCAAGCTATGGTTATCTTGTAAATCTTAGTCAGGAGATTAATGTTAAAATTGATTTTGTTTATGAAAAGTAAATAACATGAAATAAATGGTACTTGTGATTCAGTAACGAGGAACAGGTTGAGGTTCCGGAGATACTCTGTCATCTGAATCTCTGCTTTCCTACTGTCTTCTTCTCCAAACACGCATGGCTTCCTTCAATGGCAGGCTGTATGATCCTCTCGGATGAAAAATACCAGGTATGATTTCTGCACGGCTAATCAACTGTCGGATCTCTCGTCTCGGATGAAAAATACCAAATACAGCTACTGCACAGCTAATCATCTGTCGGTTCTCACTAGCGTCGGAATAGGATCTCTCTATCCTTTTGCACACTGTCACTGCACCCAACATTTGCGAGTTTGAAGCTCGTCACAGTCATCCCCTCCTAGATCCTACTCGGAATACCAAAGACAAGGTTTAGACTTTCTGGATGCCAGGAATGCTGCCAATTGGTACTAACCTCTACCACGAAGGTTCAGATCTCACGGACTCGATCCGTGAATTAGAGACCCAAGAGATACGCACTCAAGCTATCGCCCAATGACTACGTTGAGCTCAGATAGAATGGGAGTGGTTGTCAGGCACGCGTTCATAGATTTTGAGAATAATGATGAGTGTCACGGATCATCATATTCTCTATATTGAAGTACGAGTGAGTATCTTAGAACAGAATCAAGCGTGATTGAATAGAAAACAGTAGTAATTGCATTAATCCATTGAAACACATATGAACGTGCATATTAAGTTTTCAGCGTCGTTACCAAGGAATGAACGATCACGATTTCTGCGCACCAAGTTTTTGGCACCGTTGACAGGGATTGTTCGAGTTTAGACAACTGATGGTTCATCTTGTTGCTCAGATCAGGTAATTTTACTTTAATTTTAATCTTTTTGTTTTTATTATTCTTATTTTCGAAAGAAAAAATAATATATTTTCCAAAAAAAAATTTAATTTATGTTCTTCAGAATTTTTAAGAATGAATTCTAGAGTTTCATGAGATATGTTGAAGCCTGGCTAGCTGTAAAGCTATGTCTAAGTTCTTTTGGACCGAGGCTTCCACTCATCAGCACAGAAGCAAGTTGAATGAAGTATTAGCTGTTATATGTCTGATTTGTATCTGCTAAAGCTTGGCTGGCCATTGGCCATGTCTAGTGTTTTGGACCGGAGCTTTCACTGAAAGCTTGGCTGGCTAGTAAGCCATGTCTAATTCCTGGACCTGAGTTTTAGACTAACACTGCAAGATTCCTGGAATTCCTATTAAAAATTTTGCAATCCTTATTTTCCTTTTTCCAAATAATTTTCGAAAACTACCAAAAATTTTAATAAAATCACAAAATCAAAAAAAATAATTTGATGTTTCTTGTTAGAGTCTTGTGTCAGTTTTTAAGTTTGGTGTCAATTGCATGTTTATCTCTTTCTTGCATTTTTCGAAAATCCATGCATTGCATTCTTCATGATCTTCAAGTTGTTCTTGGTAAGTCTTCTTGTTTGATCTTTAAAATTTCTTGTTTTGTGTCTTTTCTTGTTTCTCATTTGCATTTTTGAATTATTAATGTCTCAAAATTTAAAATTTCTAAGTTTGGTGTCTTGCATGTTTTTCTTTTCTTAAAAATTTTCAAAAATAAGTCTTGATGTTCATCTTGATCTTCAAAGTGTTCTTGGTGTTCATCTTGACATTCATAGTGTTCTTGCATGCATCATTTGTTTTGATCCAAAATTTTCATGCATTGAGTCTTTTTGATGTTTTTCTCTTTCTTCATTAAAAATTCAAAAATAAAAAAAATATCTTTCCCTTTTCTTCTTTTCATAAATTTTCGAAAATTTGGTTTGATTTAGTCAAAAAGTTTTTAAAATTTAGTTGTTTCTTATGAGTCAAATCAAATTTTCAATTTAAAAATTCTATCTTTTTCAAATCTTTTTCAAAAATCAAATCTTTTTCAATTTTTCTTTCATATTTTCGAAAACTTTATGATTGATTTTCAAAATCTTTTTCTTATTTCTATTTCATATTTTCGAAATTAATGCTAACAATTAATGTGATTGATTCAAAAATTTTAAGTTTGTTACTTGCCTAGTAAGAAAGGTTCAATCTTTAAATTTTAAAATACTATCTTTTTGTTTCTTGTTAGTCAAGTAATCAACTTTAATTTTTAAAATCAAATCTTTTTAAATTTCTTTTTCAAATCTTTTTCAAAATAAATTTCAATCACATCTTTTTCAAAATTAATTTCAAAATCTTTTCCAACTTCTTATCTTTTCAAAATTTGATTTTCAAATCTTTTTCAATTAACCACTTAACTTTTTCTTTGATTCTTATCTTTTTCAAAACTACCTAACTAACTCTCTCCCTCTAATTTTCGAAAATCCCTTCCCTCTTTTTCAAAATTCCTTTTTAATTAACTAATTGTTTTAAAATTTAATTTAATTTAATTTCATTTAAAAATTTTCGAATTTTAACTTTAATTTTTAAATTAAAAATAAAAATATTTTTATTTTATTTTATTTAATTTTTGAATTCTCTTATCACTCATCCCCTTCTATTTATTTATTTATCTACTAACACCCCTCTTTCACTCAAGAATTCAAACCCACTCTTCCCCTCTGTGTTTGGATTCTTATCTTTTCCTTTTTCTATTCTTCTCTTCTTATACTTACATAAGGAATCTCTATACTGTGACATAGAGGATTCCATATTTTCTTTTCTGTTTTCTTTTTTTTCATATGAGCAGGAACAAGGATAAGAATATTCTTGTTGAAGCTGATCCTGAACCTGAAAGGACTCTAAAGAGGAAGCTTAGGGAAGCTAAAGCACAACTCTCTGGAGAAAATCTGACAGAAATTTTTGAAAAAGAAGGAGACATGGTCGAAAATAATAACAATGCAAGGAAGATGCTTGGTGACTTTACTGCACCAAATTCCAACTTGCATGGAAGAAGCATCTCAATCCCTGCCATTGGAGCAAACAATTTTGGGCTAAAGCCTCAATTAGTTTCTCTGATGCAACAAAACTGCAAGTTTCATGGACTTCCATCAGAAGATCCTTTTCAGTTCTTAACTGAATTCTTGTAGATCTGTGATACTGTTAAGACCAATGGGTTGATCCCGAGGTCTACAGGCTGATGCTTTTCCTGTTTGCTGTAAGAGACAGAGCTAGAATATGGTTGGATTCTCAACCTAAAGATAGCCTGAACTCTTGGGATAAGCTGGTCACAGCTTTCTTAGCCAAGTTCTTTCCTCCTCAAAAGCTTAGTAAGCTTAGAGTGGATGTTCAAACCTTCAGACAGAAAGAAGGTGAATCCCTCTATGAAGCTTGGGAGAGATACAAGCAACTGACCAAAAAGTGTCCTTCTGGCATGCTTTCAGAATGGACCATCCTGGATATATTCTATGATGGTCTATCTGAATTATCAAAGATGTCATTGGACCATTCTGCAGGTGGATCCATTCACCTAAAGAAAATGCCTGCAGAAGCTCAGAAACTCATTGACATGGTTGCAAATAACCAGTTCATGTACACTTCTGAAAGGAATCCTGTGAGTAATGGGACGTCTCTGAGGAAGGGAGTTCTTGAAATTGATACTCTGAATGCCATATTGGCTCAGAATAAAATATTGACTCAGCAAGTCAATATGATCTCTCAAACTCTGAATGGATTGAAGGAATCATCCAACAGTACTATAGAGGCATCTTCTGAAGAAGAAGCTTATGATCCTAAGAACCCTGCAATAGCAGAGGTGAATTACATGGGTGAACCCTATGGAAACACCTATAATCCCTCATGGAGAAATCATCCAAATTTCTCATGGAAGGATCAACAAAAGCCTCACACAAGGCTTTAATAATGGTGGGAGAAACAGGTTTAGCAATAGCAAACTTTTTCCATCATCCACTCAGCAACAGATAGAGAATTTTGAGCAGAATCCATCTAGCTTAGCAAATATAGTCTCTGATCTATCTAAGGCCACTGTGAGTTTCATGAATGAAACAAGGTCCTCCATTAGAAATTTGGAGGCACAAGTCGGCCAGCTGAGTAAAAGAGTCACTGAAACTCCTCCTAGTACTCTCCCAAGCAATACAGAAGAAAATCCAAAGAGAGAGTGCAAGGCCATTGATTTGATCATCATGGCTGAACCTACAAGGGAGGAGGAGGACGTGAATCCTAGTGTGGAAGACCTCCTGGGACGTTCAGTGACCAATAAAGAGTTTCCCTTTGAGGAACCAAAGAAATCTGAGGCTCATCTAGAGACCATAGAGATTCCATTGAACCTCTTTCTGCCCTTCATGAGCTCTGATGAGTATTCTTCTTCTGAAGAGAATAAAGACGTTACTGAAGAGCAAGTTACTAAGTACCTTGGTGCAATCATGAAGCTGAATGCCAAATTATTTCGTAATGAGACTTGGAAAGATGAACCTCCCTTGCTCACCAATGAACTAAATGCATTGGATAGGCAGAAATTACCTCAAAAGAAATAGGATCCTGGTAAATTCCTAATTCCCTATAACATAGGTACCATGACCTTTGAGAAGGCTCTGTATGACCTGGGGTCAGGAATAAACTTAATGCAACTTTCTGTAATGGAGAAACTAGGGATCTTTGAGGTGCAAGCTACCAGAATCTCATTAGAGATGGCAGACAACTCAAGAAAACAGGCTTAT
>NC_029785.2:32569420-32627509 GCF_000816755.2 Arachis ipaensis | reverse complement strand
GGAGTTTGTCACAGTCATTCAATCATTGAATCCTACTCGGAATACCACAGACAAGGTTTAGACTTTCCAGAATCTCTTGAATGCCGCCATCATTCTAGCGTACGCCACGAAGATTCTGATTAAGAGATCTAAGAGATATTCATTCTAGCTTAATTCATGTAGAACGGAAGTGTTTGTCAGGCACGTGTTCATAGGGAAGAATGGTGATGAGCGTCACACATAATCATCACCTTCATCACGTTCTTGGGTGCGAATGGATATCTTAGAAGCGAAATAAGATGAATTGAATAAAAAACAGTAGTACTTTGCATTAATCTTTGAGGAACAGCAGAGCTCCACACCTTAATCTATGGAGTGTAGAAACTCTACCGTATGAAAATACAAAAGTGAAGGTCCAGGCATGGCCGAGATGGCCAGCCCCCAAAACGTGATCACAGGATCAAAATACAATCCCGGATGGTCAAAAAGACTAGTAAAATGTCCTATTTATAATAAACTAGCTACTAGGATTTACATGAGTAAGTAATTGATGCATAAATCCACTTCCGGGGCCCACTTGGTGTGTGCTTGGGCTGGGCTTTGAGTGTTGCACGTGCAGAGGCCATTTGTGGAGTTGAACGCCAGCTTTTGTGCCAGTTTGGGCGTTCAACTCTGGTTTTGGCTCCTTTTCTGGCGCTGGACGCCAGATTTGGGCAGAGAGCTGGCGTTGAACGCCGGTTTACGTCGTCTATTCTTGACCAAAGTATGGACTATTATATATTACTGGAAAGCCCTGGATGTCTACTTTCCAACGCAATTGGAAGCGCGCCATTTCGAGTTCTGTAACTCCAGAAAATCTACTTTGACTGGCTTTTTCTGCTTGCTTTTTCTCTATTTTTTTTTCGCCTATTTTTTTTTCTCTTTTTTTTTTCTGCAAGCTTTGTTCTTTGCTGCTTTTTCTTGCTTCAAGAATCATTTTTATGATTTTTCAGATTATCAAATAACATGTCTCCTAGTCATCATTCTTTCAAGAGCCAACATATTTAACATTCTTAAACAACAACTTTAAAAGACATATGCACTGTTCAAGCATTCATTCAGAAAACAAGAAGCATTGTCACCACATCAATATAATTAAACTAAGTTCAAGGATAAATTCGAAACTCATGTACTTCTTGTTCTTTTGAATTAAAATATTTTTTCATTTAAGAGAGGTGATGGATTCATAGGACATTCATAACTTTAAGACATAATTACTACTACTAATGATCATGTAATGAAGACACAAACATAGATAAGCACATAACATAGAAAACGAAAAACCGAGAAAGTAAGAACAAGGAATGAGTCCACCTTAGTGATGTCCTTGAGCTCTTCTATGTCTCTTCCTTGTCTTTGCTGCTCCTCCTTCATTGCTTTTAGATCTTCTCTGATTTCATGAAGGATGATGGAGTGCTCTTGATGTTCCACCCTTAGTTGCTTCCAATAATTGTGTGGAAGAAAATGTATCCCCTGAGGTATCTCAGGGATCTCTTGATTTGCAGTCAAATGTTCTACCACTGAGCTATAGACCCTTGATGGAAGCTTTTGTCTTCCCTTTCCTCTTTCTAAAGGCTTCTCTGGCCTTAGGTGCCATCAATGGTTATGAAAAAAAACAAAAAAGCTATGCTTTTTACCACACCAAACTTAGAATGTTGCTCGCCCTCGAGCAAAAGAAGAAAGAATAGAAGAAGAAGAAGAAGATATGGAGGAGATGGATGGATGTGAGTGGTAAATGGAAAACAGAAGGGATGATCATGAATGGAAAGAGAGATGATGAGGTAGGTGGGGATCCTGTGGGGTCCACAGATCCTGAGATGATCCTGTGGGGTTCACAGATCCTGAGATGATCCTGTGGGGTCCACAGATCCTGAGGTGTCAAGGCATTTACATCCCTGCACCAATTTAGGCATGTAAAATGCCCTTGCACACAACTCTGGGCGTTCAGCGCCCATTTGTTGCCATTTCTGGCGTTGAACGCCAGAACCATGCTTGTTCTGGGCGTTCAGCACCAGGATGCTGCCCCCACAGTCAAACTTTAAGTTTGGTGTTGGGAGGCCACAACCAAACTCTAAGTTTGGTGTTGCACCCCCACATTCAAACTCTAAGTTTGGTGTTGGGAGGTTCCAACCTTGCTCTGATTATCTGTGAGGCTCCATGAGAGCTCACTGTCAAGCTATTGACATTAAAGAAGCGCTTGTTGGGAGGTAACCCAATGTTATTTAATCATATCTATTTTATTTTCTTTTTGTTATTTCGTGTTTTATTAGGTTGATGATCATGTGGAGTCACAAAAACAACTGAAAATTAAAAAACAAAATAAAAAATAGCATTAAAAATAGCACACCCTGGAGGAGGAGCATTCTGGCGTTTAACGCCAGAAACAAGCACCAAGCTGGCATTTAACGCCAGAAACAAGCATCTACCTGGCGTTAAATGCCAGAAACAGGCTACATTTGGGCGTTTAACGCCAGAAACAAGCAGCAGTCTGGCATTAAACGCCAGGATTGCACAGCAAGGGCATTTTACACGCCTAATTGGAGCAAAGATGTTAAGTCCTTGGCCACACTGGATCTGTGGACCCCACAGGATCCCCACCACTTCTTCTCTCCTCTTCACAACTTTTTATAACTCTCTTCCCCAAATATCCTTCACCAATCACCTCACTCACTCTTTCAACACAACCCTTTCTTCTTCGCCTTGGCCGAATACAAACCTCTCTCCCTATCCCCCATTTCTCTTCTTCTTCTCCTTCTTTATTTCTTCTTTTGCTCGGGGACGAGCAAACATTTTAAGTTTGGTGTGGTAAAAGCATTGCTTTTTATTTTTCCACAACCATTAATGGCACCTAATGCCAGAGAAACCTCAAGAAAGAGGAAAGGGAAGGCAATTGCTTCCACCTCTGAGTCATGGGAGATGGAGAGATTCATCTCAAAGGTCCATCAAGACCACTTCTATGAAGTTATGGCCAAGAAGAAAGTGATCCCTGAGGTTCCTTTCAAGCTCAAAAAGAATGAGTATCCAGAGATCCGACATGAGATCCGAAGAAGAGGTTGGGAAGTTCTCACCAACCCCATTCAACTAGTCGGGATCTTAATGGTTCAAGAGTTCTATGCAGACGCATGGATCACTAGGAACCATGATCAAAGTGTGAACCCGAATCCAAAGCATTGGCTTACCATGGTTCGGGAAAAATACTTAGATTTCAGTCCGGAAAATGTAAGGCTGGCGTTCAACTTGCCAATGATGGAAGAAAACGCACGCCCCTACACTAGAAGGGTCAACTTTGATCAAAGGTTGGACCAAGTCCTCATGGACATATGTGTGGAAGGAGCTCAACGGAAAGTTGAATCAAGAGGCAAGCCGGTTCAATTGAGAAGACTGGACCTTAAGCCTGTAGCTAGAGAATGGTTGGAGTTTATTCAACGCTCAATCATTCCTACTAGCAACCGGTCTGAAGTTACTATAGACCGGGCCATCATGATCTATAGTATCATGATTGGGAAGGAAGTAGAAGTTCATGAGATTATACCTCAAGAACTCTACAAGGTGGCTGACAAGTCCTCTACTTTGGCAAGTTTAGCCTTTCCTCACCTCATCTGCCACCTCTGCAGTAAAGGATGGAGCAAACAAGAGATCATGGACCTCAACAAGAGCATGAAGAAATTTCTCACCATGAAATCCCTGAGATGCCTCAAGGGATGCACTTTCCTCCACAAAACTATTTGGAGCAAATCAACACCTCCCTAGGAGAATTAAGTTCCAACATGGGACAACTAAGGGTGGAACACCAAGAGCACTCCATCATCCTCCATGAGATTAGAGAAGATCAAAGAGCTATGAGGGAGGAGCAACAAAGACAAGGAAGGGACATAGAGGAAATCAAGAGCACCATTGGTTCTTCAAGAAGAGGAAGACGCCACCCTCACTAAGGTGGACCCGTTCCTTAATCTCCTTGTTCTTATTTTCCTGTTTTTTGTTTACTATGCTTTATGTTTTATTTATGTTTATGTCTTCACTATATGATCATTAGTTTTTAAGTGTCTATGTCTTAAAGCTATGAATGTCCTATGAATCCATCACCTCTCTTAAATGAAAAATGTTTTAATTACAAAAGAACAAGAAGTACATGGTTTCGAATTCATCCTTGAAATTAGTTTAATTATTTTGATGTGGTGACAATACTTTTTGTTTTCTGAATGAATGCTTGAACAGTGCATATGTCTTTTGAAATTGTTGATTATGAATGTTAAATATGTTGGCTCTTGAAAGAATGATGAAAAAGGAGACATGTTATTTGATAATCTGAAAAATCATAAAAATGATTCTTGAAGCAAGAAAAAGCAGTGAATACAAAAGCTTGCGAAAAAAAATAAAACAAAAAGAAAAATGGTGAAAAAAAAAAGAAAAAGCAAGCAGAAAAGGCCAAAAGCTCTTTAAACCAAGAGGCAAGAGCAAAAAGCCAATAGCCCTTAAAACCAAAAGGCAAGGGTAATAAAAAGGATCCAAGGCTTTGAGCATCAATGGATAGGAGGGCCTAAAGGAATAAAATCCTGGCCTAAGCGACTAAACCAAGCTGTCCCTAACCATGTGCTTGTGGCGTGAAGGTGTCAAGTGAAAACTTGAGACTGAGCGGTTAAAGTCGAGGTCCAAAGCAAAAACAGAGTGTGCTTAAGAACCCTGGACACCTCTAATTGGGGACTCTAGCAAAGCTGAGTCACAATCTAAAAAGGTTCACCCAATTATGTGTCTGTGGCATTTATATATCCGGTGGTAATACTGGAAAACAAAGTGCTTAGGGCCACGGCCAAGACTCATAAAGTAGCTGTGTTCAAGAATCAACTTACTGAACTAGGAGAATCAATAACAATATCTGAATTCTAAGTTCCTATAGATGCCAATCATTCTGAACTTCAATGGATAAAGTGAGATGCCAAAACTATTCAAGAGGCAAAAAGCTACTAGTCCCGCTCATTTGATTGGAGCTAAGTTTCATTGATATTTTGGAATTTATAGTATATTCTCTTCTTTTTATCCTATTTGGTTTTCAGTTGCTTGGGGACAAGCAACAAATTAAGTTTGGTGTTGTGATGAGCGGATAATTTATACGCTTTTTGGCATTGTTTTTACATAGTTTTTAGTATGATTTAGTTAGTTTTTAGTATATTTTTATTAGTTTTTAATTAAAAATCACATTTCTGGACTTTACTATGAGTTTGTGTGTTTTTCTGTGATTTTAGGTAATTTCTGGCTGAAATTGAGGGACCTGAGCAAAAATCAGATTCAGAGGCTGAAGAAGGACTGCAGATGCTGTTGGATTCTAATCTGCCTGCACTCAAAGTGGATTTTCTGGAGATACAAAAATTCAAATGGCACGCTCTCAATTTTGTTGGAAAGTAGACATCCAGGGCTTTCCAGAAATATATAATAGTTCATGCTTTGCTCGAGTTTAGACGATGCAAACTGGCATTCAATGCCAGCTCTCAGCCCTATTCTGGAGTTAAACGCCAGAAACACGTTACAAACTGGTGTTTAACTCCAAGAAAGACCTCTCCACGTGAAAGCTTTAATGCTCAGCCCAAGCACACACCAAGTGGGCCCCGGAAGTGGATTTCAGCATCATTTACTTATCTTTGTAACCCTAGTAACTAGTTTAGCATAAATAGGACTTTTTACTATTGTATTTGGGATCTTTTGGAACATCTTTGGATGTTTAGTTTTGAGATCATGAGGCTGGCCTCTCGGCCATGCCTGGACCTTGTTCTTATGTATTTTCAACGGTAGAGTTTCTACACACCATAGATTAAGGTGTGGAGCTCTGCTGTTCCTCAAGAATTAATACAAAGTACTATTATTTTTCGATTCAACTCAAGCCTATTTCTTATCTAAGATATACACTTGTTCTTCAACCTGAGGAAGATGATGATCCGTGACACTCATCATCATTCTCACCTATGAACGCGTGCTTGACAACCATGTCCGTTCTACTTGCAATAGCTTAAGTGCGTATCTCTTAACCTCCTGGTTCATGACGCATGGTTGCCTCGCCTGACAACCGAGCCTTCCATTCCATGAGATCAGAGTCTTCGTGGTATAGGCTAGAATTATTAGCGGCCATTCTTGAGATCCGGAAAGTCTAAACCTTGTCTGTGGTATTCCGAGTAGGATCCGGGAAGGGATGGCTGTGACGAGCTTCAAACTCGCGAGTGCTGGGCGTAGTGATAGACGCAAAAGGATTACGGAATCCTATTCCAGTATGATCGAGAACCAACAGATGAATAGCCGTGCGGTGACAGTGCATTTTGGACCATTTTCACTGAGAGGATGGGATGTAGCCATTGACGATGGTGATGCCTTACATAAGCTTGCCATGGAAAGGAGTAGGAATGATTGGATGAAGACAGCAGGAAAGCAGAGGTTCAGGAGGAACAAAAGCATCTCTATACGCTTATCTGAAACTCTCGGCAATGAATTACATAAGTATCTCTATCCTATTTTATATTTTAAATTATATTTTAATTATCAATTCACCATAACCATTTGAATCTGCCTGACTGAGATTTACAAAGTGACCATAGCTTGCTTCAAGCCGACAATCTCCGTGGGATCGACCCTTACTCACGTAAGGTTTATTACTTGGACGACCCAGTGCACTTGCTGGTTAGTTGTGCGAAGTTGTGACAAAGAACTAAGATTATGAACGTGCGTATTAAGTTTTCAGCGCCGTTACCAAAGAATGAACGATCACAATTTCTGCGCACCAGTTGCCTCCCAATAAGTGCTTCTTTAATGTCAATAGCTTGACAGTGAGCTCTTAGAGAGCTTCACAGAGACTCAGAGCCTGATGTTGGCCTCCCAACACCAAACTTAGAAGTTAAGTGTGTGGGCTCTGTTTGACTCTGTATTGAGAGAAGCTTTTCATGCTTCCTCTCCATGGTTACAGAAGAAGATCCTTGAGCCTTAAACACAAGGTAGTCCTCATTCACTTGAAGGACTAACTCTCCTCTGTCCACATCAATCACAGCTCTTGCTGTGGCTAGGAAGGGTCTTCCAAGGATGATGGATTCATCTTCATCCTTCCCAGTCTCTAGGATTATGAAGTCAGCAGGGATGTAATAGCCTTCAACCTTCACTAAGACATCCTCTACAAGTCCATAAGCCTGTTTCCTTGAATTGTTTGTCATCTCTAGTGAGATTCTTGCAGCTTGCACCTCAAAGATCCCTAGTTTCTCCATTACAGAGAGGGGCATGAGGTTTATACTTGACCCAAGGTCACACAGAGCCTTCTTAAAGGTCATGGTTCCTATGGTACAAGGTATTAAGAACTTTCCAAGATCCTGTTTCTTCTGAGGTAATTTCAGTTGAACCAGATCAATTAGTTCATTAATGAGCAATGGGGGTTTATCCTCCCAAGTCTCATTACCAAATAACTTGGCATTCAGCTTCATGATTGCTCCTAGATACTGAGCAACTTGCTCTTCAACAATGTCTTCATCCCCTTCAGATGAAGAATACTCATCAGAGCTCATGAATGGCAACAGTAAGTTTAGTGGAATCTCTATGGTCTCTATATGAGCCTCAGATTCCTTTGGTTCTTCAATAGGGAACTCCTTAGTGGCCAGTGGATGTCCATTGAGGTCTTCCTCAGTGGAAATCACTGCCATTCCCTCCTCTCTAGGTTCGGCCATGGTGGTTATATGGATGGCCTTGCACTCTCTTTTTGGATTCTCTCCTGTATTGCTTGGGAGAGTATTAGGAGGGAGTTCAGTAACTCTTTTACTCAGCTGACCCACTTGTGCCTCCAAATTTCTAATGGAGGACCTTGCTTCAGTCATGAAACTGATGGTGGTCTTAGATAGATCAGAGACTACAATTGCTAAGTCAGAGTGGCTCTGCTTAGAATTCTCTGTCTGTTACTGAGAAGATGATGGAAAAAGTTTGCTATTGCCAAACCGTGTTCTCCCACCATTATTATTATTGAAGCCTTGATTAGACTTCTGTTGATCCTTCCATGAGAGATTAGGATGATTCCTCCATGAAGGATTGTAGGTGTTTCCATAGGATTCTCCCATGTAATTCACCTCTGTCATTGCAGGATTCTTAGGGTCATAGGCTTCTTCTTCAGAGGAAGCTTCCTTAGTACTGCCTGTTGCAGCTTGCATTCCAGATAGACTCTGAGAAATCATATTGACTTGCTGAGCCAATATTTTATTCTGAGCTAATATTGCATTCAGAGTATCAATTTCAAGAACTCCTTTCTTCTGAGTTGTCCCATTATTCACAGGATTCCTTTCAGAAGTGTACATGAACTGGTTATTTGCAACCATTTCAATGAGTTCCTGGGCTTCTACAGACATCTTCTTCAGATGAAGAGATCCTCCAGTAGAGTGGTCCAATGACATCTTGGACAATTCAGATAGACCATCATAGAATATACATATGATGCTCCATTCTAAAAACATGTCAGAAGGACACCTTCTGATCAATTGCTTGTATTTTTCCCAAGCTTCATAGAGGGATTCACCTTCCTTCTGTTTGGAGGTTTGGACTTCCACTCTACGCTTACTCAACTTTTGAGGTGGAAAGAATTTGGCCAAGAAAGCATTGACCAACTTTTCCCAAGTGTTCAGGCTATCTTTAGGTTGTGAGTCCAACAATGTCCTGGCTCTGTCTCTTACAGCAAAGGGGAAAAGCATAAGTCTGTAGACCTCAGGATTAACCCCATTGGTCTTAACAGTGTCACTGATTTGCAAGAATTCAGCTAAGAACTAATGAGGATCTTCCAATGGAAGTCCATGAAACTTGCAATTCTGTTGCATTAGAGAAACTAATTAAGGCTTAAGCTCAAAGTTGTTTTCTCCAATTGCAGGAATTGAGATGCTCCTTCCACAGAAGTCAGAAGAGGGTGCAATAAAGTCACCAAACATCTTCCTTGCATCTCCACCATTGTTGTTGGGTTCGGCCATCTCTTCTTCTTTTTCGAAAAATTCTGTCAGGTCTTCTCTAGAGTGTTGTGCTTTAGCTTCTCTTAGCTTCCTCTTTAGAGTCCTTTCAGGTTCCGAATCAGCTTCAACAAGAATCTTCTTATCCTTGCTCCTGCTCATATGAAAAAGAAGAGAACAGAAAAGAATAGGAATCCTCTATGTCACAGTATAGAGATTTTTTTATGTGAGTAGAAGAATAGAAGAGTAGAATGAAGAAGAGAGAAGATAAAGAATTTAAACACAGAGAGGGAGAGAGGGTTCGAATTATAAGAAGAAGAGAAGTGTTAGTAAATAAATAAATAAATAGAAAGAGATGAGAGAGAGGATTTGAATTTTGAATTAAAATAAAAGGAAAATATTTTTGTTTTTATTTTAATTATTGGTTATTATTCGAAAATTAAAAAGAGAAATAAAATAAAATTGGAATTTAAATCAATTAGTTAATTAAAAAGAATTTTGAAAAAGGGGTTAGTAGTTTTCGAAAATTAGAGAGAGAGAGAGAGAGAGAGAGAGAGGTAGTTTAGGTAGTTTTGAAAAAGATATAATTGAAATAGTAAACTTTTAAAATCAAACAAAAAGTCAAGTAGTTAATTGAAAAATATTTGAAAATCAATTTTGAAAAGATAAGAAGTTAGAAAAGATTTTGAAATTGATTTTGAAAAAGATATGATTGAAATTTATTTTGAAAAAGAATTGAAAAGGAAACTAAAAAGATTTGATTTTGAAATTAAAGTTGATTACTTGACTAATAAGAAACTAAAAGATATGATTTTAGAATTTAAAGATTGATCCATTCTTAATAGGCAAGTAACAACTTGAAAATTTTTTTGAATCAAAATATTAAATGTTAGCATTAATTTCAAAAATATGAGATAAAAATACGAAAAAGATTTTGAAAATTAATTTTTAAAATTTTCGAAAACCAGGAAAGAAAAATGAAAATGGTTTGATATTTGAAAAAGATTTGAAAAATATTGAAGTTTTAAATTGAAATTTTGACTTGACTAATAAGAAACAACCAAATTTTGAAAAGTTTTGAAAATTATGAGCAAAATAAGGGAAAGATATTTTTTTGATTTTTTTTAATTTTTAATGAGGAGAGAAAAAACTACTAAAAGACACAAGACATAAAAATTTAAGATCAAAACAACAATGCATGCAAGAACACTTTGACTGTCAAGATGAACACCAAGAACACTTTGAAGATCATGATGAACATCAAGAACATATTTTTGAAAATTTTTAAGAAAAGAAAAACATGCAAGGCACCAAACTTAAAAATTTTTAACTTTTAGACAATAAGAATTCAAAAATGCACATGAAAAACAAGAAAAGACACAAAACAAGAAAAACACAAGATCAAACAAAGACAATCATCAAGAACAACTTGAAGATCATGAAGAACACATGCATGAATTTTCGAAAATTTTAGTGAAAATTAAAAATATGCAATAGACACCAAACTTAAAAATTGACACAAGACTCAAACAAGAAACACAAAATATTTTTGGTTTTTATGATTTTATTAATTTTTTTGGATTTTTCGAAAATTAATTGGAAGAAGAAAATAAATAAATTCAAAATTTTTAATAAGAATTCCAGGAATCATGCAATGTTAGTCTAAAGCTTCGGTCCAAAAATTTAGACATGGATTAATAGCCAACCAAGCTTTATGTGAAAGCTTCGGTCCAAAAGATTAGACATGGCCAATGGCCAGCCAAGCTTCAGCATACAAATCAGGCATACAACAGTTGAATTGATGAGAATCAAAAAGCTCTAGCAATGATAAGTGAAAGCCTCAGTCCAAAAAAATTAGACATGGTTTAGCAGCCAGCCAGGCTTCAAATATCATCTGAAACTCTAGAATTCATTCTTAAAAATTCTGAAGAACATAGAATAATTTATTATTATTTTTTTGAAATTTTTTTTGAAAATAAAAAGCTTTAAAATAAAATAAAATTACCTAATCTAAGCAACAAGATGAAACGTCAGTTGTCCAAACTCGAACAATCCCCGGTAACGGTGCCAAAAACTTGGTGCACGAAATTGTGATCTCTAACAATGGCGCCCAAAACTTGGTACGCGCAATCTTAATCTTAACTCTTTTTCACAACTCCGCACAACTAACCAGCAAGTGCAATGGGTCGTCCAAGTAATAAACCTTACGTGAGTAAGGGTCGATCCCACGGAGATTGTCGGCTTGAAGCAAACTATGGTCATCCTTGTAAATCTCAGTCAGGAAGATTCAAATGGTTCTAAAGTTTTGATAATTAAAATATAACTAAAATATAAAATAAAATAGAGAGACTTATGTAATTCACTGGTGGGAATTTCAGATAAGCGTATGGAGATGCTTTGTTGCTTCTGAACTTCTGCTTTCCTATTGCCTTCTTCCAACCATGCGTTACTTCCTTCCTTGGCAAGCTGTATGATCCTCTCGGATGAAAACAAATCCATATGCGCTGCCACCGCACGGCTAATCATCTGTCGGTTCCCGCTAGCGTTGGAATAGGACCATTGTCCTTTTGCACACTGTCACTTGTGCCCCACATTCGCAGGTTTGAAGCTCGTCCCAGTCATCCCTTCCCAGATCCTACTCGGAATACCACAGACAAGGTTTAGACTTTCCGGATCTCAGGAATGCTGCCAATGGTTCTAGCCTATACCACGAAGACTCTGATCTCACGGAATAGAATTCTCTGTTGTCAGGAGAGGCAGCCATGCATCGTGAACCAGGAGGCCAAGGGATACACACTCAAGCTATTGTAGATAGAATGGAAGTGGTTGTCAGGCACGCGTTCATAAGTGAGAATGATAATGATTGTCACGGGTCATCACATTTATCAGGTTGAAGTGCGAGTGAATATCTTAGAGAAGAAGTAGGCGTGAATTGAATAGAAAACAGTAGTAATTGCATTAATTCATGAAGAACAGCAAAGCTCCACACCTTAATCTATGGGGTGTAGAAACTCCACCGTAGAAAATATATAAGTGAAAAAGGTCTAGGCATGGCCGTGAGGCCAGCCTCCAAATGTGTACAATGATCAGAATCGGTCAAAAAACATTCCAAGGATACAAAAAGATATAAAATAAATCTCTAAAAGTAGTTTTTATACTAAACTAGTAGCCTAGATTTACAGAAAATGAGTAACTAAGTGCAGATTGTGCAGAAATCCACTTCTGGGGCCCACTTGGTGTGTGCTTGGGCTGAGCCTGATCTTTACATGTGCATAGGCTGTTACTGGAGTTAAACGCCAGCTTTGGTGCCAGTTTGGGCGTTTAACTCCAATTCTGGTGCCAGTTTGGGCGTTTTACGCCAAGATATTTTAGGCTGATTTTGAACGCCATTTTGGGCCATCAAATCTCGAGTAAAGTATAGATTATTATAAATTGCTGGAAAGTCCAGGATGTCTACTTTCCAATGCAATTAAAAGCGCACTAATTGGGCTTCTGTAGCTCTAGAAAATACATTTCGAGTGCAGGAGGGTCAGAATCCAACAGCATCTGCAGTCCTTTTTCAGCCTCTGAATCAGATTTTTGCTCAGGTCCCTCAATTTCAGCCAGAAAATGCCTGAAATCACAGAAAAACACATAAACTCATAGCAAAGTCCAGAAATGTGATTTTTGAATAAAAACTAATAAAAATATAATAAAAAGTAATTAAAACATACTAAAAACTATGTAAAAATAATGCCAAAAAGGGTATAAATTATCCGCTCATCAAACACCCACACACGATCCCTTTCTCTCCTTTCTCCACTGTCAGCTCCAATAATCGACGACGCTAACGGCGACAGCAGCTCCTCCATGGCGACAGCGCGGTGCTCTTCTCCACGGCGACGGCGCGGTGCACTCCTCCACGGCGACGGCACGGTGCTCTTCTCCACGCAGGCTTCTCCACGGCGACGGCGCGGTGCGCTTGTCGTTCTGTGTCAAACCACCTCCGGCGAGAAACCCCTCTCCTTTCTCTTCTCCTTCTTCCTCTTCTTCTCTTTTCTCGCATCCTCCTCTTCGCAAACCGGAGATGCATGCAGAACCATAGGAACCTTTGTTCCGCTGGCGAGCTTTGACGCAACACAGTGACCACCCCTCCGCTGGTCTATTGCTCTGGCAACACGGCGACCACCCCTCAAGTGTAACCTCCTCACCCGTTCCTTGTTACTCTATTCTTCAATTTCCAGGTTTTTGTAAAAACCCATTTTGCTGTTATCTGATTTAATTCATTACATTTTAGTTGGATTTTAATATTTACTTAGTAATTTTATTTAGTCAAAATTATTTTTGCTAATTAGGTTAATTTAGATTGAAATTAGGATTTTCTTATCAGCATTTGTCTTAGTTCATAGGTAATTAGGCATGCTATTATGATTCTTGAGTCTGGAATTTCAATTTGTTTGGAATGGCTTGATTGATATTTTGTTGAATTTTAAGTTTTCACTACTTTTCAATAGGATTCAAGTTAAAGGGAAAAGAACAAGAAAGAAGGAACAAAAAGAGCAGTTTATGACACTATTAAAATTTTAATTTTCAAGGTGTCTATTTTTTTCTTTAGTTTTCTTCTGAATGCTATTTGATGTCGTATATATCATTATCTAAATCTCGATTCTGTTGGGTTAGATCATCACAAAGTTGTAAAGGAAGGTCAGTTGGTGAAACCTCACTCAGCATAACCATGAATGAATGTTAGAACTTTTCTTTGCCTTGTTTATTATGCTAATGCTAATTTTCTACACTTGTTACTACTATGTATCTATGTTAGTGCTGTATTTTGAAAACTAAGAAAGACAATGTTAGTGCTTCTCATAACATAAATAACTTTCGCAATTCCCATCTTCATGTGCATACGTAATATATTGAACTATCCTTACTCTTAACATTATTGGACTTCTGTGGATCTTGTTCTTGTTGCTCATAAAACGTTCTTTATGTTGCTATCCATTTGTTTATGTTTCAATTTGTTGACGTTCTTTATGCCCTTAACATTTGTTTAGTGCTTTCCTGTAATTTTTAATTTATAATTTTTTTATTGAACTAGATATATGTTATCTATCTTCAGAAGTAATGACTTTCATTTTTCTTTTTTTAAATAATATTTTTTATTTGTTGTTCATTCTGTTATTAATGGATAACACAATCCACTTTTGGCAAGTAAAGCGATGTGCGGAAATGTCACAGAAGCTACGATTCTTCAAGGATCAAATCAATAAAGCTGGCATAATGTCTTCTCATACTGCATTGCAACCAGAGATTGACTTGGAGGATTTAGAGGTGTCTTTCTATGTCCCTTTTTTTTGTCGTGTCTCTGTGTGTGTATAATATTCAATTATTTCTAAAGATTTTGTATTTGATGTTCTCAAGCTGCCAGTAATGACATGCTGCTGCTGTTTAAGTTGGTGGGTGTGCTCTGATTTAAATTCTATTTAATTTCACTTTAACCAGATACAACTTGCTGAGCATGAACATGAGCTAATTGAAATGAATTCCAACAGTGACAAACTTTGGTAATCATATAATGAACTCCTCGAATTCAAGATTGTGTTGCAGAAGGTATTTATTTATTTATTTTTCTTCTTGATGTTTTGTAGCAAGCATATTCTCAGTTTAATTTCAAAGTGTAGGGTGTAGATATGCACCTAATTTATCGTTATTGACATATTAGTACTCTTTCCTTATTTTTAACCCCCTTATTTAATTCCATCTTGTTTAAGATTTATCAGTGGGATATTGTTTTTTAAGTTTTAACTGTTGAGTTTTTCATATTCTTGCAATGATGTTTTAGGGGTCAAGAGTTTGCTTTTTTGGATATAGGTTTCGTCGCGCCTTACTGACTTGGAGGAAACTTTGGATGCGGGGTTGAGGCACCGCAATAAGGCTCTAGCTTCTGTAGGGGAACATCTATCAGACTGGATGAACAAGGTATGATTTTCTTTTTGTCTGTCTTGTTTCAACTACAGAGCAGTCCTTTTACTTTTGATTACTGCTCGTGATCAAACAAGAGAGAGCATCAATGAGTTCTTGGAAAGTGTTAAAAGCCATGATCTAGCAAAAGCTGAGATTCTCAACATAATCAATATCAGGCCCACCAACATAGTCAAAATTTTTCCCGTATGTTGCCAATAATATTTACAAGTTATATTTGCTCTCAACTTTTTAGTTTTTACCCACTAAACCTTGTCTTTTGCTTTAGTAAACTGGTTAGCAGTAACACACTAACATATAAGCAATAGAATATTTCTGAGAATTAATAGGTACTTTGACATTATTACATAACTTCTAAATACTATGGAAAATATTAGCTCTGAATTCATCTTAGTATGATTCAGAAACTCATAAGGAAAAGTGATTAATCATCCTTGAACCCATATCTGAGTCCTTGTAGCCTATAACATAAATGACAAAACCTTGTCTTCTAAGTTCCTTGTTCAATGTGAATTTAGGGTATGTCAATTCTTGATTGGTTGCATTTGTTTTGAAATGAGAAAAGTAATTATGATGGTGCATGAATTATTAAGCCATAGAATCACTCTGCTATGTTATGTCTTATTTATGTTTGACATTGACAATCGATGAACTTGGTGATATGCTTTTAAGTTTGTTGTCTATCTTCACTTGTGTTTAGCATTTATTTGAGTAGTTCTAATTAGAGTTTTGGTATGCTTTGCTTTTGTTACATAGATCATAGAGTGTTGTGATACTCGTTTTTCGAATGAAGAGCTCACATAGATAGTTGAGATTGTGAAGAGAACATTGCCACCACCCCCTGAAGATGCCAATGGTGCTGAAGCAACAAAATCAAATGGTGAGGAAGGTGGGGAACAAATGGAAACAAGTTGATATCCTACTTGTGACCATAGAATTTTGTGAATAGCACCACAGAATCTCAAGAAAGTAGTTCAGTTATAGTTTTCTATTAGTTGGTATGCTGAGATTTAGAATTAGGTTCATTTTTCAAGGGGTGTAAGTGTGTTGATTACTGCCTTATTGGTGATTAAAATACACATGCAAGGTGCATTGCCAAATTTGCAATATTGCACAGCAGGAAAAATATGTATTCTGTTACCTATGTTTATTTATTTGACTTGGTAACTTAGCAAGTATGTTAATTGGCACTTGGAAGACCTTTCTATATATATGCAATATATATTATTAGCTTATTCTCCCTATATTGATTAAATTGAATTTAAATATTTAAATATTGTTAGTGTGTGCTATATATTCTTCAAATGTCATATACACATAACAAAGGTAAAAAATATATTACTTTAGATATAAAAAAAAAGAGAATCTAAGAAAAACTCAATGAGGTGTTGCTTTAGGTATTAGAAAAAGACAACTGCAAATAAACTTAGATAAGTGTTGCTTTAGGTCTATGAAGAAAGTAACTTAAAAAAAGCTGGACAAGTGTTGTTTTAGGTATATGAAAAAACAACCAGAAAAAACTTATATAAGTGTTGCTTTAGGTATATGAAAAGGAAACTTAAAAAAATCTGGACAAGTGTTGCTTTATGTATTAGAAAATATAACTCATAAAAAGTGTTGCCATAAAGTCTTATCTAAAGCGTTGTGTTTGGATTCCCTAAGGCAACCCTTTTGTGTTGTTACTTTTTTTTTGTAGAAAAGGCAACATTTTTTTAATGTTGCCATAAAAAAGGTTCCCTTTGATACACAAAAGCATTGCCTTAGACCAAAGGTAACGGCCGTATAGCCAACTGATGAGAGGATAATTTATACCCTTTTTGGCATTGTTTTTATATAGTTTTTAGTATGTTTTAGTTACTTTTTATTATATTTTTATTAGTTTTTATTCAAAAATCACATTTTTGGACTTTACTATGAGTTTGCGTGTTTTTCTGTAATTTCAGGTATTTTCTGACTGAAATTAAGGGATCTGAGCAAAAATCTGATTCAGAGGCTGAAAAAGGACTACAGATGCTGTCGAATTCTGACCCTTCTTCACTCTAAATGGATTTTCTCGAGATACAAAAGTCCAATTGGCGCGCTCTCAATTGCGTTGGAAAGTAGACATCTTGGGCTTTCAAGCAATATATAATAGTCCATACTTTTTCCGAGATTTGATGGCCCAAACTAGCGTCCAAAGTCAGCCTAAAACTTTCTGGCGTAAAACGCCAGAACTGGCACCTTTTTCGTCGTTAAACGCCCATTCTGGCACCCAGGGTGGCGTTTAATGCCAACTTTGGGCATATGAACGTGAAAGCTTGAAGGCTCAGCCCAGGCACGCACCAAGTGGATCCCGAAAGTAGAATTCTGCACTATCTGCACTTAGTTACTCATTTTCTGTAAACCTAAGTTACTAGTCTAGTATAAAAACTACTTTTAGAGATTCATTTTGCAACTCATGACATTTTTACACTTCATTTGTACCTCTGACGGCATGAGTCTCTAAACCCCATAGGTGGGGGTGAGGAGCTCTGCTGTATTTCAATGGATTAATGCAATTACTACTGTTTTCTATTCAATCACGCTTGATTCTATTCTAAGATACTCACTCGTACTTCAATATGGAGAATATGATGATCCGTGACACTCATCATTATCCTCAAACCTATGAATGCGTGCCTGACAACAACTCTGTTCTATCTGAGCTCAACGTAGTCATTGGGCAAAAGCTTGAGTGCGTGTCTCTTGGGTTTCTAATCCACGGACCGAGTCCGGAGGTTAGAACCTTTGTGGTATAGCTAGAATCATTGGCAGCATTCCTGAGATCCAGAAATTCTAAACCTTGTCTATGGTATTCCGAGTAGGATCTGAAAGAGGATGACTGTGACGAGCTTCAAACTTGCGAATGTTGGGCGCAGTGACAGTGTGCAAAAGAATAATGGTTCTATTCCGACGCTAGTGAGAACCGATAGATGATTAGCCGTGCGGTGACAGCGCCTGGTATTTTTCATCCGAGAGGATCATACAGCCTGCCATGGAAGGAAACCATGCGTGTTTGGAGAAAAAGACAGTAGGAAAGCTGAGATTCAGATGACAGAGCATCTCCAGAACCTCAGCCTGTTCCCCATTACTGAATCACAAGTACTGTTTATTTCATGTTATTTATTTTCATAAATATAACCACTATTATCATTAATCTCCTAACTAAGATTTACAAAATAACCATAGCTTGCTTCAAGCCGACAATCTCCGTGGGATCGACCTTTACTCATGTAAGGTATTACTTGGACGACCCAGTACACTTGCTGGTTAGTTGTGCGGAGTTGTGAAAAGTGTAATCACAATTTTGTGCACCACCAACCCCCCAAAAAGCATTGTCCATCTTTGTTATCACCAAGGGAAGCCAGCGCCGCCAGCGTCACCGTCGCCGAGCCTCCCCGCCGTCCCCACTGAAGCTGCCCTCGTCGATCTGTCTGCCGCCGTTGGAGACATGAGCTAGGGATGTGTCTGAGGGAGAGAACGGCGTTGCTGTCACCGCCGCTAGAGCCGCCACGAAGAAGAGGAAAGGGCGCTGCTTCACGCGTTGCCGACGAGCGCGAAGAGGAGGAGTTGTGTCCACGCCATTGCCATTTGAGGGGCTGTGTTTTGTCATCGTTGAGCTGTGCTGCTTCACCGTGGCTGAGCTCTGCCACTCCCTATTCTTTGGGCTGATGGTGTTGCTACTACTACCATTAAGACAGCCGCCGCTGGGAGGAGCCGAATAGGGAGATGAGGCACGAGAGGGAGACGTCGCGGGGTTACTATCGCCACTGTGTGGCTGGGCTCGCCGTTGTGGAAGGTTGTCGCCGCAAGTGTCGCTGTCAGAGGAGGGAACCGCGCCGCCGTGTCTGGCCACCAAAAAAGGCCACTGCCGTCGCCGAAAAATTCTGTTGGTAAGGGTTTTAAGCTGGTTCTCCTTTTCGTTGAGTTTTTGGGAACCTCATTGTCGCTGCATGTTGTTTAGGTTGCCGCTACTGCTTGAGGTAGCTGCCGGGCTGCCACCGTACCGGTTCGGAGACCGCAGCTGTTTCAGTTCAGCCGTTCTTTTTTCATTTCGGTAAGCATTTTCGATTTGAAAGCCCTTTAGTTACTGCTCTGTTATCTCACGCTGAGATTTGTGGTGCAAGTTACTATAAGATTGAGTCTCAGTTATTATATGTTGTGATTAGAGTCGTTGTGGTTGCCGAGAAAGTGGTTTGGAGCTGAGGTTTTGATTGCAGTCAATTCTGGTCGATACAAAAAGAGTCAGTTAACGAGTTTGGGTTGTGATTTCAACGTGTTGAGGTAGGGGTTTTTCTAAAAAGCCATTTTTATTTTGGAATTATTATAAATGGATATTGTTGTGAGAATTATATACTTTTTAGTGATTGTATAAGTCTTATGTATTGCCTGGCTGGATTGGATGAATATGATTATATGTTTGATTGGATTGTTGTTGGTTTTGATAAATGGATTGTTGCTGAACTATTTCTTTAAAGTTTTGGAAATGAGTTTAATCGGTTGATAATGACTTGATTTTTTAAACGGTTTCCTTGAGATATGAAAATGAGATGACTGTTGGATTTAGGTTGCATTTGAACTGATTTTGGATTTTGGACCGTTGAAAAGGATTGTGGAATGGTTTGGTTGGGACCCGAACCGGGTGGCAAAGTCCAAGTTTTAGGGGAATTGCTGCCAAAATTTCTATAAAAATCTTAGACTTTGTTTGAAAAGTTATTTAGAAAGTTTGGATTTGAGAAATTGTATTATTTGATTTATTAATAAAATAGTTATGTTTTTTAGTTTAATTTATTTACATAAACTATATGTCTTGAGTTCGATTTATTTAGAAAATAATTATTTTACCATTTTGAATCACTGAAAGAAAGTATTATGTTCTAATATTGATTTTTATTATAAAAAGGACTTTTGCTTTTGGTTAGACTTAAGAATTTCGTTCAGAGGAGCTCTTAGTGATTTTAAAGGAAATTGGACTTTTGATTGCATAATTGCGTTTGTGACATTTTGGGAGAAGTCAGAGAATTGGTTTTAAGAAGGAACCTGAAAGTGGTTTTGATTTAAATAGATTGTCTCCGTTGCAAGTGAATTGGTTTTGGAAAGGGGTTAGGACTTATGACTTTATATGATTCGGTTTTATAATAAATTCTGTTTCTATTTACTCAAACTAAGAAACTATGATTTTAAGAGTTCCAATAAATTTTTAAGAAATTGAGATAGGTTGTCCTTCCCTAAAGACTTGAGACTCTGCCGAGGAACTTTTGTTATGAAATCCCGTGGTTGGATGGATGATTTTGAATATTTCGAAATAGATCCTTAATTTGCCATGGTTTTGGAAGTTTTGGAATTAGGATGCTGAGGGTGGCTTTGTTTTTAAAAGTGGAACCTACTTTGAGTAAAAGTGGCTTATGAGCCTTAGATGATTTGAGGAATAGGAACTTTAAAGCCAGCTTATGAGCCTGAGATGATTTGAGGAATGGGAACTTTAAAGTCAAGGCTGAAAAGAGTTGATTTTTGATTTCAAAGTGAAGTGATTTGAGAAAAAGTGATTTATGGCTTGAACGATGATTTTATGAATTTAATGATGTTGGATGGTAGAAGTGCTATTTTGTTATGAGCCGGAATGGCTGTGTATGATAATGAATTATGGCTAATTGCGGAATATGTTATGAGCCGGATGGCTAACTATGAATCATGAATTTAAGCCAGATGGCTGAGATGAATGTTGATTTATGGCTGAGAATAAATGCATATATGATGAGTTGTTGATATTGTGATTGTTGCACTTCCAATTATCTGAGATACGAGTTTCCCTGGGTAGAAGCAGTGGCTAGCCACCACGTGCTCCAGGTTGAGACTCGATACTCTGTTGACCCTATGTCGTAAGTGTGGTCGGATACTGTGAAAGTTCCGGATGAGCTCGCCCCCGTGAATATACACCAATGAGGGTGTCGGATATGAATTATGATTTATGATTGTGAATAACTCGAGTTGGGGATGCACGACAGAGGGACAGTCCAATGGTTAGCTACCAGGACTTGTCGGGTTGGCTTTATAACCGACAGATGATATCATCAGCCACTAGGACAGGCATTCATCATATGCATCTATGTGATATTGTTTGGGTGTGCATATTGTACTTGGTTTGCCTTTGTGATTACTTGTGATTAACTACTAATTGTTCTACTTGCAGTAACTTTTTGTTTGTGCTTGATCTTTCCTACTTGTGTTTGCGACTGAGACTCTGTTGGACTGTGGTGATTGGTTGTTGTTTGGGTTGTTTGGACCTAGAGCCGTGGTTGATCATGAGGTGGGCCGAAGGCCATGTCTGGTTGATGTTTCTGGTTTGGAAAAGTATGAAAAACTAATTGGGTTCAGCATAGATAAACCTTTTGAAAGGCTTTCGAATTTTTAAGAAATGAACAGTTTCCTCTTTCAGAAAAGATTTCAGATTTTTCTTGATAGTAAACCTTTGCTTTTGAAAAGATGCATAAGGCGGTTATTGATCACCGAAATGATTTTATCTCACGTATCCTATTATAGTAATTCTCAAAAACTCTCTACTTAGAACCCTTTCGAGGATGATGTTCTCACCCCCCTACAAATTTTCCTTTTCAGGATGTGGACGCAGAAGTCATGAAGAGTTTATCTAGTTGTTGTTGTGGTGTTTTGTATTGTTGTAGTTATGACCAGGAACAGACCACCTCTCACTCCTCAATTCAGGTCACAGGATCTATCGAACCACTTCAAGTCGCTTTTCCCATTCCGATTGGGACACAGGTAGTCGGCATGACAAGAAAGCACAATCATCAATCTCTAACATAAACTTTGATCCTTGGGAATGTGTCTCCAACCAATCAGGCTGCACTTTTTGTTGAATATCAAGTAGCTGAGACTACTAGCCCTGATTCAGACTCTCCGTCGCAAGTCCTGGAAACCTTGTCGTCACCTCAAAGAATCTTCAGTCCTCCTCAACAAACTGAATTTCAAACTCCTCTTGGTCAAGGATCTGGACATTTGGGTGCTTCCACCAAACCTACAAGTGCCACCCTGGCCAACTTGGTTTCCATTCTTAATCAGGCTATCCAAGAAGACGAAGTGCCTATTCCTGTCCCTGTATTCCTTGGTCTTTCTTCATCTGGTCCTCCATTCGAGCTGAATATTGATGCTCGATAACAACTTCGATCACTTCTTAAACTCTTGGACTATTCACCTGCTACCTAGATTAATGATGCAACCCTCAACAAGCTTTTAACCGATCTCTTAAATTCTGCCTTTGAACTTCCAGCTCTAACTCCTCACTCTGCCATTGTCCATCATTTAAACAGATTGGCAACAATAGCGTAGCTACCCAGAACAAACTTCAAGAAATCGAAAATAAAGAAGCTAAGATCATAACTGAAGCAGAAATCTATACTGCAGCCCTTCAACCAATCAAAGCTTCTCGTGAAGAATTCGATTTGAGAATATCTCAGGCTATTTCTCTTCAGGCTCATTATAACAGAGAAGAGATAAAACTTGAAGCGGAATTGGCTCAGATTAATGAAAAACTTGCAAAAATTTGCAAGAGAAGAGCTGATATAGCCACACCTCTGGCCACTGCCTAGCAAGAACAACAACTCATCCAAGAAATTATTTCTATTGAGACCAAACAAGAAGAATGTGGGAAAAAACTTGACAAGGTCCAATACGAAAAATTTAGGCACACTGAGGCACTTTCAGCTCTTGACAATGAAAGGGTAAGGCTACGTTCAGACTTGGCAAAACTCCTGGCACCTTGAATTTCTTCGCCTTAGGCTTTAATTTTTGTAATGGTTTTCCTTTTTCTTGGACTTATGCATGTTGACTTTAATTTAGCAAACAATAATATTACTTCAAGTACTTTTCATTAACCGAGTTAATTATTTTTCCTGACTCGATATCCTTGATTTGATATGCATTTCCAGAATATGACCCTATCACTTGAAAAGGGCCTTCCCAAGTATGAGACCATTTGCCAAGGAATCTCGATTTCTTCTCCATTGGCAAAATAACTTTTAAAACCAACTCGCCTATACTGAAACATTTCTCACTTATTCGATGATTATAACTTCGAGAAACATTTTCTTTTTGTCGAATCATATTCTCAAGTGCCAATATTCGTTCTGAGTCTAATTCATTCAAGTCATCAAATATTGCATTCCAGTAATCATCGACTGGCAAGTCATTCTGTTTCGATACTCTCAAAGTATTCAAATTAATTTCTAGTGGTAGCATCAAATCATGGCCATAAACCAATTTATAGGGCGAAGTACCTGACCCCCCTGGGTGAATTTCGATAAGCTCATAATACTTGGCTTAAAGTTTCATGCCACATTCGAGGTTTGTTCCCGATATGCTTTTTGATCAGATTTATCAGGATTTTATTCGCTGCCTCAACTTGCCCATTAGCCTGGGCATAGTAGGGAGTTGAAGTAACCATATTGAAATTCCTCGAAACTGCAAAATTTTTAATTCGCTGACCAGTAAACATAGTCCCTTGATCAGTACTCAATGTTTGAGGAATTCCGAATCGATGGATTATATATTGCTCGATGAAGTCTATTATTTCATTTTGACCAACTTCTATAAAAGGAATTGCTTCAACCCACTTTGTAAAATAATCGATTGCTACCAAGATAAATTTATGTTGTTTCGATGAAGGAGGGTGAATTAACCCAATCAAATCTAAAGCCCAACCTCTAAATGGCCATGGCTTTATTATCGAATGCAACTCAGATGCTGGAATCTCCTGAATCGAACCATGTTTCTGACATTCTTGGCATGCCTTTGCATAATCTATGCAGTCTTTTATCATGGATAGCTAATACACATGGTTACGATATAGAACCCATTTCATTTTCTTTCCAGCTTGATAGGCACCACATATCCCTTTATGAACTTCACCTAAAGCAATATCTTTACCATCTTGGCTTAGACATATCAACAAATTTTCATCGATCCCTTTTTTATACAACTCATCAGCCATAATAACAAAACTCATCGCCTGCAATTTTATTTTTCTTTCAACTGGGATATTGGGATTCTTTAAATATTCAGCAATAGGCTTTCTCCAATCATCATCTTCCCATTCACCTACACATAAAGCTTCTCTTTCATCTGCAGGCACTAAAATTTGATGAATGCTAGCCAGTTTTCTTACAGTTTCTGGACCAATCCTACATCTCAAAGCAATTTGGGCTAACTCATTAGCAATCTCATTATGAATCCTTGGGATGTGGACCAAAGAAACTTTTCGAAAGGAAGTTAACAACTCCCAAGCCGTTGCTAAATACTTTTGTAACTTCTCATTATTACATTTGAATTCTTTTGATAATTGTTTCAAAACTAACTGAGAGTCCCCCAGTATTTGAACTTCCAAAGCCCCTTTATCAATCAAAATTTCAAGACCCAAAATTAAAGCTTCGTACTCCGCTATATTATTCGATTAGAAAGATTCGAGATGAACCTTCGAAGATAATTCACTTTTCTCAGGAAAGATTGCACTTCCTTTTTTGATTTTGGAGCAGACAATGCCAAAATTGTATCAGTCTTGCTTTTATCGATGGCAATTCCTTTTTTATGAACAACAAAATCTATGAAATTCCCAGCCAATACACTAAAAGCACATTTTAAAGGATTCATCTTTAATCCCTTCTTCCTCATGGTGACAAATGCCTTCCTCAAGTGATCAATATGTTGATTCACTGAAATCGATTTAACCATAACATCTTCGATATATACCTCCATAAATTTCCCAATAAATTCATGGAAAGTAGCATTCATTGCTCGTTGATAAGTTGCACCAGTACTTTTCAAACTAAAAGGCATAACCACCCACTTATAAGTGCCTAATGCCCTAGGACAACGAAAAGCAGTTTTGGACACGTTATCTTCAGCAATGAAGATTTGGTTATAGCCTGAATAACCGTCCATAAAACTTAAAATTTCGTTTTCCGCTGCCAAATCGATCAACATGTCTGTAATAGGCATAAAGTATTCATCCTTCGGAGTAGCATTATTCAAATCTTGAAAATCAATGCATACTCTTAATTTCCCATTTTTCTTCATTATAGGAACAATATTCGAAACCCACTCAACATATCGTAAAATTCAAATAAATTTCGCTTTAATCAAGCGTTCTTTTTCTTCTTTAATTTTTTCATTGATTTTTGGAGCAAAACGTAGTGGAGTTTTCTTCATAGGTCGAGCATTTGGTTTCATTGCTAATCGATGTTCTATAAGAGAACGATCGAGACCAGTCATCTCATGATAATCCCAAGCAAAACAATCTTTAAATTCATGTAAAAGATGGAACAGCTCGGTTCGAAAAGGATCAACAAGACTCTTACAAATATAGGTGATTCGAACGTCATCAGAAGTTCCCAAATTAATATCTTCTAAGGGATCTTGAGATTCAAACCCTTTGAAATGTTCCTCATCTTTTACAGAATGTTTTCCGAAACCCAAAGGTTCTAAATCATAGATGCAATCGAAAGTGAAATCAACATGTACAACTTCATTAGAAATAGGATGAACTTGATTATTTACTACATTAACATTAACTTGATTTTCATCACCATGTACTTCTGCTATTACATCATTAGTTCAGTTTGAAATATCATTTGGATTACATAAAGAAGAAATACTTAAACTATGACTAAACTTGATTGAAGATTTCAAGTTGATACAATCACTAATAGAAGAACTTATATTCCTACATGATTCCACTTCATCAGAAGAACCATTCTTATTTTCTACAGAAAGAGAATTACTTAAATAATTATGTAAAATTACCAGGTAGTCAGAAACATCCTGAACCTGGTCCATAGAGCAATCCTTCAGAAAATCCTTAAGAGAGACAATCCCAGACAGTCGGGCTTACATTCAACTGCGGGTAGCGCAACTTCACCGATAGGCCTTCCGAAGATAAGTAAAAAACCTCATAATTATAAGAGTTCAATGTCCTATCAACATTCAAAGGCTTCAACTTAAGATTATACATTCTGAAATCAACATGCAACTGTTCGACATAAAGATTCGAATCTGCTTTAATGACATCAGGCTTGCCATCCTCTGTCCAAAGAAGAACACTTTGATGCACAGTAGAAGGTACACCATGGATCCAATCTCGCTCCAATAAATAAAGCATTATAACTTGATTTTGACAGCACTACCACGAACACAGTATTTCGTTCGGAGGACCCAACCTTCACCCCCAAAGTAACGAAGCCTTTTGCTGGAGTCGAAGAACCACTAAAGTCTGTTACAGCAATGTTGGTGGGGACCAAGTCATCAGGATGTTTTCCCACCTTCATCAGCATCCTCTCTGGTAGGAGGCTTATTGCGGCTCCCTCATCTATCAAGACTTTATTTACTTTAATCCCATTCAGAGTAGTAGTGATATGGAGTGGGCGAAGATGGGATTTCTGCCTTTCAGTAGGTCTTAGAAAGTAACCCGGTTCATCCTTATGTCGGATGAAGGAAAAAACTCCTTCAGCCTCCATGTCATAGTCTTTCTCTATGTCACCTTCATATTCCCCCCAAATACTCAGTTGGAATAATCAAAATTGTTCTAACTATTTCATTATCTCCTACTTCGAAGTACTCTTCATCCAAATCAACTTCCTTTCTTTTATCAACTCCCGAAGACTGAGCTATTGCTTTGCCTTTCTCCATCTTTGCAGGAGATGAAATTCTCTTTGGGCACGTCTCTCCATCATAAGGAAAAATAATTCGGGAATGCACAGAAGGCGTTGCCCCCTTGCTTATCTCAGCTTGAGGCTTTTTGTTTTGATTGAGATTTCTTCTTCCTCTACCTCTTGGATACCTTCTGGCTCGACCACGGTAGTAAGGATATGGGTTTCAAGGAGGTCCCCGATGTCCCCACTGTGGGTTCCATCGATAGAGAGCATCCCGATTTTGGAATTCCTGACAATTCCAAATCCATTGTACACCTATAGCCTGAGACCGGCTCAAAGGTGCAATCACATTTTGTTGAGGAACCTTAGAACTCTGTCCCTCGATACGTCTAATCGGCTGCCTTTGTCAAGCTTGCTCTTCCCTATGAGTCAACTCCTTTTTCATCCTCTCTTTTTTGAAAATTGTTGTAGCTTCAGCATCGAATATAGAATTACAACGTGGACATAGAGACACATCCCGATCTTTAATCTTTTGCTGTACTAAGAAGTCTAGCAGGCCATCTCTTGCTCGGGGAAACACCGCTCGAACATGCGACTCAAAATCATCAAGAGCCATATCAAATTCATAAGACATACCAACCATATTTACTCCAAAACATGGTTCAACAAAACTAGCATCCACGTCAAAAGGATCCACATCCAGTTTCATTTCCTTCTTTCCATCATCGAAATTCAAATGTCCCTCCATTATTGCTTCCTGAATTAAGTCCCTGAAACGAACACAACTGTTAGTCAAATGACTGGTTTCTTGGTGAAATTTGCAATAAGGTTTCCCTTTTAAATCTTTCACCTAAAGTAAGGTTCTACCATCAGGCAGAATTAATTGTTTATCTTTAAGCAACACATCGAAAATCTGATCAGATTTCGAAATATCAAAACTATACTTTCTCCCACTTTTCAATTTTGACTCATTCAAATTTTCATTACCAGGAAGCTTTTTAAGTAAAGAGCAAACATATGGAGGACCCTTCTTAAGTTCAACCAAATCGATTTCTATTTTGAAATCGAATTCCTCTTCTGAGAACTCCATAGTCACATAAGCGAATTTCTCTTTTCGAGTAAAAGGTTTACTCTTTGATTTCTACTCATTCCTATGTTTATCCTTTTCTTTTTTCATGAGTTCGACCTAACGAACCTTTTCAGCCAAATGGGCTAAGTATGGGATATGCACATTAAGCAACTTCCGACGCATATAAAATCCTAACCCCATAACTGCTATTTTCACTACTTCACTCTCAGGTAATTACACATAGCACCTACTTCAAGCATTTTTGAAACGTATCATGTAATCATCAATGGTTTCACCATCCTTAAGTTTCAAAGCAACTAGATCAGTAACTGCTACATTCAATTCACCTCAATAAAATTGAGCGTGAAAAGCAGTTTCCAACTGATTCCATGTTGTTATCGAATTTGGTCTGGGATTTGAAAACTAAGCAAACGCATTATTCGTTAACAAAGAAGGAAAAAACTTCATTTTCAAATTCTCATTATTGGCTAAATTTCCAATCTCGACCAAGTATCGAGCAACATGTTCAGTGGTCGATTCTCCTACTTCCCCTGCGAACTTTGTAATTATTTTTAGATTTTTCACCCCTCTTGGCACTTCAGCCATTTGAACAACCTGGGGGAAAGCAGACACAAAATAGGGTTGATTCATAAAACCAACATTCAAACTAACTCGATTGAGCACTTCTTCCACAATTCTTGTGACTTGATAACGTTCATCACCATGATTAGCACGTAATCTGGCGAGAACCTCATCTGCATTTTGCCCATGAGGAATAATATGAGGATTTTCTCAGTTAAAAACATTGTTTTTCATTTTGAAACACATTTTCGAATCCTTCATTATTTTCCTTGGCATTATTCCTTTCACCTTTCTCATAATCCACGATTCGAGCAATCCGTTCAACTTGTCTAGCAAGGTGTTCGAACTTCGATTCATGATCAGCCATCATAGGATTTAGAATTATGGTCATTTATTGAGTTAACAAGTTGACTAAGTCATGATGACTTTCCACTACATGTTGTCGATATACTGCCATGGAATTAGCAGCATTCAATGTAGAGCCCACATTATAATCATGAGAATACTCAGAATGCTATTGTGGATTTTGAGAATTATTCACCCCACTAGTACTCCCAAAACGAACATGAGGAGCAAAACCACTCACTGGTGGGGTATAACCAGGAGGAAGACCATAAGGAGGCATCCAGTGGTCAGTGGGGGCTGGATTGGTGGCAAAGTGCCACGTGGACGAATATTACGTCCGATACTTCTAGTTTGTACAGTAGTAATATCTATACTCTCACTTCCAATTACACCTTCCGAACGTGAAGTCACGTCCGCAGATTACACAGTTTCTAGTATACTGTCATTAATGGACGAACCACCATACAAATTTGACAATTCACCAGCCATGTGAATGATCTTTCCACTTCGCAATTGCATACACCAAATGACACCAAAAATTTATTTGACACACTTCGATTTTAAAATTGTTCCACTGGGCGTGCCAATTTGTTTTGTTGATCTTTAGCAAATCGATGGTGGTTCAATTCTAATAGTCTAGGAGCGAAACCTACTCCTCTTTTGCAGGTACTAATTTTCTATAAGTGCATCAAAGCGTCTCGAATTAGACGAGTATCAAAATAAAAAATGAATTGAAATTTGTAAAACAACAAAATAAATGAAAAGTAAAGTTTTCGAAAAGTAAATTGACTGAAATCGGAAAAGGCTGCATTAAAATTTAAAGAAAGCATTAAAAGTGTCTTCGACTGTGTTAGAAGGGCTTTAGGCATGAAAATTAAAAGTACTGAAATGTAAATTGGATTCGAAAGATAAACTTGCCTGAAAAGTAAAGTTTACAGGAAATGTAAATGGAAAATGAAGACATGTGGAAGGAACCCTACAAATAATTAACTCGAGGCAGACTCAGAAAGTCTCTGGGATGTGAGTGTGTGTGAGTAATTTCTGGAGCAAAGTTCCAACCTTTATTCCCTAAAACTTTCTAGTTTTTATAGTCTACTTATATAACCGATTGTTAATTACATGGTGCTGTCTTGTATGCGCACTCCTTGGTAACTGTTCCCGCTCTTTAGCTAATAAAACGTCACTCATTAATTCCTCACGTGGTAGAAGCCCTCAACTTTTCCACTTATGTAACCGTTCGATTCACTTACTTCGAGCGTCCATTCAATTTCTCCTTCGAATATCCATTCGACTAGGCCCACTCGATTTAATAATATATCCGAAATCGAGCTTGTGTCGAGTAACTCCCAACTTATACCTGCACGTGCACTTTTCAACATTCCAATCTAATTCATTCCAGTCAAAAATATTTTTCGACCAACACAATCCAACCTCATTCTTCAACAATATATACTTTTCTCTCATCCTTTATTTATATTTTTTGTTTTATTCATGTTATTATTAGCTAATCTTGTTAAGCTACAACAAAGATGTAGCCTTTTATGTGAATTGGATAATTATAGATCAATCTCATTTACTAATACTTGTTTTGAATCACATGTGCTTATAACCAATTTTAATATTTTTTAATGCACCATTTAAATGATGATATGTTAATTTATAATGCATTTAAGAAAAAAAATTGTAAATAAAATTACTAATCGTAAACAACATAAATAAAGTGAAAACTAGAGATAGACAAATATGATTTATGTGATTATTATACCAGTTTTACAAAATATAATACTTTACTCACAAAAAATGTAGCTAAAAGATTAATACATCTATATAAATTTAAACAGAATTTGTTGACCTTAAGAAAGGCTAAAAAGTAGATTAAGAAACTTAACCAATTTGAATTCACAACTAAGAAAGTGAATGACATAATCATAAATATCCAATTCCATATTATGATGAAATCAATTGTCCTAGTATTCATTTTATTTTATTCAAACTCTCAATCTTGAATTCTTATCTTTGTTTTAATCTCTTTTGCATTCTAGAGACTTTATATTGTTCAAATAGTAGTTTAATTGAGTTAATTTCAGGAATTGACAATTTTCTGCGGAAAGAATACTCTACTTAGTACTTATCACTTTATTATTTGAAATAACTGGTGTACTTGCTTAAAAGGTATGTACGTCTTGCTTACAATATTTATTTTCTGTCAATTCAGATGGATATTTTGTCAGTTCGATGCAAGTAAACGTTTTATAATGGCTAGATCAAATAGAAGATCAATTTTCGGTTAATTTGATTAAACCGACAGATTCAGTCTATTTTTAGAACCATGAGTTTTATTTTTTCGCATATGCTAAACATCTTTTTTCTCATGTATTTTTCCCATGCATGTACGCATATAGATTGTCACTCTTTAAGAGATAAAATTTGTTTTCTTTTTTATTCAGAAATTTAAAAGCATAATAATTCACTCCACACGAATGACACTCATATCCTACAATATAATTAGACAAAATTTAGGTAGTACCAACAAGAATTATATATATTGAGTTAAACCGCATAACCAAAAATCTTGATAAGAAGATAACATTAATTAAAGACTTCCAAATTAAAGTTGATAATGAAAATGGCCACCACCCAATTAAACAGGATAAATCGTTAATCCCATGTGATTTGTTATTAAAAATTATTATTAAATGGGAAAAAAAGTCTCATTTGGATTCTTCTGCCACTACATATATTATCATCACCACCTTATCCCTTAATTGAAATCAATAACCCAAAGTGTGTATTCAAACAAGTAAAAGACAAGATGGTATGGATTTTTGTATCACCTAAGCTATGTTAGAACCATATATACAGAGTAGTGCATGCCAATGTCGACGGAATTGAATACCATACCATTTTATCTTATGGCTAAAGGACAAACTAAACTATTAAATGTTATGAAACAAACAAGCTAACGTGCTGGACAAAATTGGACTTAACACTAGCCACACTCATCAATCACCTTAGCTTCATATTAGTCTATTAATCCACATATGTACTTCAGTCTAGTCAAAATATGTGACATGATGATTATTAGTATTTCAAATTGTGGTTCACAATTGTAATCATGGCCATCATATTGCGAATGCGGTAATTAGTTCGACTGCATCGGGTTACAATTGCAGGGCAGTGATAATTATATTTTCAATTGTTACAATTTTTGTTGTTTATCAGCGAAACTTGAAGTTCACGGATACTAGTAAATGTACCAGATCACACAAATAATATTAGAGTGAGTGAATATGGTTCTCATGAGGATTAAGGAATTGAACAAGCTAAGCAAATATCAAATTAAAAGTTTAATTAAATTAATTACACCTGATTGATGATCGGAGAGGACAAGAAAAAATCTTAGAATCTTACCGAAAAATTTAAGAATGTTTGAATGTTTCGGATAGTAGATCTTGAATATTAATTGAGAGAAGACTGTGAAGATAAGAGTCAAGGGCTTTAGAGATGCTTATGCTCTTAGGATAACTAATCTTATTTATTTATCTTGAAGTTTGCAAAGATCTTTCACGACAAAATTTTTAGTAACTGATTTCTAATTTTTTGACTCTTTAGTTTCTCAAGCATTAATTAGACATTACTTTAATTAATCAAGGTACAAAAATTGATTTTTGATTTAAATAAAATTTAAAATTAGTCTTTAGGTCAAATTATATGTCACGTATTTAAGTTAGTACTATGCAGTTAAATCTTAAAAGAAAACACAATTTTTAAAAAGAGAAAAACCCAAATCAGCCCCTGACAATTACTTCAAAAGACAACGAGATCCCTGACAAAAAAAAAACCCCAATCCAGCCCCTGACAAAAAAAATAAACCCAACCCGACCCCTGACAATTACTTCGAAATGACAACGAGGCCCCTGTGCTCCCAATTCGGCCCCCTGACAAAAAAAAAATCCAACCCGGCCCCTGACAATTACTTCGAAAGGACAACGAGGTCCCTATGCCAAAAAAAATTAATGTTATTTTTTTTTTGGTACAGGAGCTAATCAGTCCCAAAAAAAATTTATCAGGGACCGGATTGGGTGTTTTTTTTTTCTTGGGGGTCTCGTTGTCCTTTCGAGATAATTGTCAGGAATCGGATGAAGTATTCACTCTTTTAAAAATTATTTTAATCCAAATTATGTGTCACTTATTCAAAATTAGAGTGATTAAAAATCATATGCAATACTTCCCACGTGGTACGCTTGGCTTCATGCAAGCCACTGAAGGGAGCATTTTTGTACATTATACGGAGGACATCCCAAGCAGTACACATGGGCTTCTTCCTTCAACACTATAGGGGCTTCAATTTTTGCATGCTTGATCCATATTTGGTCCGTGTCCTCCTTGTTTGTGTTTGTTTCTTTTGCTTGCTTGTCTTTTTCTTTATTCTTACTTATTTTCAGCACTTTTTTATGCATACCAAAATTCAAAACAAATTCTAAAAAACATTGATTATAAGCACTAAAATATCAATTATAACAAAGAATTCATTAACTTTATTAAAAGAAAAACTAAAGAAAACAATTAAAGATGCTCGTGTATCATACCTAGAGGGAGGAAGGAGGCAGCTCCAGTGATACAGGGAGCAACAGCAACAACGATGGTAGTAGTGGCGGCGGCAGCAATAGTGGGGTGATAGAGCGACCAATGCAACGCAAGGAGTCCACGCATTCTTTAAACGCTGTTGGTGGTGGCTGACGCTGGTGGAGGGGATGTTGGAGGTGGTTTCTAGGGGAAAAAGAAAGAGGGGAGAGAGAGAGAAAGGAAAAGGTTAAAGAGAGAGTTGTTCAGAAATAAGGGGGAGAGGGATCACGATTCAAATTTAGGGCAAGAGCGATTACGCTTTGCGAATGATCAAAATGTAGTATTCCACTAATTCGGATTACCAGCAGATAATTAAATCCGACGGTAATGATTGCGTCAATTTTTTTTTCTCTAATTATTACTGGCGAATTTACCATCAAAAACTCAAATCTGACGGTAATTTTTTTACTCGATGAATTATTACCAAATTTGCTGGTAAATCTGCCGTTAATGTTCGACGATAAATCCGATGATATTCAGTATTTTTCTTATATTGGAAGGTGAAAATTTTCATCAGTTCTGAAGGAATGCCACTAAATAATTTTCATACACAAATTTTTTGGAGAAAACATCACAAAAACTGATTATTGGTATAAGAAAATTCAACTTGTTATCCGACTTCAATTATTTTAAAGTGATGGTTTTCTTGACATAGGACTCGTTACATAGTGCCATAGCTAGAAACAAATCTAATAAGCAGATATTGTAAATCAGTGGATTCTTGTGCAAAAGCATAGTGCGGAATAATTGATGGACACATCTAGAACAATATAATAATTGGAGGAATATCCCCTTAGGATCAAGGTAACAATGCGGAGAAAATCCAGCAATAACAATGCTATATACACCTATTGGTGTGGTCCCTTTTTATTTATATATTTATTTATTTGCTTCTTGCATTGCATGCTTATCTGTATATACAAATTTTGCACTATATTGTTCAGGAAGTGTGCTTACCCATGCCTCTTGGCTCTTGCTCTTTTGCTTCATTCTCTCGCTTTCTTGACAATTCAACAAACATATACTCTACACTTTTTATTATTATTATTATTATTATTATTATTAAACATTTTGAGACTCATAAATAAATACTCTTTTTCTTTCCTTGTCAATTTTCATCATGTTTAAATTATTATTATTATTATTATTATTAAACATTTTGAGACTCATAAATAAAATTTCCTTTTCTTTCCTTGTCAATTTTCATCATGAACTTTTTCCTTTTTCTTTTGTTTCATATGTATCGCATCTGCAAATTGAAGATTTTGTATTCGCCAAGTCTATTTTTAAGCAAGCTTTTTATCGATGAATAATAAGGACATATATTCGGACCACATTTTAGCTGTCTTTAAAGTTTAAACCAAGCGTTCAACCAGGTTGATTCAAGTGTATATATAAAATTTTGGTCGGATCAAATCTCCGTAAACAAAGTAATAAAGGAATTTAAAAAAGAGAAATTTGCACTCCTCTTTTTTTTATACATCCCATGTGTATACTTCCAGTTTTTCTTGTGTACATCCGATATATATACTTTCTGTATTTTGTATTAAAAGATAAATAAATAAATTACTAAATATATTATACTATAGAAAAATTTTCAAGTGTATTGTCATACCGGTATTTCAGTGATTTTTAACCGTTAATCTTAATTATAAAAAATATATATAATATATATAATTAAGATCAACGGTTAAAAATCACTGATACACCGGTACGACGGTACACTCGAAAATCTTCTTATACTATAGGAAAATTATCACATGTACTCTGACAGAAAATCGAACATGAAGTTCATGTGTACGAAAAGTTATCCAGTAGAGATTTATTTTTTATTAAATGGGAAAGGACTAAATTAACCATATTTAAAGAGAGAAAATATAAAAAAAAAGATAGCTTTGAAAGCAGGTAATCAGCTTGTAGATGATTGATATAAAACAAATGGCAACCTTAAAGATATTGGGCCATTAGAATTTTTTTAAAGTCCAATGCGTAATTACATGATTATTGAAAATATCAATGCTACTATTTACTGTGCAAACTCCACTAGATTAATTTCACTTGGCTTTTTTGGGTGAGGAATTAATTTTATTTTAATCATATTAAAAAGTTGTAATATTTATATTTGATAAATTAATTTAAAATAATTTTTAATAAACACAAATAATAATAAATATATTCAATAAAATAATTTTTAAATTTTAAAAATATTATAATAAATATTAATATAAAAATTAAATTTAGATATTAATTAATAAATAAGATTATATTAGATTTTTTAATTTTGATAAGTATAAGCTAATTTTTAAAAACTCTTCTTAAGTACTTTTAAAAGAATCCAAAATCTCTAGGTGAAGATAAAAAAAATTATGTTATTTGAGTTATAATTTGTTGGCTACCAAACACAAACCTTAAATACACTGTACTTCTTAAATACATTATTCATTGAAAATATTCCAACACGAAAAATATTACCAAAAAATTATTAAATTAGCAATGCAAAAGAAAAACAAGGTGGGAACATTAGCAGCAATTAAACTATCTTCGATTTTTTATTATGTTTTCTTTGCAAATAAAATTAACAACGTGCAAAAATATTTAATTTTAAATATTTTGCTAACTCTATCAAACTTATCCTTTTCAATTTTAAATTTTTAATTCAAAACTAACTGATTTTTTCTCATAAAAAGGGTTTTCAAATTTTAAATTTCATTTTTACTTTAAACATAACTTCCATATAATTTAAAAACGTGTTTGGTCTCAAATTATTTTTGTTTTATTCAAATCTCCATTTCTCCAAAATTTTGTTTATACTATTTCCGAAACCACATCGATATAAACTACTTTCATGTTATAACTCAAATGGCATAATCTCTTCATACTCATCTAAGAGGTCGCGGATTCGAGTCTCCCTATTTTTATTATATAAAAAAATAATTTAATGATTCATTAATGTGATAAGAAAGAAATTAATTGTGTTTCATAATACTTTTTTTTCCTCCAAAAATAAGAAGATTCGAACTCGCAATTTCTAGGTAAATATAGAAAGATTATATACTATTTAAATTATAGCTTATTGATGTGTGTTTTGTAATACTTAATAACTCAATATTTCATTCATTTATTCATTTAATTAAGTTTTAAATATCTTAAAAAGTACAGTCATTCCATTTCACCATGACTCCATCCCAATTCAGTCCATCATTACCCAAAAAAACTTTCTTCCATAATAATCAAAAACATGCCTAAACCGAACAAACACACTTGAATAAAGTAAAGTAAGCCCAAAAAATTTACAACTCAGCTAAAGCTAACACGACGGCTTGACTTAACATCATCTTCACATTACACAACGACCTTTTACTGTACATGTACATTTTCAAAGAAGAAATTGAATGGACATTAATACTTCTAACTGCGTAACCGGTCTCAATCCCACCATGACACTATTATCTTAATGATCACTCAAACACAACTATCAACATCTTGACCTTTAATATTGTTTATGTTATATTTTAATGGGCGACATAAACGGAACATCATATTCATGTCAAGTACCGCGGAATATGTGAACCGCTTTCCTATACTATAAAAAAAAGGTACATACTTAGCAGTTCTGCAAATATATAATTTTTCTTTAAACAATGCGATTAGTACGTTTGCTTTTAAATATGAAAACTAAAATATGTATATGGAAGTTTATGTTACCAACAAAAATAATTTTGTAAGATATGAACAACAAATAAATTTTCGGAAATTATAGAAACTTAATAAATATAACTACAAAAAAAAAATTTTAAATGACAAATAATTTTTATATTTGGCAAAATAACTTTATATTTGATCTGAATTTTTGTATAAATATTTGAACAACTATTAAAAATATATATACATATAAAAATTGGAACAAATTCAATATCTAAACCTTTTTTTAATTATTATTTTTATCATATTTTAAATCTTTTGAATAGTTATTTGTAATTTGTATTTTTGAAACTGTTTTTGTCAATAATACAAATTTTTTTATTACTAGTTTAATAAATTATCCGAGATAATCTTTAAAAATAATAAATGGATACTGTAATAGAGGCAAGTGGTGTTACAAAAATTGAATCAAAGTAACCCAACACTAGCTCAAACTAGGTGCCCAAAATTGGGTGTTGGCATATTGACTTTAATTTGGGCTCATCAACTACAACCATAGTAACCAAAGTAAAAATAACGCTCAAGGTACGGAAATTATTTATTAAGGTAGAGTACTTTACTTATTAAAGTAGTGTTTGTTTGCGGATGACTTGCTTCTATTCTGTAAAGCTACAAAGAGACAAGTGCAAAATGTGATGTTGGTTTTAGAGACTTTTTGCGTAGTGTTTGTTTTGAGGTAACGAGACGTAGATTGAAATACTGAGACTCAATATTATGTTTGTTAGCTCAGAGATTGGTATTAAAATTTCAGTTTCTGTTTCCAAAATTTTAGTATTTCAGTATCTCCAAAAAATGGGGACACAGAAAACTAAAATTTTTGGGGACGAAAATTGAAACTTTAATAACATTTTTATACTTAAAATACTTCCATTTTATTTAATTAATTCTAACTTTACCTTTTGTGTAAATTAAATTTGAGCTTCATTCTTATTTCAGTTTCTGTTTCTTACTTTACACTAAACACAATATTAAGACTTATTTCAGTGTCTGTACATATTGTAGTTATGGTGGCTTAATGACTTTAGCAACACTTATTAAAATATCATATTTTTTAATATTTTTATAGAAAAATATAAGAAAGAAATAATAAAAAATGTGTTTTGTATGTTGTTCAATTCATTGATATAAAAAATTTATTTATACACATACATTCAACAATAATTTTAACAACTCTACTAACTATTTAACTAATTATTCATTAACATAACAACTTCTTAATAATTTTACTAACCTATACCTAATTCACTAATCATATTCTAATACCCCCTCTCATACTCAAGTGGGTGCTAAGGAGACTATCTCGAGTTTAGACATTAAATTTCAAAAAGAGTAAGATTATGAATCTTGATAAAGATATCAACAGTCTAATTCAAAATCGTAACAGTGATTAGATGAATGACACTAATGAGAAGTCGTTGTCATACAAAATGACAGTCATTATCAATGTGCTTGGTTTGCTCATAAAAGACATCATTATGGGCAATCTGAATAGCATTTCTATTAACACAATAGAGACCAGTAGAAAAAGATTGAGCAACTCCCAAATCTTCAAGAAGCCAACAAATCATAATGACTTCAGTAGAAGTGTCAGCCAAAGCATGATATTCTACTTTGGTGCTTAATCGAGCTTTAAAAGTGTGTTTCTTGGCATGCTAGGAGAGAAAAGAGTCACCAAGAAACATATAATAATCGATAGTAGAGCGACAATTAGTGGGGTCACCAGCCCAATTAGTATCAGAATATGCTTGAAGGATCAAAGAAGATTGAGTGAAAAAAATGAAGACCTTGAAACATAGTACTTTTGATGTAGCGAAGTATCCGAAGAACATCATCAGAATGAGTAGTGAGGGAAGTAATAAGAACTAGCTAACAACATGAACAAGATAGAAACTATCCGGTCAAGTAATATTTAAGTAGACAAGACCACTAACCAATTATCTGTAGGAAGTGGGATCATCCAAACTAGTGCCATCCATTGGAGTGAAGTGAGCGTTAGGCTCAAGAGGTGTAGATTTTGTGCGACTATTAGTAATTCCAGCCCGAGCAAGAAGATTAGATGAGTACTTTTCCTGAGAAAGATTAATGTCATCTTTTGATGATATAAATTTAAAACGAAGAAAATAACTAAGAGATGCATGGTCTTTCATCTCAAAGTGGTGGTGAAAGCTTGCTTTGAGATCAGTGATTCTAGCAACATCATCGCCAGTAATGATCATGTCATCTATATATAATAGTAGGAGAACAACACCCTTGTCAATCTTGTGAATGAAAAGAGCATTCTCATGAGAACTGCAAGTAAAACCGAGGTTGTAGAAAGTATTGCTGAACTTTTCAAACCATTCTCGAGAAGCTTGCTTAAGACCATAGAGTTCCTTACAAAGAAGACAAACTTTGTTAGGAGACCAAGAATATCCCAGAGGAAAGTATTTTTCACATCCATCTGACTTAGAGACCATTTACGGACTGCAACAATTGCAAGAAGAGCGCAAACATATGTAAGTCGAGGAACGAGAATAAAAGTCTCTTCATAATTGATACCATACTCTTGAGTACATCATTGAGCAACTAAACGAGCTTAATACCTGTCAATAGAGCCATCGGACCCAATTCTTGATTTAATATACCCATGTGCTACCTATAACTTCTTGATTAGAAGGCGGATCAACCAAATCCTAAGTATGTGATTTATCTAATGTTTGAATTTCTTCTTGCATTGTTTGCTATCAATTTGGATCTTTGTATAAACTAGGTTCATGGACGTATAGGATAATACCAAAACAATGATAATCAAGAAGTGGCAGTGAATTTCTTACTCTAGTATTGCTAGTAGACGGAGGAGGAAGTACCACAGGAGCAGGATTATTGTTTGGGCTTGGATCATCAAGAATATTAGAAGGGATAGGAATAAGAGGCTTAGGAGGAGGTGTTTTCATAATTCTTGTATTATCACAACTAGGAAAAAAGATAAATAGAAGGATTAGTAAAGAAAGGTGAATTGTTAGGAGAAATGGATTGAGAAAGAAAGAGAAACTCAAAAACATATGATGTTCGCAAAATACAACATGACGAGATATTCGAATTCGTCAAGAGATAGGATCTCAACAATGATAACCTTTATGTTCAGTGTCATAACCAAGGAAACAACATAGGTGAGCCCAAGGTTCAAGTTTATTATGTTCATAGGTTGAAGGAAAACAAAAAAGAACAACCAAACACTCTCAACGAACTATAGTCTGGTGAAGTATTATAGAGATGCTCAAAATGAGTGATGTTACCTAGAGAAGAGGAAGAAAGATGATTGATACTATGGACAATAGTGAGAATAGCTTCACCCCAAACAAGAAGAGGGAAGAAGCATTGCACAAATAGAGTTAAGAATATGACAATATTTGCGTTCTCCTCTACCATTTTGTTGAGATGTTCCAAGACAAGAGAATTCAAACAAGGTGGCATATTCAGCAAGAAAGTTCAAAAGTTTGGAGTCATAGTACTACATTGCATTATCACGTTGAAAACTTTAATGACTTTTGAAAATTGTGTTATAATCATAGTAGCAAAGTTGATGTAAATCTAAGGCAATTTATGTTTATTATACATTAAATAAGTCTATGTAAAATGTGAATTATCAGTAATAAATATAAGAAAATATCGAGCCCCCCATAGAAATTTTAGAAGTAAGCTCCCAAATATCATAGTGTATAAGATCAAAAGAAGAACAAACAATAGATAAACTATTATGAAAAGATAAAGATGGTTGTTTTGCAGTTTGACAAAAAGTACAATCAAAAGACTCATTATTGACTAATCTTAATCTTCCCTTAAACACAAGAGAACACAATTTTTCTAGCGAGCTATGAGCAAAATGATGATGCCATAAGTGAAGTGTAGATGGTGAAGAAATGGCATATAGATTTGTGGTAAAGGGAACATGAAGATTCCTAAGTTCAAACAATCTTCCGACCTTACATCCAGTCACAATGATTTGTCCCGTCTGAGGATCCCACACACAACAACTAGAAATAAAAAAAATTAACATCAAAACCAAATTCAACTAATTGGCCCACAAAAATAAGATTAAAATTCAATTTTGGAGTGAAAAAATAAGTATCATATAAGTGAAGGTTAGACTGTGAGATAGATCTTTTATAATTCACGTACATAAGCGATTCATCAACAGTGAGAATAGACAGTGTAGTAGTAATGATAGACAAAGTGGAGAAAACATAACGCATAGGTGACATGTGATTGAAACAACTAGAATCAAGCCTAGATTCAAGATTTAATTAATTAGTTAGCATCAACTTCTTTTAGAAAGATAAGATTTGGTTGTTAGGATTTAGTTTAGATTAGATTTTAATTATTGTTTTGAATTTGAATAAGTTGTTATCTTACTCTCCGAAGATAGGAAGATAAGATTAGTTTTTGAATTTCAATTAGTTAGGAAGCTAGAATATAAACAAGTGAGCATGGTTCACAGATAGGGGTGGCAGTGGGGCGGGTTTTTGTCCTACCCGACCCCGCCCTGCCTTCCTTGCATTCCACTACTACTCGCCCCACCCCTACCCGCGGGTAGTAGGCTACTCTACCCTAACCCGCCCCCACGGGTACCCGCCCCGCCCCTATAAAAATTAAATGACATTTTAATTATTACACATTCATATATAAATTAAGATACAAACTTAAAATTCATAACTAAATTTAAATTAAAATACAAATTCATACAAGGTCAAATAACATGAAATTTAAAAAAGTTCATACAATGTCAAATAACTAAATTAAAATACAAACATAAAGAAATTACATCATTAAAATATTAAAAAGTCTTCGATCCTCATTCTTGATCACTTTTCACATCTTCATCATCATTAAAGGTTTGAAGGTCAAGATTTAAACCTAAAAATCAAAAGAGATGGTATATAAATAGCACATTTTCATTATATGAACTGAACACAAATTGACATAGAAATTGAACTAAACAGCACAAAAGTTCAAAACTTTAACCCTATCAAGCTCGTAAGTTGCTAATAAAAAGTAGTTGCCAAAGTTTCAAGACACTCAGAATCCAGTCTTGATATATCTTTTTGATGTTTTTGAAAATAAATTATATATTTGAATTTATATTCGTTTAAAACTTAGGAGAATAATTTCCTAGCTACCAGTCAAGATCTGAAGCTGTGCCACCTTTTTTTATCAACAAAATGATGAAAAATTCAAAAAGAAGTTTTTGAGTAACTATCAATGGTTGGTGAAGTACATATATATCCAGAAAAACCTTCATGGCAAATAATTGGAGTATGGACTTTAAGCATAAGATAGTTCACCAGATAATAGCTACACCGGGACATATATCAAAACAATTGTAGAGAGATATCAACCACATTATATTATAAAAGTTTAAATATTAAATACAATTTAGTAAATCTATAGAAGAACAGCACACTCAGTATTGCTTCTAAAATTGTAAATAATTATCATCTTGATTAATAGCAGATATTTACTTTTAACATAACTGAAAATACATATTGGCCTGACTAAGATATCAGACTCTGAAGCAAATCAAATTCAATTATTTATAATTCTATGTCCATGTTTCAAATATACCCGAAGTAACACATTAATTTAATGAGAATAAAGTTAGAGAAAATCTAGGCAGAACAACATAAAAGCTTTGATGTCCAATGGAGGTAATATAGATTCTCAGTATGCCATCCTCAATTTTGAGCCATTTAGATTAATAAATAAATAAAGTAATGAATAAAAGAAGTACACTGTACACTAGAATGTAATGAAAGACAAAGTTATCAAGTTAGCAACAGCATGCACAAATCATCTTAAATGATAAGTTGGAAAAATCAGCATTCATACAAAAGATGAAAAATCAGTACCAATCATTGGAACTATAGTTTTAAGCAATGCAATTCAATAGTACCCCTTAAAAGAATGTAATTTAAATTCTTTTAAGCTCTTGCTTGACAAGATAGATAAGATTAAAATTCTTAATCAATCTTCCTCTTATGCAAATTGCCTGCATGTTCCACATTTTATGGACAACGTGATAAATCTAAATAAAAGAAATTACCATATCAGTAGCCAATGGAATAGATACCTTGATGCCAATATTTCTAACTTCAAATTTTTATAACCAAGAAGCAGGATATGGACATTTCAGAGCCCTGAAAAAATATTATCTAAGAGGGTAGTGCATAGACAGGGGAACTTACATGTTGGAGGAAGACGGTGAGAAAGAGGGGTTCACTGGTTCAGCACTCAGTAGCTTCGGTAGTGTAGCAACGATGAGTAGGTTCGAGCGTTCAGCAGCGCGGCAACACGGCGTCAACAGGACCACACCGCAGCAGTAGCGACTCGACTCGGCAGGACGGCAGCGCAGCTATGGCGACAAGCTCGGCGGCGCAGTGAAGCTGTGAAGGTGACCAGATCTGAGGTTCACTGGGGTCTGGGGAGAAGAGGAAGTGACTTTCCTTCCCTCTTCTCTACTAGGGTTGGGGCTGAAGGGACGCGTAAATGAGTATGAGGATAGTGGCTCAGTGGCTGTGAGTGAGGATAAGGAGGATCAAGAAACTCTTTAGTTTTAGGTTATTTTCTTTTCTACCATGAGTAACTAAACCTCTTCTTGTTAAAGGTTAGGAGCTTTGTTTGATTTTATGGATTAGTAATGCAAGTGTTTTCTTTATTTTGATTCATGCTTTTCTACTTTTTCAAGATTGAGACTCCTTCATCTTTAATGGTTAGAAGTATTAGAAAATATTCTAATTTTGTCTTGGATTCTATTATCACTTTAAAAATTTAATATCAGAATTAGCTTGAAACTCTTTCTCATGATTTTCAACTTGACTAGGAATAGTATTTTGAAAGTTGTAAGGTTTTAAATTAAAACCGTGCTTAACCTCTTCTCTTAATTAGTTGACCAAGGTATTGGCGATTAATTAAGTTAAGAGAAATTAGATTGCCAAGGAATTGGAATTTAATTATAAATGATTTTCTGTGAAAAGATTTTTGCATGAGTCAAAGTAGAAAAACACAAGTATTGCTTTTTCTAAGAAGTAAACACATATGAAGCCTTTAACATCCCATATCCTAATTATTTCTCCAAAGTTTCTAAACTTTCTCTCATTCACAATCAACAATTGTGGTCACTATTCTTTGCTTCTACTTCAAGATTCACCATCCTCTTGCCAAGATTTGATCGATCTAACTAGAGACTCAATTAGACGTTGCTTGATTCAATCTGATAATTCTCGTGAGAATGATACCCACATACTATGGTATTACGTGGAGTGATTTAGTGCACTTGTCAATATACAAGCGTATCAATTTTGGCTCATCATAATCATAGCATGGACCACCATAGTCATTGGGTTGGTATGCACCATAAGGAAGATTGTGATCAAAGTGGGATGGAGGAGGTTGATGCCATGGTTCTTGAATGTAAGTTTCTCCATCATTTAATAATTGTTTCCTTGATGAAAACCATCACTAAAACTTCCACTTCCTACAACAGTCCCACAACCATACAACTCAAAACCATAAGGATGAGAATTTATAGCAAAAGAGCAAATATAAACAAAGAATATCAGCAAGAAGCGAGAAAAACAAACTTCTAACTACTAGTAAAAACAAAAAATAAGTAAAAAGCAAGCTATTTATACTATTCACGTATTAACAATAGCCAATAATAAGAACACATTGCAATTTCACAGCAACAGCGCCAAAAACTTGACGAGCGCTAAATACCGATTTAAAAAATTCACATGTTTAAGAGCTCAAGTTTCGTTATGGCTCTAAACCAAAATTCAACACTCTTCAAAGTTGACTAAAATGTATCACAAATTCAAATCAATAGCCAGGAGTTTAATCCCGGATCGTTCTCCCTAGGAATCACAATCGAGTGAACAATCATTGGCTATGAGATAGTTGCGGTTTTGTTCGCAATAAACGAGAATTTAATGACAAAAAAATAAAGGAGCAAACAATAACTAAATCTCAAAGGTAATCAATTAAGATAATTAACTAAGAATTGAAAATGAATTCAAATGCTAAAAGATCTTGGCAAGGGTTAAGTGTTAAGAATTACTATCCATGTCACTAACCACAACATGATAATTATAAAGAGCGAATCCAATTCATCAACCTCTACAAATTGAAGAAAGTCAACTAGGCTTAATTAATCATAATCCACAAGTCCTAACCAGCTTACTAATTAAATTAGTAAAAGATTAGCATTAATTGCAACAAGATTAATTAATATATCTAAATTATCAATCAACTTGGACATTAATGATTCAAGGTCACCCAAGTTCTCAACTCCAAGCCAAGAAGGAGAAAATCTACTCTATAACTAGTCCAAGAATTTTATCAAACACTTGGTGTACATAAATATAAAACTTCATAAATTTCAAGAAATAGCAAAAACTACGACAATCAACTATGATAATTTGACAATAATAACTCAAATAAGCATGAATAAAACATAAAACATCCAATTCATTAATATAAACCATAAACTCACATAATTCATAAAGTAGCAAAATGAAAGAATGCCAAACTAACACTAAATTTCTAAGATAAGTATAATAAAAGAACAAGAAAACAAGATCCGAAACTACAATTAAACAAAATTAAAACCGAAAACTAACAAGAAAATTAAGTAAAATCATAGAGAATGTGTCATACGAGAGAGGCCCGCCTAAGCGAGAAATGGTCGCCCACACGAGTTGCCAGCAATCTCCACTCCGAGTCACTTCCCGAATTCGATTCTTCGCTCCATTCTTTTTTATCCTTCGAGGCCGTTGATGAACCTTAACCCTAAAACACTTAAAGAAATTTCATCACAACATCAAATAGCATAAAAAGATATTAAGAGATTAATAATTCAGAGCACAAAAAATATATTTTTCACAAATAATGTAACATCCTTACTATCAGAATGTCACGCTTCCGGCTGCACTACTCTGATAGCGAGGATATTACTACGACTTCTATATATTTAATATTAAAATATGAGTCTTTAACTTGAAACCCTATTGCTATTTTCTTTGAAAAACTGAAAGTTCATTTTTACTTTTTACAAACATGTATATATAAACAAATTCGATCACAATCCACAAATACATATATAAATATATATAAACATACAAGACTTCTCATTCAAGTAACTTAAAAATATCATAAACATACATATCATTACAATTCTTATCGCTCTTTACAAAAACATAATAATAACAAAGGCGAGGGAAAAACTATAACTAATATATCCAAACAAAAATAGCACAGCTAAGAACTCAACAAAAACTTCATAAGCTTCCTCGTCCGTCCTGAAAAGAGAAGTTTGAAGGGGGTGAGAACATCATCCTCACAGGTTCTCATTAGAGGGTTTACGAATTGTCAAAAGAAGATATTCAAAAGAAACTATTTTCAGACGCAGCGATCATCGCTCGTCTTATGAATCTTTTTGAAAACCGATGGTTAATTACTCGAAAACTCCAAATTCATATCTTAAATTTATAAAAGTCGATCGAATATAATATCCAAAGGGTTTCACTACAGACCAAAGGACCAAAATTATCACCGATTCATCCAATCACGGCCTCTGGCCCAAACATAACTAAATCACGGCCTCCGGCCCAACACAAATTAACTCACAGACTCTAGTCCAACACAAAATCAAATCATGGCCTCTAGTTCAAAGCATAATCAAATCACCACTCAAACCACCACGCTCCGAACCAACTAGTCACAATCACAAGTAACAAAGTTCAAACACAATCAAGAACAATTACAGCAATTAGCATTTAAACAGAAATATTCACATAGGCAAACCAAATATAATATACACACCCAAATAATGTCACATAGATGCAAATGATGCATGCCTGCCCTATGGCCAATGAGCTCATCAGTCAATTATATAGTCAAACTCGACATGTCCAATAGTGAACCCCTGGACAGTCCCTCAGTATGCGTAACCCCAAGGAGAATTCACTTTCCTGGGAGGAATTATCCAAAAAGGTCTAAGTGTCCGGCCACATCTTGCGACGAATGGTCAAAAAATACCAACCCGGAGCAAGCTGGACAAAATCACGATCCTTACGTCTACCTAGAAAGCTCAGTCTCAACCTAGAGCAAGTGAGGCAAACTACTACATCTACCCGGGGAGCTCAAATCATCTCAACCTAGAGCAAATAGGGTGAATCACACACTTGCATCTATCCAGGGAGCTCAAATAATCTCAATCAAATTCATCTTTGTCATCCAATTATGCCAAATCATCCTATTCAATCACTTCCAAATCATTCCAATCTCAACCTGGAGCAAGTAGGGGCAAACCACACTCTTACATCTACCCAAGGAGCTCAAATATAAAAATATCTTTTAAGAAGCAAGTTATATCTATTTATCTTTCATAAAACTCATTTTTACCAAGTCAAAAGTCTCATATTAACTTCAATAATCCATTCTTCAATTTCATTTTGAAATTTTCAAAAGCCTAACTCTTATATTTGAAATAATTTCATAAAACTCACTTTCAACTTCATTCCCAAGTTTAATGACTTTCCAAAAGACTAAAAGACCCAAAAAGCATCTCTTTTTAATAATCAAATCCATATACTGTAAATTCACTAAAACTCCTCCAAATGTAATTCTTTAGTCAAACTCACAATATAGGTCTTTTTATATTAAATCAAACTCAAAACATATTTTTTTTAAAAAAATCAAAATTAAAACATAATTCTTTTCTTAATAAATCGAACTCAAAACATAAGACTTTTTTTAATAAATAAAACTCAAAGCATAATTCTTTTCTTGATAATTCAAACTCAAAACATAATTCATTCTTTTCTCAACAAATCAAAATTAAATAATATAATTCTTAAATTCACATTTTTTTCTAAGTAACACTTCAAACAAAGTCTCTAATTTTTATAAAAATTTCAGCAGTATCTTCTCTAAAATTCAGACTTTGCCATCCATCAAGAGTCCCAACCAAAAAACTAAATCAAACATCTCTCAACCATTCAATCGTTTCCAATAAACCATTATCACAACCACACTGACTCAACTCAAGAAAATCAATGAAATCTAGAATTCAAACAACCAATCCAGTAAATCACAATTTAAGCCAACTTCTACATAATCAGTTAAAAATCATAATTTTCAGCCACCTCAACCAACTAATAAATCAATCAAGCAAACAATTGTATTCATAAAAAATCATTCAATTCAATCCATAAGACTTAATAAAATCATAAAAATATACTTTTTATATTAATATCGACTTGTAACAATTCTTGAAAGTAAAATTAGTTTAAGAAAAACGCCCCTACCACGAATAGTCGAAACCCAAAAGCTATAAAAGGCATCAAAACTCTTTTTTTTCCTGGCATACAACAGCGGCAGCCGCAACCACAACTCTATACTGCTTCCGTGACAACAACTGCATCTCCAAACGCGCACGCAATAACCAGAACTCAACCCTATGGCAATAAGACCCTAAAATCCTCAGCATTATATAACAGGGCAACAATCGTAAGGGCTTGGAAACAAAAACAACTCATTGTATAAAAAAGATGAAGACTGTGGGGAAACAGCACCTCTGACGGTGCTTCCCAGCGACCAAAACAACGGCACGCTTGAATAGAACCAGACCCAAAATGGTCGAGATAGGAGCTGGCGACGCAAAGGCAATAGCGATGGTGACAGAACGGCAGGCTGCCCCCAACACCACCGTGTAGTTTGCTAGCAACCATAGTAGTAGTAGAGCGGCTCAACGGTGGCAAACGGTGACGGAGCACAGCTCCTCGAAACGGTAGTAGTGCGGGAGACAGCTCCTTTTCATCGAGCTCGACAGCCACGTGTGGTGACGGCGGCAGCAGCGAGGCGTGAGGGCGATGGCGTGAAGCAGTGCCCCTTCCTTCTCTTCTTCACAGTAGCTCTGACGGCGACAATAGCAATGCCATCGTCCCTCTCTAGCGGCGATGGTGCCCTTGCCAGCACCGTCCTCTCCTTCCTTCCTCCACTCTTTTTCTCTTCTTCCTCTTTTATCCGCTCCCTCACTCTCTTGATCTCCATCTCTATTTTCTTTCTTTCTTCCACGGTGAGGGGTATGGGAAAAAAAGGGGTGGCGGCATGACATAGGAATGGTGAGGGAGTGTGTGTTGTATATGTTAGGGTTATGATTTTAATTTGAGAAAAAGAGGTAAAGGTAGGATGGTAATTTCAAATAAAATAGAAATAATATAGTAATTGAAAACCAATTTTAATCCAACAATAATTATATATAAAAATACTATTTGTTCATCAATTTACAAATTATTTTTAAATAAATACTCTAATCTAAGAATTAGAGATAATCAAATTAATTTCTTTTTATTCATAAAGTAAGGTTCAAGATCTAAATATTCAAATTAAAACATATAAAATTCTTATTGTTCCGAGGGTTACCTGAAACTGAAGGTCGATCTCGGATGAGATCTGCTGTGGTGGTCGGCGCTGATGTGTCCGACTTGTGGGTAGTGGCTAGAGCCGCCGTGTCCGATTTGTGGGACTTAATGATGCTGATCCTTTGTCACCGGTGGATGGTGGTACCTGCAAGAGACTCCGATGCTTAAGTTAGCAAGGGTATTAAGCAGGTTTTTCGTAGAATCAGAGTATGAGTTATACTTGGGTGCTCCAGTATATTTATAATGATGGGGAGTGACCTTTCTAGAGATAAGATAGTTATGTTATCTTATCTTATCTTTGAGTGAAGTTATCTTATCTTCAAGGGAATCGCCCTTATCTCTATAGGCTTGGGCTGCCTTTGGATTTGGGTCGTGTTCCTCTGTTTGGGCCCTTTTTGGGCTTTCCTGGTGATTTGGCCAAGCTCTTTGAGAAGAGGTCGGGTAGTCCTGATCTGAAGAGGTCGGTCGACCTGTCGTCAAACAACCCGGGTCGGACAGCTCGACCCAGGATATGAACAGTGCCCCTGCTCGTGTGCGGTCTTCCTCCAGAGGTTGAGTCCTTAGTTTTAGGATTTCAATCCTTCTCTGGAGAAGTCGTGCTCGAGCATTGTCGATTTCTTTTGTAGAGATTTCTCTGAATGCGGAACGTTTTGCTTTTTTCTTCATCCTTTGAAAACGCGCGTCCTTTGCTTTGGGAACGTGCGGGTGTTTAATAACCCATTAATTCTTTTAATGCTCCGTTTCTTTTGCCTCCCACTTTTATTTTGAATTTACACCCAAAATGATTTTCTCTTCTCTGTTTGCTTGCTGTAACTTCCGTTTTGGCTTACTTGTGTTTTTCGTGTTTCTCTCTGTGACGGCCTTGGTGGTTGTTGGTGCTTCCTTTGCTCGAAGGCGATTCCTGATCTCTTCATCTTCAACTTCTTCCATACTTTCCTCCTCTTTCAGGTTAGTTCTTCTTTCTGTTTCTTTCCTTGTGCTTGCATTTGTTCTATTCTTGGTAAAGTCTTGAGTTTTCGTTGGAAAGCTTGAATCTTTTCGTGTTACCATACTTGGTTGTCACTATGATGCATGTTTTCTGGTTTTCTTTCGACTTTATGCATGCTCTTAGGTGAATTTCTTTGGTATTTTGACGTTGTTAGGGCTTCGCATGTTGCTGCTACTTTTCTAATCGTACTTTTGATTTTGAGGGTTTATGAACTACTGTTTGTTTCTTGAAAAAGATTGCTCCTTTGATGACTTTTTCCAAGTTGATAATTTTCTTCGTTGATAAACTTGTAGAAGATAACGATTTTCTGGTGGCTTGCTTTGATTTTCTTCTCGTGTCGTTGTTTGTTTGGAAGGGGATTATCTTTCTTCACTGAGAGTTTTGTTGGGGTGTAGCTTTGTAGACTTTTTTTCGAGTCCTTACTCTATCCCTGCCTCCAAAGGATGCCCCTGGACCTTGGTGTGTGTCTTGGGATTTTCCTTTTGCTATTTGTATTGCTCTGAGTCATGTTTGTCCGGGCTGTTTTGATTAGTAATCCATTTTCTTTTTCTTGCTGTAGGACTAGTTGGCCATGTCTTCTCGCAAAAATATTGTTAAAACGTCTTTCAAGGTTCCTGAGGGTATGTCCGATTGGCTGGACTCCCTTGTTCTGATGTGTGTCTCAGTAGTTAATTCCGAGTATCTTGTGGAACTTAAAAAATGTCATCGTATCTGTAGTCGTAGAGACCAGGAAAAAAATTATGAATTGGTAGCGCCAGACTCCGATGAAAGGGTTTGCTTTCCATCTTTGACCCAAGGGGAACATCCCTTCTTCTATGCCTACGACTATTTTTTTAGCCAGCTGAACATTACTTTTCCTTTTACTTCTTTTGAGACCGACTTGTTGTGGTCATGTAATGTGGCCCCATCCCAGCTCCATCCGAACTCCTGGGGCTTCATCAAGATCTTTCAGTTGCTTTGTCAAGAGTTGGATGTCACACCTTCTCAAACTCTCTTTTTGTATCTTTTCGTTTTGACCAAGCCTGGGACTACCAAAAAGAAAGCTTCTTGGGTTTCTTTCAGGTCTGTCCAAGGGCAAAAAGTGTTTTCTATGTACGATAAGTCTTTTAGGGATTTTAAGAACTACTTCTTCAAGGTCTGAGCTGTTGAGGGAGCTCGACCATTTTTTTTAGAGTCAAATGGTGAACCTGCCTTCCCTTTATGTTGGCAAAAGAAAGTTGTAGTATCTAGATATACATGGGAAATGCTTGATGAGGTTGAGCAGGCTTTCGTGACTTTGTTGGAGGGGATTTGGGGACAACCTCCTCATCTTGACACAAAGAGATTTTTAGGAGACCCTTCCCTTGTCTGACCCGAGCTGGGTAGTGGTCGACTTCTTTTTGCTTTAGCTTACTTGTTTCTTATTTTCTATTTCCTTCAACTTTGTAACTTTGTTTTGTTTGTATTTTTTAGAAATGGTTAAAAATAATGACTCCATGAGGGCCTTTAAGAAGGCGAAGAAGGTTACAGCTGCCCAGAACATCTCGGCCAAGGTGGCTGGAGAGGGATCCTCTCATGTTCCTCCGACACAACCGATCTCGAGTTCCTCTGGACCGAGGAAGATGATTCCTACACCTCGAGTTCAGTTGATTGATCCTTCTCAGGCTTCAGCTGCTACCTCTTCTCCTACTGCTGTTTCTCCTACAAAAAGACAAAGAACTGTTGAGCCCTTCAACCTGGATGCCCCCGATTTTGATGCTGTCAGGTTTGTTGATCAACAAATTGCTCTTTATGGTATCATTCCTACTGACGATGTTTCCCTCCTTCATCACTTGAACTTCATTACCCGTAGTAGTATTAAGATGGCACACATGGGGGCGACTTTATACCGAACTACCCAGGATCTTCCTATCCATGAAACGAAGGCCTTTATGGAGGAGGCCAAATCAGGGTTCGACCGGATGAAGGATCTGAAGGAGGAGCTTGAAGTGAAGGTGGCGAGGCTAGAAAAAGAGTTGGAGGGTGAGAAGACTCGGGCTATTGCCTTGGCGGCTTCTGCTAAGTTGTCTGAGGATATGAAGTTAAAGCATAAAGAGAGCTATGTCACCACTTATAGAGAGATGATGGGTCTCAGGGAGAGTTTGGAGGCTGTCCGAGCTGACTATGCCGAGCTCCAGGGTCATCTTGTAGGCAGTGTAATCGCTGCTTATGAGAATTTGAGGGATCAAGTTCGAGTTCTTGCGCCCGAGCTTGACCTTACTCTTTTTAGCTTGGACAACATTGTAAAAGATGGCAAGATTGTCCCTGATGACCCTGATGATGATGATGATGTCGACCCTCCTCCTGTACGTTCTGCCAAAGTTACCGTTGCCCCGCCTTCCTCAACTCTGGCAGTTGAAGTTGGTCAGCCTGAGTCTGATCCTAACGTCCAGATTCTGAACCGGGATGATGGGACGGTGGATGCGGTACCCCTTCAGACTCGTCCTCCTTCACCCTGAGATGTTGCTACTGGGAAATCGTTGGACCCTTTGTAATTTTTCTTTGGCATATGATATACAACCCAGTCTGTGGGCTTTTAAACTTTTACTTCTGTAATCTGGTGGTTTGTTTTGACTCTGGATACTTTAGTTTCTTTCTTAACAACCTTAAAAACAAAAGTAGTTTTTCAAGTCTCTTGTGGTCCACTTCAGGTGGCCTCTTGAGTCTGTTTATTATAACAACTTTGTTCTGTCGTGATATGCTTGTCGGTTGCTTGCCTTTAGCACTTTCCAGGAATCTTCGGGGTGTTGGGATTTTGTCCTCCGACCTCTTCTGATTGCCTTTGTAGATTAAGGTTATGTATTTCTGGGTTCAATTTGGGGTCCCTTGATAAACCACTATTTTATGGTTTATCTTGTACTCAATTGAGTGATTTTTATCAACTCTTTACCCACTTATTCATACTATTTACATGGTTTTATATTTTCCTTCCTGATTTTGTGATATGACTGAAAACATGTTTCTTGGGCCTTATATTTGCTAATATTAATCCTCTCTCATTACCATTAGATGCCTTGATATGTGCGTTAAGTGATTTCAGAGATTACAGGGTAGGAATGGCTTGGAGGATGGAAAGGAAGCATGCAAAAGTGGAAGGAATACAAGAAGTTGAAGGAACTGCAAAGTTGTCCAGCCTGACCTCTTTGCACTAAAACAGCCATAACTTGAGCTACAGAAGTCCAAACGATGCGGTTTCAGTTGCGTTGGAAAGCTAACATCCGGAGCTTCGATTTGATATATAATATGCCATAGTTTCTCTGATGCTAGGTAACGCAAACGCGCGCTCTACGTGGACGCGTCGTAGTGACGAAAATCAGCGTGGCAGATTTCTTCTCCAGCGATTTCTGGGCTGTTTTCGACTCAGTTTTCGGCCTAGAAAACACAGATTAGAGGCTATAAAGTTGGGGAATCCATTCATTCATAATCATCAGCTCATAATTCATAATTTTTAGTTTTAGATGTAGTTTTTTTAGAGAGAGAGGCTCTCTCCTCTCTGTTAGGATTAGGATTAGGATTTATATTAGGATTTAGGATTTCAACTTCTTCTCAGGTTCAATATTCCTTTTATATTTTTATTTATTCTAATGCTTTTATTTGTATCTGACTCATGTTACCAATTTGGCTTATGAACTCTTCGTATTTAGATTTGAATGTTTTATTTAATATAATTTGAGGTATTTCAGTTTATGATTGTTTTATTCTATTTATGAATGCTTTTAATTTAATTTAGATATTTTCTTCCTTTTGGCTTTGGTTAAGTAATTGGTAACACTTGAGTTGTCAAACTCAGCAGTGGTTGAAATTGGCAGATTACTAATTGATCTAGATCGCTCTAAAGCTAGTCTTCCCACAGGGATTGACTAGGACTTGAGAATCAAGCTAATTAGTCCACTTGACTTAACTAAGTGGGATTAAAACCCAATTCTCATCACACCTGATAAGGATAACTAGGATAGAAATTCCAAATTCTTATACCTTGCCAAGAGATTTTATTATTATTAATTTATTTTTCTTGTCATTTAAATTACTTGCTCCTTATTCCAAAAAACCCCCAATTTACAAAAATTCGTAACCAATAATAAGAACACCTCCCTGCAATTTCTTGAGAAGATGACCCGAGGTTTAAATACTTCGGTTATCAATTTATTTAGGGGTTTATTAATTGTGAGAACCAAAACGTTTGTAAGAAAGGACTTTTGTTGGTTTAGAAGCTATACTTGCAACGGTAATTTATTCTGAATTCTAGATCACGCAAAAGTTCCTTTCTTCATCCCTTATGGCGCATACCTTCTGTTGATCGATGTCTTTATTTTTAGTAAATCCTACAAATTTACTTTTTGTTCTGACTTCCTCATCTTGGTTTGTCTGAAGTTATTTCTAGTAATCCATTTTATTTGGACCTTTGTCGGGTCTCTTCTATGGATTACTTTTTGTGATTTTGTTGGGCCAACTTCATCATGTCGGTCCCTTCTAAGTTATTTTTAGTAATCTATTTCCTTTGGACTTTTGTCAGGTCTCTTTTATGGATTGCTTTTATAACTTTTTTGGTTTGGACCGACTTCATCATGTCGGTCCTTTCTAAGTTATTTTTAGTAATTCATTTCCTTTGGACCTTTGTCAGGTCTCTTTTATGGATTGATTTTATAACTTTTTTGGTTTGGGCCGACTTCATCATGTCGGTCCCTTCTAAGTTATTTTTAGTAATCCATTTCATTTGGACCTTTGTCAGGTCTCTTTTATGGATTGCTTTTATAACTTTTTTGGTTTGGGCCAACTTCATCATGTCGGTCCCTTCTAAGTTATTTTTAGTAATCCATTTCCTTTGGACCTTTGTCAAGTTTCTTTTACGGATTGCTTTTATAACTTTTTTTGTTTGGGCCGACTTCATCATGTCAGTCCCTTCTAAGTTATTTTTAGTAATCCTCTTTTTTAGGGCTGGACAGGCCTCTTTCCAGGGATTTACTTTTTATAACTTTGGTTATTGTGGTCGACTGGTCCGACTTCTTTACGTCGGCCTGTCTTTAAGTTATTTTTAGTAATCCATTTTTATTAAGACCTCGTCAGGTCCTTTCTATGGATCACTTTCGATAACTTCTTGCATTATTCTGTTTTTGTCGCCTTTTCATCTTTGCCGATTTTGTAGAGATTGGGTTTGATCCCGTTTGGTCGACCTTTTGATGAATTTGGTTTTCATTTTTGTTGGTCTTTATCGTGATCGAGCAGTGAATTTGATTTTCACTTTCTGTCGATCTGTAGCTTTATAATCGGGCGATGAATTTTTTGCGTTTCAGATTAATGCGTCTTGATAAAGAGGATTTGTACAAAATTTAAAAAACTTTATTCGAAATAGAAAATATGCAAATATATACATATTAGGAATCAAGCAAGGAGATCGAAAAAGTCTCTACAGCTACATGGAAAGATTCAACAAAGCATGTCTGGACATACAAAGCCTACCAATAGAGGCCGCCATAATGGGTCTCATCAATGGCTTGTGAGAGGGACCTTTTAGCCAATCTATATCGAAAAAACATCCCACATCTCTGAACGAAGTGCAAGAACGAGCATAGAAATACATCAACATGGAAGAAAACTCTCGACTGGGAGAGACCTCAAAATCCAGATTCTCCCACTCCTCCCGAGATAAGGATAAAGAGTCCAAAAAGAAAAAAGACCAACATGGGGAAAAAATCAAAAAATACCACAATTACACCCCTCTTCGGGTGTCCCTTGTGGATGTCTACAGAGAAGTTTGCCATACTGAAAAATACCCCCAGCTCGACCACTCAAAAGCAAAAAAGGGGGAGAAAATTGGATTGAATATTGTGAATATCATCGAATCCGTGGACATTCCACCAACGAATGCTTTGACTTAAAAAATGTCATAGAAAAACTGGTAAGAGAAGGGAAATTAGACCGGTACATTGCCGACCGAGTCGATGAGCAAAGAAAAAGAAGAAGGGACGAAGATGTCGGACGAACTGAGCGATCACCTCGTACACCAGAGAGGCACGTACACATGATACACAGAGGATTTGCGGGAGGAGGAATGATGAGTGGATATTTTATACGCTTTTTGGGGGTATTTTCATATATTTTTTAGTAGGATCTAGCTACTTTTTAGTATATTTTTATTAGTTTTTATGAAAAAATAACATTTTTGGACTTTACTATGAGTTTGTGTATTTTTCTATGATTTCAGGTATTTTCTGGCTGAAATTGAGGGACCTGAGCAAAAATCTGATTCAGAGGCTGAAAAAGGACTGTAGATGTTGTTGGATTCTGACCTCTCTGCACTCGGAATAAATTTTTTGGAGCTACAGAAGCCCAATTGCCGCGCTCTCAATTGTGTTGGAAAGTAGATATTCAGGACTTTTCAGCAACATATAATAGTCCATACTTTGCCCAAGTTTTGATGATGCAAATTGGCGTTTAACGCCAAGTCTTTACCCTATTCTAGCGTTAAACGCCAGAAAGAGGTTGCAAACCATAGTTAAACGCCAGAAACAGGCTACAACCTGGTGTTTAACTCCAAAAAAAGTCTCTACACATGGAAGCTTCAATGCTCAGCCCAAGCACACACCAAGTGGGCCCCGAAAGTGGTTTTCTGTACTATCTATCTTAGTTTACTCAGTTCCTGTAAACCTAGGTCACTAGCTTAGTATAAAAACTACTTTTAGAGATTTATTTTGAATCTCATGACATTTTCACATTTTACATTGTACCTCTACAGTATGAGTTTCTAAACTCCATGATTGGGGGTGAGGAGCTCTGCTGTGTCTCGATGAATTAATGCAATTACTTCTGTTTTCTATTCAACCACGCTTGTTTCTGTTCTAAGATATTCACTCATACTTAACCGTGATGAATGTGATGATCCGTGATACTCATCATCATTCTCAACCTATGAACGCGTGCTTGACAACCACTTATGTTCTATCTATAATAGCTTGAGTGCATATCTCTTGGGTCTTGGGTTCATGAGTTTGTTTGCCTCTTCTGACAACAGAGCATTCAAATCCATGAATCCAGAGTCTTCGTGGTAAAAGCTAGAATTAATTGGCAGCATTCCTGAGATCCAGAACATCTAAACCTTGTCTGTGGTATTCTGAGTAGGATCTGGGAAGGGATGACTGTGACGAGCTTTAAACTCACAAGTATTGGGCGTAGTGACAGACGCAAAAGGATCAATGGATCCTATTCCAACACAAGTGAGAACCAACAGATGATTAGCCATGAATATGGACCTTTTTCACTGAGAGGACGGATGGTAGCCATTGACAATGGTGATCCACCAACATACACCTTTCCATTGAAGGAGCCTTGCGTGCGTGAAGAAGAAGATGGTAGGAAAGCAGAGATTCAGAAGACAGAGTGATGAGCGGATAATTTATACGCTTTTTGGCATTGTTTTTAGTATGTTTTTAGTAGGATCTAGTTACTTTTAGGGATGTTATCAATTACTTACTCATGTAAACCCTAGTAGCTAGTTTATTATAAATAGAACCTCTTACTATTGTATTTGACATCTTTGGATTACCTTATGATCCTTTGATCACGTTTTAGGGGGCTGGCCATCTCGGCCATGCCTGGACCTTCACTTATGTATTTTCATACGGTAGAGTTTCTACACTCCATAAATTAAGGTGTGGAGCTCTGCTGTTCCTCAAAGATTAATGCAAAGTACTACTGTTTTCTATTCAAT
>NC_029785.2:32563517-32568094 GCF_000816755.2 Arachis ipaensis | reverse complement strand
ATGGAAAGGAGTAAGACTGATTGGATGAAGATAGCAGGAAAGCAGAGGTCCAGAGGAACGAAAAGCATCTCCATTCGCTTATCTGAAATCCCTGCCTATGATTTACATAAGTATTTCTATCCTTACTTTATGTTTTATTTACATAATATATTGTAGCCCATATGAGTCAACTTAACTGAGATTTACAAGGTGACCATAGCTTGCTTCATACCAACAATCTCCGTGGGATTCGACCCTTACTCACGTAAGGTATTACTTGGACGACCCAGTGCACTTGCTGGTTAGTTGTATCGAAGTTGTGACAATTATGAATTAAGATCAGAGCACCAAGCTTTGGAGCCATTACCAGGATTTGTTCGAGCCTGGAGATCACAATTTCGTGCACCACAGAGCATCTCCAAAACCTCAATCTGTTCTCCATTACTGCATAACAAGTATCATTTATTTTCTGTTAATTACTTCTCATAAACCCAATCATTTTTATTATTAATTTCCTGACTAAGAATTACAAAATAACCATAGCTTGCTTCAAGCCGACAATCTCCGTGGGATCGACCCTTACTCACGTAAGGTATTACTTGGACGACCCAGTGCACTTGCTGGTTAGTTGTGCGGAGTTGTAAAAAGTGTGATTTACAATTTCGTGCACCAAGTTTTTGGCGCCGTTGCTGGGGATTGTTTGAGTTTGGACAACTGACAGTTTATTTTGTTACTTAGATTAGGAAAAATTTATCTTTTGTTTAGAGTCACTAAAATTGCGTCTTCTGTTATCGTTTTTGGTTGAAACTTTTTTTTAGAATCCTTATTTTCTTTTTCAATTTTTTTCAAAAATTTTTAAACTAATAATTGAGTTTTTCTGTTTGAGTTTAGTTTCATATTTTAAAGTTTGGTGTCAATTGCATGATTTTATTTTTTCTTTTAATTTTTTTCGAATTATTAGTGCTCAGAATATAAAAATTTTTAAGTTTGGTGTCCTTTGTGTTTCTGTTTCTTAAAATTCTTTTCAAAAGTTGTTCTTAGCGTTCATCGTGATATTCAAAGTTTTTCTGTTTGTTTCCTTTGTTTTGATCTAAAAATTTAAGTTTGGTATCATTTTTACTGTTTTTCTCTTTCTTTATTAAATTCAAAAATATCTTTTCTCTTTATTTTAATTAATTTTTGAATTTTCCTTTAAAAATTCAGATTTTTATTTTAAAACTTTCTATTCTATCTTATCTTAGTTTTGAAATTTCAAAATTCAAAATTTTTTTCAAAAATCATATCCAAAGTTTTTCAAATCTTCTTAATTAAGTAATTATTTTAGTTTTCAAATTTATTTTTCTCTTAGTTTTCGAAATTTACATTTTAATTTCTAGTTATTTTATTTATCTTATTATTTTTATTTAATTTTAATTATTCGATTTGTTTTTAATTAAATAAGATAAAAATAAAAATATATTTTAATTTTCAATTCACATCAATTTCCTTTTCTCCATCATGGACCAAAGTAGAAATGAATAGTCCAGAAGGACTCTGGGGTCATATGCTAACCCCATTACTGCTGCATATGGGAGTAGCATCTGTATACCTCCCATCAAAGTAAGTAGTTTTGAGCTAAATCCTCAGCTCATTGTCATGGTGCAGCAAAATTGCCAGTATTCCGGTCTTCCACAGGAAGAACCTACTGAGTTTCTGGCGCAGTTCTTGCAAATTGCTGACACAGTGCATGACGAGGAGGTAGATTAGGATGTATACAGGATGTTACTGTTTTTGTTTGCTGTAAAAGATCAAGCTAAGAGGTGTTTAAATAACCAACCCACAGCAAGCATAAGAACATGGAAACAGTTATCAGACAAATTCCTGAATCAATATTTCTCTCCAAAAAGGATGACACAGCTAAGGCTGGACATCCAAGGCTTTAAACAAGAGGATGATGAATCCCTTTATAATGTCTGGGAGAGGTACAGAGGGATGGTAAGGAAATGCCCCTCTGAAATGTTTTCAGAGTGGGTGCAGTTAGACATCTTCTACTGCGGGCTTACAGAAAAAGCTCAGATATCTCTAGACCACTCAGCTGGTGGATCTATACACATGAGAAAGACTATTGAAGAGGTTCAAGAGCTTATTGATATAGTTGCTAGAAATAAGCATTTGTACATAAGTAATGAGTCCTCCATGAAAGAAGAAGCTAAAGCAGTATCAACTGACTTTAGTCCTCAGGAACAAGTTGCTGAACTCAATCAGCAACTATCTTCTATAACCAGGCAGTTAGCAGAATTTAAGGAGATGCTACAAGAAACCAAAAATGCTAACAAGGATATGAAATCACAATTGAATCAGACAAAACAGCAGTTATCAAAACAAATAACAGAAGAGTGCCAAGCAGTTCAATTAAGAAGTAGAAAAACATTAAATACTTTAACTCAAAGCAACAGAAAGCCAAGAAAAGAACAGCTGACAGAGGATGAGCAACTTACTACCCAAAATCCCTCTGAGGACAGTAAGAGCCCAGAGAGGAATAAGTCTGGTGTTCAAACACCAGAAAAGGGTGAAAATTGGCATTGAATGCCCAATCCATGTTCAGTTCTGGCGTTCAAACGCCAGAAAAGGATAGGAATCTGGCGTTAAACGCCCAATCCATATCCAATTCTGGCGTTCAAATGCCAATGAGGGATCAGACACCTGCAAGTGCTGATAATAACTCCCTCAAGAAAGCTTCTCAACCTGCCTCTGTAGGAAATAAACCTGCAGCAACTAAGGTTGAAGAATATAAAGCCAAAATACCTTATCTTCATAAACTCCGCCAAGCAGAACAGGATAAACAATTTTCCCGCTTTGCAGACTATCTCAGGACTCTTGAAATAAAGATTCCGTTTGCAGAGGCACTTGAGCAAATACCCTCTTATGCTAAGTTCATGAAAGAGATCTTAAGTCATAAGAAGGATTGGAGAGAAACAGAAAAAGTTTTTCTCACTGAAGAATGCAGTGCAGTCATCCTAACAAGCTTACTAGAAAAGCTTAAGGATCCCGGAAGCTTTATGATACCATGCACATTAGAGGGTACTTGTACCAAGACAGCTCTATGTGACCTTAGGGCAAGTATCAATCTAATCCCTGTATCCACTATCAGAAAGCTTGGCTTGACTGAAGAGGTCAAACCAATCCGGATATGTCTTCAACTTGCTGATGGCTCCATTAAATATCCATCAGGCATAATTGAGGACATGATTGTCAAGGTTGAGCCATTTGCCTTTCCCACTGACTTTGTAGTGCTGGAAATGGAGGAGCACAAGAGCGCAACTCTCATTCTAGGGAGACCTTTCCTAGCAACTGGACGAACCCTCATTGATGTCCAAAAAGGGGAAGTGACCTTGAGAGTCAATGAGGATGAGTTCAGGCTGAACGCTGTTGAGGCAATGAAGCATCCAGACACATCAAAAGACTGCATGAGCGTTGATATTATTGACTCCCTGGTAAAGGAGATCAACATGGCTGAGAGTCTCGAATCAGAGCTAGAAGACATCTTTAAAGATGTTCAGCCTGATCTGGAGGAATCAGAGGAAATAAAAGAGCCTCTGAAAATTCATCAGGAAGAGGAAAAACCTCCTAAACCCGAGCTCAAACCACTACCACCATCCCTAAAATATGTATTCCTGGAAGAAGGTGACACTTTTCCTGTGATCATAAGCTCTGCTTTACATCCACAGGAAGAGAAAGCACTACTTCAAGTGCTAAGGACACACAAGACAACTCTTGGGTGGTTGATGAGCGGATATTTTATACGCTTTTTGGGGATAATTTCATATAGTTTAGAGTATGTTTTAGTTAGTTTTTAGTCTATTTCTAGTAGTTTTTAGGAAAAATTCATATTTCTGGACTTTACTATGAGTTGTGTGTTTTTCTGTAATTTCAGGTATTTTTCTGGCTGAAATTGAAGGAGCTGAGCAAAAATCTGATTCAGGCTGAAAAAGGACTACTGATGCTGTTGGATTCTGACCTCCCTGCACTCAAAGTGGATTTTCTGGAGCTACAGAACTCGAAATGGCATGCTTCCAATTGCATTGGAAAGTAGACATCTAGGGCTTTCCAGCAATATATAATAGTCCATACTTTTCTTCAATCCAACAATCTCCGTGGGATTCGACCCTTACTCACGTAAGGTATTACTTGGACGACCCAGTGCACTTGCTGGTCAGTTGTATCGAAGTTGTGACAGACTGTAAAACTAGATCAGAGTATCTGACCTAATAAGCCATTACCAGAGATCACAATTTTGTGCACCATGTTTTTGGCGCCGTTGCCGGGGATTGTTCGTGTTTGAACAACTGACGGATTATTCTGTTGCTTAGATTAGGAAAAATCTTTCTTTTTTTGGTTTAGAGTCTTTTAGTATTTATCCCTTGTTAAAACACTTTAAATTTATAGCTCAGTTATTTAGAACGTGGTGCTTATGTTCATGATAATTGGCTATCATATTTTTTAAAAACCTTTTTCAAAAATAATTTTTCTATTAAATCCTGTGCCAAACTTTAAGTTTGGTGTTTTCAAAAATAATCTTTCTTAAAATTTTTGAAGGTCCCATAACTCATTTGGCTAGA
>NC_029785.2:32518556-32558849 GCF_000816755.2 Arachis ipaensis | reverse complement strand
GCCCAGGGAAAAATAATTCTGGCACTAAAATGCCAGAAAATGGGTGGAAGGCTGGCGTTGAACGCCCAGACCATGCCCAAAACTGGTGTTCAGTGCCAGAAACAAGGCAGGATTGGCGTTCAACGCCAGAAATGGGCAAGAATCTGGCGTTGAACGCCCAAAGGGGGCATAATCCAGCGTTGAACGCCCAAAATGGGCACATTTCTGGCGTTCAGGCACCAGGAACAGACAGTGAGTTGGCGTCTAACGTCACTCCAGCTTCTGACTCTGGTACTCAATTGCCAGTGAGGGATCAGACACACACACAAGTGCTGATAACAACCCCTCTAAAAAGGCTTCTTTAACCACTACGGTTGAGGAATATAAAGCCAAGATACCTTATCCTCAAAAACTCCGGAAAGAGGAGCAGGATAAGCAATTTGCTCGCTTTGCAGATTATCTAAGGACTCTTGAAATAAAGATTCCATTTGCAGAGGCACTTGAGCAAATACCTTCTTATGCCAAGTTCATGAAAGACAAAAAAACTCTGAGATATTATTGCTTCTCAACCTACTAGTCTTCTATTTTATTTGTCTAGTTGCTTGAGGACAAGCAACAGTTTAAGTTTGGTATTGTGATGAGCGGATATTTTATACGCTTTTTGGGGATAATTTCATATAGTTTAGAGTATGTTTTAGTTAGTTTTTAGTCTATTTCTAGTAGTTTTTAGGAAAAATTCATATTTCTGGACTTTACTATGAGTTGTGTGTTTTTCTGTAATTTCAGATATTTTTCTGGCTGAAATTGAAGGAGCTGAGCAAAAATCTGATTCAGGCTGAAAAAGGACTGCTGATGCTGTTGGATTCTGACCTCCCTGCACTCAAAGTGGATTTTCTGGAGCTACAGAACTCGAAATGGCATGCTTCCAATTGCATTGGAAAGTAGACATCTAGGGCTTTCCAGCAATATATAATAGTCCATACTTTACACAAGGATCGACGACGTAAACTGGCGTTCAACGCCAGTTCTCCGCCCAATTCTGGCGTCCAGCGCCAGAAAAGGATCAAAAGCTGGAGTTGAACGCCCAAACTGGCATAAAAACTGGCGTTCAACTCCACAAACGGCCTCTGCACGTGAATTGCTTAAGTCTCAGCCCAACACACACCAAGTGGGCCCCAGAAGTAGATCTCTGCATCATCGAAGGTTGCCATTGACAACGGTGATCCACCAACACACAGCTTGCCATAGGAGGACGTGCGTGCGTGAACAAGAAGACAGAGGAAAGCAGAGATTCAGAAGACAAAGCATCTCCAAAACTCCAACATATTCTCCATTACTGCATAACAAGTAATCTTTAATCCATGCTCTATTGTTTATTTGCAATTCAACTGATAAACATAATTGACTTCCTGACTAAGATTTACAAAATAATCATAAGATTGCTTCAATCCAACAATCTCCGTGGGATTCGACCCTTACTCACGTAAGGTATTACTTGGACGACCCAGTGCACTTGCTGGTCAGTTGTATCGAAGTTGTGACAGACTGTAAAACTAGATCAGAGTATCTGACCTAATAAGCCATTACCAGAGATCAAAATTTCGTGCACCAGTGGTCCATAAGTGATCTTAAGGGCATTAGCCCAGCAAGATGCATGCACAAGATCCTATTTGAAGACGATGCTAAGCCAGTGGTTCAACTACAGAGGCGGCTAAATCCATCCATGAAGGAGGTGGTGCAGAAAGAGGTCACCAAGTTACTGGAGGCTGGGATTATTTATCCTATTTCTGATAGTCCCTGGGTGAGCCCTGTCCAAGTTGTCCCCAAGAAGGGAGGCATGATAGTGGTTCATAATGAAAAGAATGAACTGGTTCCTACAAGAACAGTTATAGGGTGGCAGATGTGTATTGATTACAGAAGGCTCAATACAGCCACCAGGAAGGATCACTTTCCTTTACCATTCATAGACCAGATGCTAGAGAGACTAGCAGGTCATGAATATTACTGCTTTTTGGATGGCTATTCAGGTTACAACCAAATTACAGTAGACCCTCAGGACCAAGAGAAAACAGCATTCACATGTCCTTCTGGAGTGTTTGCCTACAGAAGGATGCCTTTTGGTCTGTGCAATGCACCTGCAACCTTTCAGAGGTGCATGCATTCTATCTTCTCTGATATGGTAGAGAAATTTCTGGAAGTCTTCATGGATGACTTTTCAGTATTTGGAGACTCATTCAGCTTCTGCCTTGACCATTTAGCACTTGTTCTGAAAAGATGCCAAGAGACCAACCTAGTTTTAAACTGAAAAAAATGTCACTTTATGGTGATTGAAGGAATTGTCCTTGGACATAAATTTTCAAACAAGGGAATAGAGGTGGATCAAGTTAAAGTGGAAGTAATTGAAAAATCACCACTACCTGCCAATGTTAAGGCAATCAGAATATTTCTAGGGCATGCAGGATTCTATAGGAGGTTTATAAAGGATTTTTCAAAAATTGCAAAACCTCTGAGCAATCTGCTAGCTGCTGACATGCCATTTGTGTTTGACACAGAGTGTCTGCAAGCGTTTGAAACTCTGAAAGCTAAGCTGGTCACAGCACCAGTTATTTCTGCACCACACTGGACATTACCATTCGAACTAATGTGTGATGCCAGTGACCATGCCATTGGTGCAGTATTGGGATAGAGGCATAACAAGCTTCTGCATGTCATTTATTACGCTAGCCATATTTTAAATGATGCACAGAAAAATTACACAACCACAGAAAAAGAGTTGCTTGCAGTGGTTTATGCCATTGACAAGTTCAGATCTTATTTAGTGGGATCAAAAGTGATTGTGTACACCCCGGATAGAACCAGTAGAAGGGGCGTCCTCCCCCTCTATTGAGATCTCTGAAACATTTTCGGATGAGCAACTATTTGTCGTTCAGGAAACACCATGGTTTGCAGACATTGCAAACTATAAAGCTGTAAGATTCATACCCAAAGAGTACAGCAGGCAGCAAATAAAGAAATTGATTTCTGATGCAAAGTACTACCTATGGGATGAACCATATCTCTTTAAGAGATGTGCAGGCGGAATAATTCATAGATGTGTGCCCAAGGAAGAGGCACAGAAGATCTTATGGCATTGCCATGGGTCATAATATGGAGGCCATTTCGGAGGTGAGCGAACAGCCACCAAGGTCCTCCAATGTGGCTTCTACTGGCCTACTCTCTATAGAGACTTCCGAGAGTTTGTACGTAACTGTGACAGTTGCCAAAGAGCTGGTAATCTGCCTCATGGTTATGCCATGCCTCAACAAGGGATCTTGGAAATTGAGTTGTTTGATGTATGGGGTATTGACTTCATAGGGCCTTTCCCACCATCATACTCAAACACATATATTCTGGTGGCAGTAGACTATGTATCTAAATGGGTAGAGGCAATTGCAACACCCACTAATGATACTAAGACAGTGCTAAAGTTCCTCCAGAAACATATCTTCAGCAGGTTTAGTGTCCCTAGAGCACTAATCAGTGATGGGGGCACTCACTTCTGCAATAAACAGCTTTACTCTGCTATGGTCCAATATGGAATTAGCCACAAAGTAGCAACTCCATATCATCCACAGACAAATGGACAGGCTGAAGTCTCTAATAGAAAACTAAAAAGAATCCTAGAACGGATTGTAATTACCCGTAGAAGAGATTGGGCAAGAAGCTTGGATGAGGCTCTGTGGGCATACAGAACAGCATTCAAGACTCCTATAGGGACCTCTCCATACCAGCTTGTGTATGGTAAGGCCTGTCATTTGCCCGTGGAACTGGAACACAAGGCCTACTGGGCAACCAGATTCCTAAATCTTGTTGCCAAGTTAGCTGGAGAGAAAAGATTGCTCCAGCTAAATGATCTAGAGGAATTTAGACTCTATGCTTTCAAAAATTCTAAGATTTACAAAGAAAAAGCAAAAAGGTGGCATGATAAGAAACTATCTCCCAGAGTCTTTGAACCAGGACAAAAGGTTCTGCTGTTCAACTCTAGACTCAGATTATTCCACGGGAAACTGAAATCCCGGTGGAAAGGACCATATGTGATTACAAGTGTGTCACCATATGGCTATGTGGAGCTTCAAGACATTGATTCTAATAAGAAGTTCATTATTAATGGACAGAGAATCAAGCATTATCTTGAAGGCAATGTTGAGCAAGAATGCTCAAAGCTGAGGCTAGATTAAAAGCTCAGCAAGGTCCAGCTAAAGACAATAAAGAAGCGCTTGCTGGGAGGCAACCCAGCCATTAGCAAAAGCTTATTCGTTATTTAAATAATAATTATACGAGTTTAATATAAATAGTCTTCAAGGTAAAATATCAATTGAATAAGTTCACAGAGCTACAGAAGGATTCAGAGCACAAAACAGGGAAAAGGAGCTCACTGGCAAGAAAATGCCAGTAGGAGGTGTATTTGGGCGTTAAACGCCCAAAAGAAGCTTCTACTGGACGTTTAGCACCAGTAAAGATACCTTTTTGGGCGTTAAATGCCAGAATGGGTGCCATTCTGGGTGTTTAATGCCAAACTTGCAGCATCCTGGGCGTTCAGAAAAATGCCCAGTGACAAAAGATTTCTGGCGTTTAACGCCAGCCAGAAGCTACAGCTGGGCGTTAAACGCCCAAAAGAAGCTACAGATGGGCGTTAAACGCCCAAAACAAGCAGCAGTTGGGCGTTTAACGCCAGGATTGTGGAGGAGAGGAAGTTTTGTTATGCAACTCAATTTTTTTCAAATTTTCATGATTTCATCCATAATTTCTTACATAAACATGTTACATCATCTTTCAATTTCTATCTCACAAAATTTTTAAATTTTTTTCTAATCCTAAAAATCTTTTTCAAATCTTCTTCAATTTCTCTTCAAATCTTTTTCAAAACTCATCTATCTTTTTAATTTCTTCTCATATCTTTTCTACTTATCCTATTATCTTTTCAAAATTCAGATTTATCTTTTTCAAATCCATCATATCTTTTCAATTTTAAAATTTTATATTCTTCATATCATATTTATCTTTTACAAATCATATCTTCTATCATATCTTTTTCAAAATTTTCAAACCCACTCCCACCCTTATAAATTCACACTCGGCCTTCCCCTCTCCTCCACCATTTGAATTTGTCCCTCCTTCTATTCCTCTTATTTCCTTTCTTTTGCTTGAGGACAAGCAAACCTCTAAGTTTGGTGTGCTTTTCGTGATCCCTGAGCTAAGATTCACTAATATCATGGCTCCTAAAGGAAAACTGTTCCGAGGGTTACCTGAAACTGTAGGTCGATCTCGGACGAGATCTTCTGTATTGGTCGGAGATGACGTATTCGGCAGGTGGGTGGCGGCCGGAGCTGTCATGTCCGACTTGTGGGACTTGGCTGCACTGCTGATCCTTCGTCACCGGAGGGTGGGGGGTACCTGCAAGAGACTCCGATGCTTAAGTGAGCATGGGTATTAAACAGGTTTTTAGTAGAATCAGAGTATGGGTTATACCTGGGTGCTCCAGTGTATTTATAGTAGTTGTAAAGTGACCTTTCTGGAGATAAGATAGTTATCTTATCTTATCTTATCTTATCTTATCTTATCTTATCTTATCTTTGAATGAGGTCATCTTATCTTCTGGGGAACCGCCTTTATCTTTCTAGGCTTTAGCTGCCTTTAGATTGGGCTGTGTTCCTTCGTTTGGGCCTACTTGGGCCTCTGTGGCGTTTTGTCTGAGCTCTTTGTGAAGAGGTCGGTCATTGGCTGAGCTCTTTGAGAAGAGGTCGGTTGGCTTGTCGCTAAACATCTTGGGTCGGACAGCTTGACCCAGGATATGAACAGTGCCCCTACTTGAGTTCGATCTTTCCGTGAGATTGTGCTTTTCAGAGCTTTGATCTCTTTGGAAGTCGTGCTCAAGCATCTGTCTGGCTTGTTTCTTCATTGCTTTGCAATCTTTTGCAGATTTTCTAGAGGTTTGGTACTTCACAGTCCGTCCTCTTTTGAGTGGTAGTGTGGGTTTTCTACCCTTGCCTTCTGGATTACGCCTTGCTTTTGTGTTGACAACCCTCTGCTTTGGCGAAGTTATCCTTGCGGCTTGATATCCGGGCTTTTAGTGACTTGTCCAATGACTTTTTAGTGTTCTTTATATTGAACTTTTTTAGTCTCGGATGACGTACGTAGCCCTGTTTGAGATTGTGCCTTCTTTGAGTGGAGTTGTATCCCTTTTAGCTAAGCACATTTGAGCCTTAAGTTGTTTCTCAACCTTTTGGCCTGTTCTTTTTTGAGATCGTACTTGCGCCTCTTCTTAGCTGACGTCGACCTGTACGACTTTGCCCCTGCTTGAGTTCGGACCTTTCCGTGAGATCGTGCTTTCAGAGCTTCGATCTCTTTGAGGAAGTCGTGCTCAAGCATCCTGACTTTGGTCGATCTTGAGTAGTTTCTCCTTTGTGCGAGTCTGGTATCGCCTTTTTTAGTTTGTTGAGAGGTCTTTTCAACTTTCTTCTGACTTGTTTGTCTTCACTGATCGGGCTTTTTAGTCATAATCCAACAACTTTTTAGGTAGTGTTCCGATAAGGAACCTTTTTATAGTTTGTTTGGATGACATTTTAGCGCCCTCTTTGAGGCCGTGCTTTTTTCTTTTTAAGTAGTGTCTTTTTTCAAGACTTTGTACTTTTCAGCGAAGCACTTCTGGCTTTGGTCTTTTGACCTTTCCTTGGCCTTTGTGAGATATTTATAGAGTGTTGGCATTTTGCTGTCCGACCTCTTTTTGTTTTGTCTACTTTCTGCTTGGTCGAGGTGGTCCTTTGGGGCTAACTTGTCCGACAACTTTTTAGTGTTCTTTGGTAGAACCTTTTTAGTTGGTCTGAACAATTTCGATAGCCTTGTCGTGGAGCCGTGGCTTTTTGGGCAAAGCTATGTCCCTTTTAGCGCACATTTTTCATTAGTCCGACTTCTTCTTGTCGATCCTTCTTTAGCTTTCGTTGGTCCGACTTCTCTTGTCGGTCCAAGTTGTAGCTTTCGTTGGTCCGACTTCTTCTTGTCGGTCCAAGCTATAGCTTTCGTTGGTCTGACTTCTTCTCGTCGGTCTAAGCTGTAGCTTTTGTTGGTCCGACTTCTTCTTGTCAGTCTAAGCTGTAGCTTTCGTTGGTCTGACTTCTTCTCGTCGGGTCCTTCTAAGTTATTTTTGTAATCCTCTTTCTTGGACCTTATTCAGGTCTCTTTCAGAGATTACTTCTATAACTTTATGTTTTGGGCCAATTTCGTCATGTCGAGCCCTTCTATGTTAAAGTAATCCTCTTTTATAGGGTTGGCCAGACCTCTTTCCAGGGTTTACTTATAACTTGGGTTGACTTGGTCTGACTTCTTAACGTCGGCCAGTCTTTAAGTTATTATTTTAGCAATCCATTAAGACCTCGTCAGGTCCTTTCTCCGGATCACTTTCGATAAATTGTTGCATTATTCCGTTTTTATCTTTGTCGATTTGTAGAAGTTGGGATCAATCCTCGTTTGGTCGACCTTTAGATGAATTTGGTTTTCATCTCTGTTGGTCTTTATCGTAATCGTGCAGTGAATTTGTTTTTCACTTTCTGCCAATCTGTTGCTTTATAATCGGGCGATGAATTTCGCTTTCACTTTTTTTGCCGACCTTGTCGAAATTGGACGATGAATTCTGGTTTTATCTTTGCTGACTTTTATCGTGATCGGGTGGTGAATTTGGTTTCCACCCCCACCGACCTTGTCGTGATCCGGCAGTAAAATTTGCGTTTCAGATTAATGCGTCTTGGTATAGCAGTGAATTTTGTTTTCACTTTGTCGACCTTTGTCGAAATCAAACGATGAATTCGGTTTTCATCGTGGTCGGGCGGTGATGTTAGTTTTCACCTTACCGACTTGTCGCTTTGTAATCGGACGATGAATTTGGTTTTCATCTTGCCGACTTTGTCGTGATCGGGCGGTGAATTTGGTGTTTCACCTTGGTCGGGCGGTGAAGTTGGTTTTCACCTTGCCGACTTGTCGCTTTGTAATCGGATGATGAATTTGGTTTTCATCTTGCCGACTTTGTCGTGATCGGGCGGTGAATTTGGTGTTCACCTTGCCGACCTGCCGTAGTCGGGCGTCTTGGTAGGAAACTTTTTAGGGAATCTGCAATCTTTTAAACAATAAAATGAAGACAAGAGTGTGTACATGTTAGTACTTACCTTTCTAGGTCGGGAAATCTTTTTGGATCTCGGCCTAGCGCCCTTTTTAGATTGCAGGCATGCCATGACCTTGGTAGCTTTCGCCCCTCGAGTTCGGACAGTCTATAGTAGCCTTTCCCAAGTACTTCTATGACTCGGTAGGGTTCTTTCTAGTTTGCTGCCAGCTTTCCTTCTCCAGGTCGAGTTGTTCTGATATCATTTCAGATTAGGATGAGATCATTGTTGCTAGATTACCTTCCGATTGTATCTTGAGGCCATTTGACGTTTTAACGCTTTCTCCCTAATCCGAGCTCTTTCTCGGACTTCTGGAAGTAGGTCGAGTTCTTCCCTTTGGATTTGGAAGTTGACCTCTTCATTTTAGAGGATCATTCTGGGGGATCCTTCTTCGATCTCTATTGGGATCATTGCCTCCATTTCATAAGCTAATTAGAAAGGTGATTCCTTCGTGGTGAAGTGTGGAGTTGTCCGATATGCCCAGAGGACTTGTGGGAGCTCTTCTGGTGGGGCTATAGGGAAGTTGGCATGCTTTTGATGTAAAGCTTTGACTTTGTATTTGGGTTTTTTCTCTGAAGAACTTTGGTTCTTTCTGCAAAAAGTTTGCATCTTTAATCGTTTGTTGTGACTTTTCTTTTATCGTTGCCTGACTCCTTTTGTACAAAAGTCTTAGCTTTTGTTTTGACTTTTTGTTTGAGAGGTGTTCGGACTATTTGGGTTTAGATTGTCGACTTCTTTTCTCTGTGTTCTTGCCCTGTTGTTGCCTCCAAAGGGTGCCCCTGAACTTTCGTGTGAGTCATGGGGTTTCCCTTTTACTGCCACGTCTGTCACTTGATATTTTGCTATTATTGTCCGAGTTGTTTTCTTATTTGCCCGAGTTGTTTGGTAGTAACCCCATAGTCAACCTATGTCTTTGAGATGTCTATTAAGATCCCGGACAGCATGTCTGATTGGCTGGATTTCATAGTTTTAAAGCGTGTTACTGTGGCTGACCCTGAGTACATTCCTTATACCACCTTCGAGATCGACTTATTGTGGTCTTGTAATGTAGCCTGGATGAGGCTTCTGTTATTGCCCCCTAGTTTGGTGTTGGCTAGTTTTGAAAATGCATCAGCTCGGGCATTCTATGTGTCGGACTTCATTTTTCTCGATTTTGTCCGAGTTGTTGGTGCTGGCTGGTTTTGAAAATGCATCAGCTCGGGCATTCTATGTGTCTTTATTTTTCCCGATTTGTCCGAGCTATTTTCTGTTTTTGTCCAGGGTCCCCTGAATTGTCCGAGATGTTCTCTGGTTTGGTCCAGGGTCTCCCGATTCTTCCAGCTAAGTTTGTTTTCTATAGGATGCCTTTTATGGGCTGGTTGGTTCGCACTCTGATAGTGTGAGCTTGAAAGTATGGGTGGAGTCGTCGAGAAGTGAGTATGAGGGCATTTGCGAACTTTTTCTATCTTTTGATAGTTTAGTTTGGCCCTTTGTAGAGCTTTACGGATGAAGAAGACGGGTTGTTGCCCACTTTCATCTTCTCTGACTAGTGCTGAGGCTATTGCCCGACTTTTCACTGCGAGGTATAATATGAGTTATTCACTTTTCCGTTGTCGGGTAAGAATGGATGGTTGCCCCAAGAATTTTTGAAATCTCGTAAGGCTTGTTCGCACTCCATTGTCCTATTCAAACCTCTCTCCCTTCCTTAATATACCTCTTTGAGATGTCTTTTGCGAGATGATTTAGAGATGCCTCCTCTTGCGAATCCTCCATTTATCATATGAATATGTCTCTCAGGGGTGTGAGGTGGACGTTCAACTCGTTCGACCTCTTCGGTGTGAGGTGGACGTTCAACTCTCCCGACCTCTTGGGTGTGAGGTGGATGTTCCACTCATCCGACCTCTTTGTTTTGATGTGGGCCTTCAACTCGTCCGGCCTCTTTGTTGTGAGGTGGACCTTCAACTCGTCTGACCTCTTCGGTGTGAGGTGGACCTTCAACTCATCCGACCTCTTTGGTGTGAGGTGGACCTTCAACTCGTCCGACCTCTTTGTTGTGAGGTAGACCTTCAACTTGTCCGACCTCTTTGGTGTGAGGTGGACCTTCAACTCGTCCGACCTCTTTCGTTTTTGATTGGGCGAGGTGGTGGGATCTGCTCAGTGTTGCATATTTCTTGGTAAACATCCACAAGAGACACCCGAAGAGGGGTGTAATTGTGGTATTTTCTAGGCTTCCCACTGGGTTGATCTCCTTTTACTTGGACTCTTTATCCTTGTCCCATGGTGGGTTAGGAGAATTTGGTTTTTGAGCTCTCTCCTAGTCGAGAGTTCTCCTCCATGTTGATGTATTTCTCTGTCCTTTCCTGTACTTTGTTCAGAGATGTTGGGTGCTTCTTGGATATTGAGTGGCTAAAAGGTCCTTCTCGTAGGCCATTGATGAGACTCATGATAGCTGCTTCTATTGGTAGACTTTGTATGTCCAGGAACGCTTTGTTAAATCTTTCCATGTAGTTGCAAAGACTTTCTCGATCTCCTTGCTTGATCCTTAGTAAGCTCAGGGAGTGTTTGGTTTTATCCTTCTGGAAGGAGAACCTGGCGAGGAATTTTTTAGCAAGGTCGTCAAAACTTGTGATGGATCTTGGAGGCAAACTGTCGAACCACTTTATTGCTGTCTTTGTTAGGGTAGTTGGGAAGGCTTTGCCTCGAATGGCGTCCGAGGCGTTAATGAGATACATTTTGCTTCTGAATTTGCTGAGGTGATGGCTTGGATCCGATGTGCCATCGTACGGGGTCATGTCGGGAGCTTGGAAGTCCTTTGGGACTTTAGCTTTCATGATCTCCTTGGTGAAGGGATCAGTGTCCTTGTGGGAGTCGTCATCGTGACTGGGTTGAATGGTTTTGGCTTTGAGATCAGCCTCGAGCTTTAGGAGCTTGTCCTCTAGCTCTCGTCGTCGCCTAGTTTCTCTTCGGAGGTTTCTCTCAGCTTCTTGTTTCAGCTGTTTAAGGCGATTCTGTTGCTTACGGATAGCTTCCAAAATTTCTTTGTTTGGGGGTTGCTTATCTTCCCCGTTTTGAGGTGTGTCTTTGGAGGTGGTGTCCGTGTCTTTGTTTGGCATTCTGTCTACCAAACCAGAGTTGTGATCGTTGTCGTGGTTGTCTGCCATGGTGATGGGATGACTTCCAGGTTCCCCGACAATGACGCCAATGTTCCGAGGGTTACCTGAAACTGTAGGTCGATCTCGGACGAGATCTTCTGTATTGGTCGGAGATGACGTGTCTGGCTGGTGGGTGGCGGCCGGAGCTATCGTGTCCGACTTTTGGAACTTGGCTGCACTGCTGATCCTTCGTCACCGGAGGGTGGGGGGTACCTGCAAGAGACTCCGATGCTTAAGTTAGCATGGGTATTAAACAGGTTTTTAGTAGAATCAGAGTATGGGTTATACCTGGGTGCTCCAGTGTATTTATAGTAGTTGTAAAGTGACCTTTCTGGAGATAAGATAGTTATCTTATCTTATCTTATCTTATCTTATCTTTGAATGAGGTCATCTTATCTTCTGGGGAACCGCCTTTATCTTTCTAGGCTTTAGCTGCCTTTAGATTGGGCTGTGTTCCTTCGTTTGGGCCTACTTGGGCCTCTGTGGCGTTTTGTCCGAGCTCTTTGTGAAGAGGTTGGTCATTGGCCGAGCTCTTTGAGAAGAGGTCAGATAGTCTGACCTGAAGAGGTCGGTCGGCTTGTCGCTAAACATCCCGGGTCGGACAGCTTGACCCAGGGTATGAACAAAAACAAACCACTTCAAGAGACAAGAAAGAGAATATTCCAAAACCACTTTGGAATCAAGAGAGATTCTTAACGAAAGAACATGTAGACCATTACTACAAAATAATGGTTCTAAGATCAGCGATCTTGAAAGTTAAATTCGATCTGAAAGAAGATGAATATCCAAAGATCCAAGAGCAGATTCGAAAAAGAGGCTGGGAAATTCTGGCTAATCCTGAGACAATGGTGGGTAGAAACTTGGTTCAGGAATTCTACGCAAATCTGTGGCAAACAGATAAGCAGAGATTAACTGGAGCCGCCTTCTATACCTTTCAAACCTTCGTTAGAGGGAAGATTATGTACTTCCACCAGGACAAAATAAGAGAGGTCTTCAAGCTGCCTCAACTACAAGATGATCCAGAATCCTTTAATAGGAGAATGGTGAGATTTGATAAGCGCTTAGACCAAGTTCTAGAGGACATATGCATCCCTGGAACCAAATGGATAACCAATACAAAGGGTGTTCCAAATCAACTCAAGAAAGGAGATCTTAAACCAATTGCTAGGGGCTGGCTGGACTTCATTGGGCATTCTATACTGCCCACTAGCAATCGCTCTGAAGTCACTGTCAAAAGAGCAGTGATAATCTACTGCATTATGCTGGGAAACGAAGTGGAGATTCATCATCTAATTTCTTGTGAGCTCTACACAATTGCAAACAAGAACTCCACTGACGCCAAATTGGCTTATCCAAACCTAATCTCTCTACTATGTAAAGATGTTGGGGTGAAGATGGGAGTGGATGAGTATATCTCAGGCGAGCAACCAATCACCAAAAAGTTAATGGAAGGACAACAAGTACAGGATAGCTCCATCAAAAGGAGGGCACAGGAGTTCCTCCCAGAAATCCCTCAGATTGACTACTGGACTCACCTAGAAGCATCTGTCACCAAGTTGCAAGAAGCTATGGATCAACTGAAAGAAGAACAGCAAGTTCAAAATAGCATGCTCTGCAAACTGCTGAAGGAACAAGAGGAGCAAGGACGTGAGCTACAGGAGTTGAATCGCCATAAGCTGTCTCTTGAAGGGCCAAGCACCCCACAGATTAAAGGAGCATCCATCTCCCAAGATAAAGGTTGTTGAGTCCTAATCTTAGTCTTAACTCTGTGATAACTTTTACTATTAGAAATCTACCTTAGAAGTTATATGAGTAGTATTAATTAGTATCTTTATATTTTTTTTTATGCCCCAAATAAGTTATAATTTATCTTTCTTATCATCATTAAGCATGAATAAAATAGCAGATTTTTAGAATGAGGAAGCAATTTTATTTTCGAGTTCTTAATAAGAAAAATTCAAATTATTTATATGTGGTGGAAATACTTTTTGTTTTCTGAATGAATGCTTGAACAGTGCATAAATCTTTTGAATTTGTTGTTTATGAATGTTAAAATTGTTGGCTCTTGAAGAATGATGAAAAAAAGAAATATTATTGATAATCTGAAAAATCATGAAATTGATTCTTGAAGCAAGAAAAAGCAGTGAAGAACAAAGCTTGCGAAAAAAAATGGCGAAAATAAAAGAAAAAGAAAAAGCAAGCAGAAAAAGTTAGTAACCCTTTAAACCAAAAGGCAAGGGTAAAACCGATCCAAGGCTTTGAGCATTAATGGATAGGAGGGCCTAAAGGAATAAAATCTTGCCCTAAGCGGCCAAACCAAGCTGTCCCTAACCATGTGCTTGTGGTGTAAAGGTGTCAAGTGAAAAGCTTGAGACTGAGCAGTTAAAGTCGTGATCCAAAGCAAAAAGAGTATGCTTAAGAACTCTGGACACCTCTAACTGGGGATTTTAACAAAGCTAAGTCACAATCTGGAAAGGTTCACCCAGTTATGTGTCTGTGGCATTTATGTATCCGATGGTAATACTGGAAAACAAAGTGCTTAGGGCCATGGCCAAGACTCATAAAATAGCTGTGTTCAAGAATCAACATACTAAACTAGGAGAATCAATAACACTATCTGAATTCTGAGTTCCAATAGATGCCAATCATTCTGAACATCAAAGGATAAATGGAGGTGCCAAAACTGTTCAGAAGCAAAAAGCTGCTAGCCTCGCTCATCTAATGAGAATTTGAGCTTCATATGAACTTCTGAGATGTTATTGCCTCTTGATTTTCTTTCTATCCTGTTTTATTTATCTAGTTGCTTGAGGACAAGCAACAGTTTAAGTTTGGTGTTGTGATGAGCGGATATTTTATACGTTTTTTGGGGGTATTTTCATATAGTTTTTAGTAGGATCTAGGTACTTTTTAGTATTTTTTTTAGTTTTTATGTAAAAATCACATTTCTGGACTTTACTATGAGTTTGTGTGTTTTTCTATGATTTCAAGTATTTTCTGGCTGAAATTGAGGGACCTGAGCAAAAATCTGATTCAGAGGCTGAAAAAGGACTGCAGATGCTGTTGGATTCTGACCTCTCTGCACTTGAAATGGATTTTTTGGAGCTAATCCCAATTGGCGCGCTCTCAATTGCGTTGGAAAGTAGACATTTAGGGCTTTCCAGCAATATATAATAGTCCATACTTTGCCCAATTTTTGACGATGTAAATTGGCGTTTAACGCCAAGTCTTTACCCTATTCTGGCGTTAAACGCCAGAAACAAGTTGCAAACCAGAGTTAAACGCCAGAAACAGGCTACAACCTGGCATTTAACTCCAAATAAAGTCTCTACACATGGAAGCTTCAATGCTCAGCCCAAACACACACCAAGTGGGCCCCGGAGGTGGTTTTCTGCACTATCTATCTTAGTTTACTCAATTCCTGTATAAAAACTACTTTTAGAGATTTATTTTGAATCTCGTGACATTTTCATGTTTTACATTGTACCTTTAGAGTATGAGTCTCTAAACTCCATGATTGGGGGTGAGGAGCTCTGCTGTGTCTCGATGAATTAATGCAATTACTTCTGTTTTCTATTCAAACACGCTTGTTTCTGTTCTAAGGTATTCACTCGTACTTAACCGTGATGAATGTGATGATCCGTGATACTCATCATCATTCTCAACCTATGAACGCGTTCCTGAAAACCACTTACGTTCTATCTATAATAGCTTGAGTGCATATCTCTTGGGTCTTGGGTTCATGAGTTTGTTTGCCTCTTCTGACAACAGAGCATTCAAATCCATGAATCCAGAGTCTTCGTGGTAAAAGTTAGAATCAATTGGTAGCATTCCTGAGATCCGGAATGTCTAAACCTTGTCTGTGGTATTTTGAGTAGGATCTAGGAAGGGATGACTGTGACGAGCTTCAAACTCACAAGTATTGGGCGTAGTGACAGGCGCAAAAGGATCAATGGATCTTATTCCAACACAAGTGAGAACCAACAGATGATTAGCCATGAATATGGACCTTTTTCATTGAGAGGACGGATGGTAGCCATTGACAATGGTGATCCACCAACATACAGTTTGCCATGGAAGGAGCCTTGCGTGCGTGAAGAAGAAGATGGTAGGAAAGCAGAGATTCAGAAGACAGAGCATCTCCAAAACCTCAATCTGTTCTCCATTACTACATAACAAGTATTATTTATTTTCTGTTAATTACTTCACATAAACCCAATCATTTTTATTATTAATTTCCTGACTAAGAATTACAAAATAACAATAGCTTGCTTCAAGTCAACAATCTTTGTGGGATCGACCCTTACTCACGTAAGGTATTACTTGGACGACCCAGTGCACTTGCTGGTTAGTTGTGCGGAGTTGTAAAAAGTGTGATTTACAATTTCGTGCACCAAGGAATCTCCAAATCATCTCGCAAAAGATATCTTAAAGAAGTATATCATGTCGAGGGAAAAGAGGAAGCACCCGACATCCCCACAATCACTTTTACCAAAGAGGATGCATCCGGCATCATCTCAGGACACGACGATCCCATGGTCATCACTATTATACTAGCAAACGCAAATCTCCACCGCACACTGGTAGACCAAGGAAGCTCCGCCGACATCTTGTTCAAAACTGCCTTCGACAAACTCGGCCTGGAAGAAAAAGAACTCAGAGTATATCCGAACAGCCTGTTCGGACTGGGAGGCACTCCAGTTCAGCCACTTGGATACATCTCACTACACACGACTTTCAGAAAATGAAACCAATCAAGAACACTCAAAATAGACTACATCGTGGTCGACGTGAGTTCAGCCTACAATGCCTTAATAGGTCGGACAACCTTAAGTCAGCTCGGCACAGTAGTCTCGACTCCACATCTATGCATGAAGTTCCCAACTGCAGAAGGGATAGCTACAATAAAAGCAGACCAGAAGACAGCGCGCCGCTGTTACAACGAAAGTCTAAACCTCAGAGGCAGAGGAGAAGAATTCCACACCATCAAACTCGGTGGAATTCAGAGGCGGGAAGAACTCCGCCCACAACCCAAAGGCGAAGTTGAAAAAGTCCAGATCGGAGATATCCCGGACAAAACAACTAATATCAAAACAATCCTAAAAGGAGACACAAAAGAAGCACTCGTACAATTCTTACGAGATAACGTCGACCTCTTTGCATGGAAGGCTACAGACATGCCAGGCATAGACTCCAAGTTGATGTGCCACAAGCTAGCAGTCTACCCAGGATCTCAGCCAGTACAACAGAGACGTAGAAAGCTCGGACCAAAACGATCCCAAGCTGTGGAAGAGCAGGTACAAGCTCTACTGGAGGCAGGATTCATAAGAGAAGTCAAGTACCCACTAAGGCTATCTAACGTCGTCTTGGTGAAAAAATCAAATGGGAAGTGGCGGATGCGCACCGACTACACTGATCTCAACAAAGCCTGTCCAAAAGATCCTTATCCACTCCCAAGTATCGACGCTCTAGTGGATGCCTCCTCCGGATATAAATACCTCTCGTTTATGGATGCATATTCGGGATACAATCAAATCCCGATGTACCCACCCGACCAAGAAAAAACTTCATTCTTAATCCCAAAAGCAAACTACTGCTATATCGTCATGCCTTTTGGACTTAAAAATGCAGGAGCTACTTACCAGAGATTGATGAATAAGGTCTTTACGGATCACATCGGAAAAATCATGGAAGTCTATATGGACGACATGTTAATAAGAACACAAAGTGAAGAGACGTTACTATCCGACTTCACTTAAGTATTCGACACTATAAGAAGGCATGGCATGCGACTTAATCCTGTAAAATGCACCTTCACAGTAGAAGCTGGCAAATTCTTGGGTTTTATGCTCACACAAAGAGGAATCGAGGCAAATCCAGATAAATGCCAGGCCATACTCGATATGAAAAGCCCAACTTGCGTCAAAGAGGTACAACAGCTCAATGGAAGATTGGCAGCCTTGTCCAGATTTCTAGCGGGATCAGCGATAAGATCTCTTCCCTTCTATGCTACTCTAAGGAAGGAAAAAAGGTTCGAATGGACAACAGAGTGTGAACAAGCCTTCCAAGATTTCAAAAAGTTCCTGGGACAACCTTTTATCTTAACTCGGCCACGGGAAGGAGAACCCCTCGTATTATACCTCGCAGTAGGAAGTCGGGCAATAGCCTCAGCATTGGTCCAAGAAAGCGATAGTGGGCAACAACCTGTATACTTCATTAGCAAGGCACTACAAGGATCCGAGCTGAACTACCAAAAAATAGAAAAATTTTCCTATGCTCTCATCTTAACATCTTGATGACTTTGTCCATATTTCCAAGCCCACAGCATCAGGGTTCGGACCAATCAGCCAATAAAAGGCATTTTGCAAAAAACAGATTTAGCAGGAAGAATCTTACAATGGGTAGTCGAGTTGTCTGAATTCGACCTTCAATATGAAGCTCGGACAGCCATCAAATCCCAAAATTTTGCGGACTTCATTGCAGAATTTACAAACACCCTGGAAATTCCTATATAATGGAATCTCTATGTAGACGGTTCCTCAAACAAAACTGGAAGCGGCGCGGGTGTGATAATTGAAAGCGATCAGGGAACCCAAATTGAACTTTCCCTCAAATTCGGGTTCCCTGCCTCAAACAACCAAATTGAGTATGAGGCGCTACTAGCTGGTTTGAAGCTGGCTAGGGAGGTTGGAGCTCAAAAGCTTATCATCTTCAGCGACTCACAAGTAGTCACTTCACAAATAACGGGGAGCTACCAAGCCAAAGATCCCACCATGAAAAAGTACCTGGACAAAACCAGGGAATATCTTGGACAACTCAGGGAATATGAGGTCTGCCACATACCCCGAGAACAGAATGCTCGAGCCGATGCACTTTCAAAGCTAGCCAGCACCAAACCAGGTGCAACAATAGAAGCCTCATCCAAGAAATGCTGCAGAACCCGTCAATTTCAGAAGAAGAAAAAATCCTAACCATAACAGGTCTGGATCAAGGATGGATGACTCCCATAATTAACTACCTCAAAACAGAAGTACTCCCCACAGATGAAAAGGAGGCAAAGAGGTTAAAACGGGAGGCACAATACTACACTATCATAAACAATACTCTATATAAAAGAGGGATTTCAATACCATTGTTAAAATGTGTGCCGACTTCCAACACAAAGGAAGTTTTAGAAGAAGAACACAGTGGCATCTATGGCAATCATCTCGAAGCACAAGCACTTACCAAAAAAGTACTCCGGGCAGGATTTTATTGGCCAACTCTACAAAAGGAAGCCACAGAGTTCATAAAGACATGCCCACCATGTCAGAAACATGCCAACTTTCACATCGCCCCACCAGAGGAGCTCATTAGCGTAACCTCGCCCTGGCCATTCGCAAAATGGGGACTTGACCTTCTCGGACCTTTCCCTCAGGGATCAGGACAAGTCAAATTCCTCATAGTAGGGGTGGACTACTTCACAAAATGGATCGAGGCAGAACCTCTAGCTAACGCCATTGCTCAAAGAAGTCAAAAATTCCTATATAGAAACATTTTCCCAAGGTTCGGGGTTCCATACTCCATCACCACAGACAATGGCACCCAATTCACAGATACAGGCTTCAGAAAGTTAGTGGCCGACTTGAACATAAAACACCAATTCACTTCTGTAGAACATCCCTAAGCCAATGGACAAGCCGAAGCTGCCAACAAAGTCATATTGGCCGGGCTAAAGCAGAGATTACAGGACGCAAAGGGAGCCTGGGCTGAAGAGCTCCCGCAAGTCCTATGGGCATACCGAATAACGCCACATTCCGACACAAATGAATCACCTTTCCGATTAGCTTATGGAATGGAGTCAATGATCCCAGTGGAGATTGAAGAAAGGTCACCCAGAGTAATCCACTATAATGAATAAGCCAACTCCCAACTTCAAAGGGAAGAACTCGACCTACTTCCAGAAATCCAAGAAAGAGCTTGGATCAGGGAAGAGGCATTGAAACGTCGAATGGCTTCGGGATACAATCAAAAGGTAGTGCCGCGAAGTTTTGCCGAGAACGACCTCATCCTAATCCGAAATGATATCAGAACAACTCGACCTGGAGAAGGAAAGCTGGCAGCAAACTAGAAAGGACCCTACTGAGTCATAGAAATACTTGGAAAGGGCTACTACAGAATGTCCAAACTCGAAGGGCGAGAGCTTCCTAGGTCATGGCACGCCTGCAACCTAAAAAGGTACTATAGTTAGGGGTGATAAAGGATCTTAGGATAAGGCGCACTCTTTTTCCTGAAAAAGTTTTTTAATGAGGTGCTGAGCCAATGCCTACAAATTGCCCGACTTAGAGGGATAAAACTCCCACATGTATATATCTGCATTTTCTTTTGAATAAAAATTGTTTAGATCTTCTACAAATTCTCAAGACGCATTAATCTGAAACACTCATTGCCCGATTATAAAGCTACAGATCGACAAAAAGTGAAAATCAAATTCACTGCACGATCACGATAAAGACCAACAAAGATGAAAACCAAATTCGTCAAAAGGTCGACCAAACGGGGATTAAACCCAATTTCTACAAAATCGGCAAAGATGAAAACAGAATAATGCAAGAAGTTATCGAAAGTGATCCATAGAAAGGACCTGACGAGGTCTTAATAAAATGGATTGCTAAAAAATAACTTAAAGACTGGCCGACATAAAGAAGTCGGACCAGTTGTAATAACCAAAGTTATAAAAAGTAAATCCCTGGAAAGAGGTCTGGCCAGCCCTATAAAAGAGGATTACTAAAATAACTTAGAAGGGCCCGACATAATAAGGTCGGCCCAAAAACATAAAGTTATAAAAGTAATCCCTGAAAGAGTCTTGAACAAGGTCCAAGAAAGAGGATTACTAAAATAACTTAGAAGGGCCCGACATAATAAGGTTGGCCCAAAAACATAAAGTTATAAAAGTAATCCCTGAAAGAGACCTGAACAAGGTCCAAGAAAGAGGATTACTAAAATAACTTAGAAGGACACGACATAATAAGGTCGGCCCAAAAACATAAAGTTATAAAAGTAATCCCTGAAAGAGACCTGAACAAGGTCCAAGAAAGTGGATTACTAAAATAACTTAGAAGGGCCCGACATAATGAAGTCGGCCCAAAACATAAAGTTATAAAAGTAATCCCTGAAAGAGACCTAAACAAGGTCCAAGAAAGAGGATTACTAAAACAACTTAGAAGATCCCGACATGACCAAGTCGGCCTCCCAAAAACCTTGACGTTATAATAGGAAATTCCCAACAGAGACCTAAACAAGGTCCAAACAAAACGGATTACTAGAAACAACTTCAGGTCAAAGTGAGGAAGCCAACATACAAGGAGGATCCAAACATCCACAACCTCAAAGGAATCAAGCCATAAGTATGAAATACAAAGGCAATCCAAAGAGGTCGGACAACAAAGTTCCAACACTCCCAAAAAACCTAAAAAGGTACCAAGACAGATGCAGACAGATATGTTACAAAAAACACAAGTTATAATAATAACAAACTCAAGAGGCTACCAAAATCAGCCCCAAGAGCTTGGAAACTACTTTATTTTTCAAAATGAAGTTGCTAAACAAGCAACTCAAGAAGTAGCAAAAAGTCAGAACCACTACCATTTACAAAACATAAAGTTCAAAAGCCCACAAACCGGGCTATCCACACAAATATCTAGAAAAAATCACTGAGGATCCGAAGGCTTCTCGGCAGCAGCAACACGGGGTGAAGGAGGACGAGTCTGGAGAGGCACCGCATCCACGGTCCCATCATCCCGGTTCAAGATCTGACAATCAGGCTCTGACTCGGGATGACCAGCCTCAGAGGAAGGAGCTGAAGAAGTAGGCACAACGGAAGCTTTGGAGGCAGGCATTGAAGGAGGGTCGACATCATCATCATCAGGGTCATCAGGGATAATCTTACCGTCCTTTACGACATTATCCAAGCTGAAGAGAGTAAGGTCGAGCTCCGAAGCAAGAACCCGGACCTGCTCCTTCAAGTTCTCATAAGCAGCGGTTACACTACATGCAAGGTGACCCTGGAGCTCAGCGTAATCAACTCGGGCAGACTCTAAATCATCCCTGAGACACATCATCTCCCTATAAGTCGTGACATAACTCTCCATGTGCTTCAATGCCGTGTCTTCAGCCAGCTTCGCAGAAGCCGCCAAGGCAATAGAACTGGCCTTTTCACCCTCCAACTCCTTCTCCAACTTAGTCACCCTCACCTCAAGTTCCTCCTTCAAACCCTTCATTCGGTCGAACTCCAACTTAGCCTCCTCCATAAAAGCCTTGGTAGCATGAATGGGAAGATCTTGAGCAGTCCGATATAAAGTCGCCCCCATATGTGCCATTTTTACGCTGTTCCGAGTAATAAAGTCCAAATGGCGAAGGAGAGAAACATCGTCAGTAGGAATGGTGCCATAAGGACTAATTTGCTGGTCCACAAACTCAACAGCATCAAAATCAGGGGCATCAAGGTTGAAGGGCTCAGTGGTTTTTTGTTTTTTCGGTGGAGGAGCGCCAGAGGTAACGACAGAAGCCTGTGGAGGATCAACCAAATGAACCCGAAGAGTAGGAATTATCCTCCTCGGCCCAGGAGAGCTCAGTACAGATGGCTTCGACTGAACCTGGGAAGACCCCTCCCCAGCCATCTTGGCCGAGATGTTCTGAACTGCAGTAGCTTTCCTCGCCTTCTTAAAGGCCTTCATAGATTCTTTATTCTTGATCATCTCTGCAAACAAACATCACAGCAAAAGACCAAGCTATGAATCAAAGAAGAGAAAAGAAATAAACTCGACAAAATAAAGCAAAAACACAAAAGAGAAATCGACCACTACCCAGCTCAGCTCGAAGAAGAGAGGGATTTACTAGGAATTTCTTTGTGTCACGATGGAGAGGCTGCCCCCAGTTTTCTTCCAGCACAGTCACAAAGGCTTGCTCAGCCTCATCTAACATCTCCCACATATATTTAGATGCCATTACATTTTTTGGACCCAGAAGAAGTCGCGGAAAGATTCATCAAACATGGAAAAAACCTTTTTTCCCCTGGGAAGCTCAGAAAGAAACCCAAGCGGCCTTCTTCTTAACCACCCCAGGCTTTGTCAAAACAAAGAGATAAAAGAAGAGGGATTGTGAAGCAGGGATACCTAGTTCATGACACAACAACTGAAAGATTTTCATAAAATCCCAGGAGTTGGGGTGAAGCTGGGATGGAGCTACATTACAAGACCACAATAGGTTGGTCTCAAAAGGGGTAAAAGGAAGAGTAATATTCATTTGACTAAAAAAGAAGTCATATGCATAGAAAAAGGGGCGCTCTCCAACAATTGGGGTAGAAAAACAGACCCTTTACTCAGAATTAGGAGATACAAGTTCATAGTTCTTTTCATCACTACCATTACTACAAATCCTATGAAATTTCCTAAGCTGCTGACAAAACTCGGAGTCAACCAATAAAACAAACAGAAGAACCATAGAATCCACCCAATCAGCCATGCCCTCAGGGACTTGGAAAGATGTCTCAACAATATTTTTGCGAGAAGACATGAGGTCAACTAGTCCTACAGCAAGAAAGAAGAAAATAGATTACTAACCCGAACATCTCGGACAAAGTCGAAATCAACTCACAGCAGAAGCATGACTTAAGCATACAAACAAGTAAAAAGGAAAACCCCAAGACAAGGTCCAGGGGCATCCTTTGGAGGTAGTGACAGAGTAAAGGATCAAGAATAAAATCCACAAGACTAACATCCCAATAAAACTCTCAGCAAAGAAAACCCCTTTTCCAAAAAGCAACATCCCGAGAAGAAAGAGACAAAGTCAAAACAAAGTCATCAAAGGAGCAACAAAATACCAGTTCAATCAGAAAGCAAACAAAACGCGCCAGGCAGAGGACATAAAAAACGCAACCTTTTTTCAAAAGAATCAAATGAAGCCATTACCCCAGAAAGCTACAAAATCAAGTAAAGGCAGCAAAACATGCAAAGCCCTAAAAAACCCCAATCATAAAGAGAAATGCTAGAAACATGCATCACAACAACAATTGAGCATAAAAACGCGAAAAGGTTCAGATTTTCCAGCAGGCATTTCAAAAAGAAAAATCAAAGTTTTATCAAAAAGCCAAAGGCAAAACGACGAAAGAAGTAAAGAAACAGAAAAGTAGAACCAACCCGGAGAAAGATTCTGAAGAAAGATGAAAGCAGGAGCGACGAACCATCTCTTGAGCAAAGCACCAAGACAAAGCGTCGCAGAGAAAAACGAAAAGGCAAAGCTTCAGGCGAAACAGAAAAACAGAGAGAAAGGAGGGGAAGTTACAGAAAAAAGGAAAACCATTTCTTGAAGTACAAAATTCAAAATAAAAGAGCCAAGAGAAACGAAGCATTAAAAATCAATTAATGAGGGTATTAAACCCTCGCACATTCCCAAGGCTAGAGCGCTAATGCAAAAGCGCGCGCTTTTTATAAGAAACAAAACGTTCCGCATAGTCAGAAGACTCTACAAAGAAGAAGTCGACAAAATGCTCGAGTTCGGCTTCACCAGAGAAGGATCAAAGTCCCAAAACTAAGACTCGACCTCCAAAACAAAGACCGAGCTCGAGCAGGGGCACTGTTCATACCCTGGGTCGAGCTGTCCGACCCGGGATGTTCTACTGACGAGACGACTGACTTCTTCAGGTTAGGCCGTTCGACCTCTTTTTAAAAAGATCGGCCAAATCACCAGGAAAAGCCCAATAAGGGCCCAACAGAGGAACACGACCTAAATCCTAAGGTAGCCCAAGCCTCTAAAGATAAGGGCGGTTCCCTTGAAGATAAGATGACCTCACTCAAAGATAAGATAAGATAAGATAACTAACTTATTTTATCTAAGAAGGTCACTCCACACCTCTATAAATATGCTGGAGCACCCAGGTATAACTCATACTCTGATTCTACTAAAAACCTACTTAATACCCTTGCTAACTTAAGCATCGGAGTCCCTTGCGGGTACCACCACCCTCCGGTGACAAAGGATCAGTAGCATAGCCAGTCCAACGAGTCGGATACCACAGCTCTGGCCGCGACTCACCAGCCGGACATGTCAGCTCCGACCAAGTACAAAAGATCTCGTCCGAGATCGACCTACAGTTTCAGGTAACCCTCGGAACAGGTTTCCTTTTCCAAAGGTTGTGTGCAGTGAGATGTATCCAAGTGGTTAGATTGGAGTGTCTCCCAGCCCGAATAAGCTGTTCGGATATGCTCTGAGTTCTTTTTTCCTCTAAGCCGAGTTTGTCGAAGGCGGTTTTGAACAAGATGTCAGCCGAGCTCCCCTGGTCTACCAGTGTGCGGTGGAGATTAGCGTTGGCCAATATGATAGTGATGACCATGGGATTATCATGTCCCAAAATAATGCCAACTGCGTCCTCTTTAGTAAAAGTGATAGTGGGGATGTCGGGTGCTTCTTCTCCTCCCTCGACATGATATACTTCTTTAAGATGTCTTTTGCGAGATGATTTGGAGACTCCTCCTCCCGCAAATCCTCCATGTATCATGTGGACATGTCTCTCCGGGGTACGAGGTGGTCGCTCAGTTCGTCCGACATCTTCGTCTCTTCTTCCTTTTCTTGGTTCATCTGCTCTGCTGGCTAAGTACCGATCTAGTTTTCCCTCTCTAACCAATTTTTCTATGACATTCTTCAAGTCGAAACATTCGTTGGTGGAATATCCATAGATTCGATGGTATTCACAGTATTCAGTCCGATTTTCTCCTCCTTTCTTGCTTTTGAGTGGGCGAGGTGGGGGTTTCCTTTCAGTATGGCATACTTCTTGATGGACATCTACAAGAGACACCCGAAGAGGGGTGTAATTGTGGTATTTTTTGATCTTTTTTCTATGTTGATCTTCTTTTTTCTTGGACTCTTTGTCCTTATCTCGGGAGGAGTAGGAGAGTCTGGACTTTGAGGTCTCTCCTAGTCGAGAGTTTTCCTCCATGTTGATGTATTTCTCTGCTCGTTCTTGCACTTTATTCAGGGATGTGGGATATTTTTTCGATATTAAGTGACTAAAAGGTCCCTCTCGTAAGCCATTGATGAGACCCATAATGGCTGCTTCTGTTGGCAGACTTTGTATGTCCAGACATACTTTGTTGAATCTTTCCATGTAGCTGCAGAGACTTTTCTGATCTCCTTGCTTGATCCCTAATAGACTTAGGGTGTGCTTAGTTTTGTCTTTCTGGATGGAGAATCTGGCTAGAAACTTCTTGGCTAAGTCGTCAAAGCCTGAGATGGACCTAGGGGGCAGATTGTCGAACCATTTAATTGCTGTCTTTGTCAAGGTAGTTGGGAAGGCTTTGCAGCGGACTGCATCTGAGGCGTCAGTGGGGTACATTCTACTTCTGAAATTACTGAGATGATGGCTGGGATCTGCTGTGCCATCGTATAGAGTCATGTCGGGAGGTTTGAAGTCCTTTGGAATTTTGGTCTTCATAATCTCTTTGGTGAATGGGTCTTGATCCTTACGGGAGCTATCTTCGTGGCTGGTTCGAGTGGTTTTGGCCTTGAGATCGGCTTCGAGCTTTAGGAGCTTGTCCTCTAACTCGCGGCGTCGCCTAGCTTCCCGTCGTAGGTCTCTTTTGGCTTCCCGTTGATACTCGACCTCTTTTTCGAGTTGCCTTAGGCGATCCTGAAGTGCCTCCATGGCTCCCGTGTTTGGTGAACTTTTGTCTTTGTTAGGTTAAGAAGTATCGTCTATTGTGACCTCTGCGTTCTTATGTGGCGTTCTGTTCTCCAAATCAGAATTGTGGTCGTTGTCAAAGTTGTCCGCCATGGTGATGGGATGACTTCCAGGTTCCCCGACAACGGTGCCAATGTTCCGAGGGTTACCTGAAACTGAAGGTCGATCTCGGATGAGATCTGCTGTGGTGGTCGGCGCTAATGTGTCCGACTTGTGGGTGGTGGCCGGAGCCGTCGTGTTCGACTTGTGGGACTTGATGATGATGCTGATCCTTTGTCACCGGAGGGTGGTGGTACCTGCAAGGGACTCCGATGCTTAAGTTAGCAAGGGTATTAAGCAGGTTTTTTGTAGAATCAGAGTATGAGTTATACCTGGGTGCTCCAGTGTATTTATAATGATGGAGAGTGACCTTTCTGGAGATAAGATAGTTATCTTATCTTATCTTATCTTTGAGTGAAGTTATCTTATCTTCAAGGGAACCGCCCTTATCTCTATAGGCTCGGGCTACCTTTGGATTTGGGTCGTGTTCCTCTGTTTGGGCCCTTTTTGGGCTTTTCTGGTGATTTGACCGAGTTCTTTGAGAAGAGGTCAGGTAGTCCTGATCTGAAGAGGTCGGTCGACCTGTTGTCAAACAACCCGGGTCAGACAGCTCGACCCAACACTTATTATTTTTTACTTACTAAAACTTTAAATTATAATAAATAAATTGTCCAATTTAATATAAAAATCTCTAAAAATACCATTCTAAATAAATATAATAAATCATAAATACAATTTAAAATGACAAAATAAAATTTATCAAGCGAGTCCATTCTTACATTATTGAAAAATGCATGTTTCAATTAGGAGTGTTGATCTTCAATACAGATCTGGAGAGCTAAAGAAAGAGAGATGGAGGCAACGATCTTTTGGAGGTGCGTGAAGGCGCATGCATGTTCCAAATTCGAGCGTTATTTCGTTATTTCAACTCAAAATAACATAGAGAAACTTTTGGTATGGTTCGTTCATGATCAAATACAACAACAAAAAGATGACCAAAAAAAAAAAAACTAAACTAGAGAATATTTGTTCTTCATCAAAAAAATATAAGAAATGTCAAAAAATGTATTTTTATATGTTGTACGATTCATTAATACAAAAAGATTATTTATACACATATTTTTAATAATAATCTTAACAATTCTACTAATTACTCAACTAATTATCTATTAACATTAACTTTTTAACCATTGTACTATATTTGTCTTTCTAACTTCTTCTTTACATATTTTATAAGATATATATTCAAATTTTTATATAAAATAATAATGAAAAATCAAAGAATTGATACATTTTTTAAGAGGAAGGGTAATATTTAAAAAGGAGAACATATAACTTTTACAATATCAACACATGTAGATAGTTCTTCTACTTTAATGAATCACGAAGAAAGTGAGATATAACTTTTAAAAGTTCAAAAAGTTACATCTGATGACTTTAACCTTAACTTTTTGGAACGAGATCTTTAAAAACGGCTTTAAATTTGGCAATATCACCCAAACCAGAGAGATGAGATTAAACGAGCTTATCTTAAATGGAGTCCATATCAAAAATATTTTGACAATTATTTTCTATTTGGCCCCCCAAAATTTTATTTCAAGTTCCGCCACTGTGCACCACTATATCCATTTATTAAAGGCGATAACTAATTCAATCTTTTAACTAATATTTTTGAGTTAAATTATAAGAAGTATAAAAAAACTCATATTAAAACGGTCTTAATGCTTTTATGGTTATTTAGTCAGGTCGAACTTGATTAATTGGATTTTTAATAACGAAGGTCGAGGTTTAATCCAAAAAAACAAAACAAAAAAAAAAAGGAGAGAGAGAACTAACTGGTTATAACTTATCCCAACCAAAAGAAGAGAACTAGTTCATTATGATACCAGTTTCTCTCAGTTGAAGGAAATTGACTCTTCAAAGCTTGTGACAGAGCAAAAGATTATGCAGGACCACAAGCTGGATCTTCCGCGCTACTCAATCTGAGATAGAAAAATAAAATAAAAGACTTTTTCATTTAAAGTGAATTATATTCATGTTATTAGCTTTTTACATGAAAAATAAATACTCTTATAAAGATTTCCTACATGCATGGTACTTCTAATGGCTCAAGAATTTGGTTATGGGGTTTAGGGTGGTGTATTGGTTGGAAATGGGTGAACCTAGTATATTTACGCATGGACGGAGGTGTCAGGTAGAAGGGCAATACGCAGGGAACGTATTGCAACATGTGGGAGGTATGCTGGATACGTGGCAACATCCTGACCAACATGTGAAGAACGTGTTGGACACGTAGCAACATATTAGCCAACACGTAGAAAGCGTGTTGAATGATTTTCACAATACTATAATACACTTCAAATATTAATATTCAATTAAAACACTATCTCTATCTCCATATTAAAAATAATTTCTGACTTCTAATATTATATATGATTATTATAGTGATTATACTACTCACGTAACGTGGCTCATCTTGTACCAGCTAATTGACATAATGAGTCCAAATGATTTTTTTCCCGACATTCACATACCATTGTCTTTCCTAATGTTTTCTACCACAAAGATTTATTAAAATATTATAGAAGGTCTAGATTGAGCTGAAAATTTTAGGAGGGGAACCCAACCCCTTATTCTTTTAGCCAATTATGGAGAACTGAGTTTGTCTTTTATGCGCAGCTTTCTTTTTTGAGTAAGATTGGAAATGCTTAGTACAACCATATTTTAATTTAGGTCTCATTTTACTTGATAACCTTTTGTTACTCCTGTAATATTAATTGAAGAGGAAGAGTGGATAATTGCAACTTTGCATCAGTCACGTGCATGTAGTGTAGTAGTGTACAATTCACCAATGGCGGGGCTTAAATTAAACTTATTAAAGAGAGATCGACAGAGAGAAGTAGGACCCATCATCCCTTTGTCAGACCTCAGTAGTAGTGATTTTGATATTCCACCAACATTAATTAAAAGAATAATGGTTAAACTAGTCTTTAAAAAATATTTTTTTAAATTTATTTTTAAAAGATTTTATTAATTAAATTAATTTTTAAAAAATATAGATTAATCATTTTTATTTTTCTGTTATTCAATTAATTTGACCATTGGATAATAAGTTGTAGGGCTTGATTTTTATATGTTATAAAAGTGTTACCTATATTTAAAGTGTGGCTAAACAAATAAGTCACACTTTTTAAGCAAAGATCATCATAAAAAAATATTCTTGACATCTTTATTGAAGTAGTTGCCTTTTATTTTATCCCTACAAAATTAACCTATCTACAACACCAAAAGGTTATTTTGCTAATAAAAATTACCTTTGCCAACTTCCAATTATATATGAATATATTTCTTTTAAATTTGTTTTACTAAAATCTCTTTTTTAAAAAATTTGTCCAATTTGCATAAATTAAAAATTTAACATTTGTGGATGATTTCAGAATTTTTGTTGTAACACCCTAACTTTTAGCACCTCATGATTGCACTAAAGGTCCGGACATTACCTGACTTTACTCCTTGAATTTCATACTTTATTTATTAAATATTGAGCCTCTGCACGTTAACTTGTTGATAGTTTTTAAGAAAAACGAAATTTGTAACACCCTACCACACAGAGTCTTATGCTTAAGTCATAAAGCTGAGATGGCAAGGTATTACGACCTCTAAAAGTAAACGTATCTATATAATAACAATAGTAGTTGAAGGGAAATTATACCGAGGAGTCTGTGAAGAAAAGTTTATAACAAAAGTCGTAATGCTCACGTAAACGAAAAACTTGCATGCGAGAAAACCTAAGATTCATAAGTATAGTAAACAGAAAGTAGGAATAGAGGGTCAAAAGTACAAAATAACAAGCTCCTAACTCAGCCTGCGAAGCTAAGGCTGGCCAGAGAATATTTACATACTTATATACATAATCTGTAACCCAAAATACATACATAAAACCCTAGTTCTCCATAAACCTGTAGGAGGAGCAAATAAACAAGTATATAAGAGGAGAATTTATATATACATATATCAAAATATTAAAAGAAATCCCAAAAGAAGCCAGTTCGCTTCAGAAGCTCTAGATGCCTAGCGAGGTACCTCTCGACCTGCATTTGAAAAACACAACATAGTATGGGATGAGAACCGAAGGTTCTCAGCATGGTAAAGGTGCCACGAACATAAGATATAAGGTCCTGGGAATACCAGAGGCAATCCTAGAATGTCAACACTCAAATTATAATTCTTAAGGAACTAAAACAGAAACCATAAGCAGGGGTAGATATCTAAGGTTCTTAAGGTTCTAACTCAATCCTAACTTAATCTCTCAAATTACAATCCACTCACTGTCTCATTCAACTCTAACCCTTACCACTGACCCAACCAGTCACGGCCTATGGCCCAAATAAAACCAGCTCGGCCTCCGGCCCAAATAAACTCAACCCGGCCTCTGGCCCATTTCAAATCAAATCAACATTATCACCCGTCCACCACCAAAATACTCAAAATAGAAAGAGAATCACAAACACAAGCAAATACAAGGCAAAGACATTTAAAGAACAGTTACAGCAAGTATCACAGTTATCAGCTAAACAGAATTTATCAGATAGGCAAATCCAAAACAATTATGCACACCCAAACCAAGCAAACAAATGCAACATGATGCATGCTTGTCCTACTGGCCGTGAGCTCACGTGTCGGTTAAATCGCCAAAACCCGACACAACTGGTAGCTAACCCAGATATTTGTCTCTAGGTTACGCATCTCCAGGAGGATCATAAACGAAGGAGTGTGCCTTTCTACATCAAAGGAGAGTGTCTTTCTACATCGAAGGAGCGTGCCTTTCCACCTTACAACCAGAGAAGAATGTGGGGGAAACAATACGAAGGAAAGTGCCTTTCCACTTTCCCCACACCCTCATTACAACAAGAGAGGAAACTTCTGTCCTCAACTTTTCAAGTTAACGAGCAAATGGGATCACACCCAAATCTTGCCCTCTCGACTATTCCAGCCACACACACATCTTGACCGTTCTGGTCACACACACATCTTGACCATTCTGGCCACACTTAGTCATCTCCAATCTCATCATTAACATCTCAGTTCAGTTACTCTAGACATTCATTTACTTCCAAGTAACCTTGCTTTCCATAGCCTAATCTCATCACTTTCAACCTTTACTTCATCTCCAAGTTACCTCTATTTCCTAACTCCATTTTATTACTAAGCTTACTATCCAAATTTAGAACTAACAGTGTGAAAACATAGATTTAGGAGGTCAAATTGACTTGAAAACACAAAATAATAATTTATTGAAAAACAGGGGTATGCGTACGCATGCAAGAGGTATGCGTATGCATAGGTCTCTTTTTGGACCAGGATGCATACGCATGCACCTGTCCACGTACGCATACGCACTGGATAGAATAGAACACATGCGTATGCCTGATGAGCGGATAATTTATACGCTTTTTGGCATTATTTTTAGGTAGTTTTTAATATGTTTTAGTTAGTTTTTATTATATTTTTATTAGTTTTTAAATAAAAATCACATTTCTGGACTTTACTATGAGTTTGTGTGTTTTTCTGTGATTTCAGGTATTTTTTGGCTGAAATTGAGGGACCTGAGCAAAAATCTGATTCAGAGGCTGAAAAAGGACTGCAGATGCTGTTGGATTTTGACCTCCCTGCACTCGAAGTGGATTTTCTGGAGCTACAGAAGCCCAATTTGCGCGCTCTCAATTGCGTTGGAAAGTAGACATCCTGGGCTTTCTAGCAATATATAATAGTCCATACTGGCTATGCCTAAACCTTTTGTTCTTATGTATTTTCAACGGTGGAGTTTCTACACACCATAGATTAAGGTGTGGAGCTCTGCTGTTCCTCATGAATTAATGCAAAGTACTATTGTCTTTCTATTCAATTCACGCCTACTTCTTCTCCAAGATATACTCTCGTACTTAATTCAGTTAAGTCAGAATGAAGGGGTGACCCGTGACAATCACCCAATCTTCGTTACTCGCTTAGCCAAGGTCGCGTGCCTGACAACCACAAAGCGATCTACATGATGTTCAATGTAGTCATTGGATGACAGCTGGAGTATATTCTCTTGGGTTTCTAATATCATATTAGAACCTTCGTGGTATAGGCTAGAATTATTGGCGGTCATTCCTGAGATCCGGAATGTCTAAACCTTGTCTGTGGTATTCCGAGTAGGATCTGGAAAGGGATGACTGTGACGAGCTTCAATCTCGCGAGTGTTGGGCGTAGTGACAGACGCAAAAGGATCAATGGATCCTATTCTAACATGATCGAGAACTGACAGATGATTAGCCGTGCGGTGATAGCGCATTTGGACCATTTTCACTGAGAGGACGGGAGGTAGCCATTGACAACTGTGAAACCCAACATAAAGCTTGCCATGGAAAGGAGTATGAATGATTGGATGAAGGCAATAAGAAAGCAGAGGTTCAGAAGGAACAAAGCATCTTCATACGCTTATCTGAAATTCTCACCAATGAATTACATAAGTATCTCTATCTTATTTTATGTTTTATTCATATTTTAATTATCTTAAACTCCATAACTATTTGAATTTGCCTGACTGAGATTTATAAGATGACCATAACTTGCTTGAAGCCGACAATCTCTGTGGGATCGACCCTTACTCACGTAAGGTTTATTACTTGGACGACCCAGTACACTTGCTGGTTAGTTGTGCGGAGTTGTGATAAAGAGTTGATATTACCATTGTGTGTACCAAGTTTTTGGCGCCATTGATGATCACAATTTCATGCACCAAGTTTATGGCGCCGTTGCCGGGGATTGTTCGAGTTTGGACAACTGACGGTTCATCTTGTTGCTCAGATTAGGTAATTTTATTTTATGTTTAAGCTTTTATTTTTTATTTTCGAAAAAAAAAGAAAAATAATAATATTTCTATTCTGTTCTTCAGAGTTTTTAAGAATGAATTCTAGAGTTTCATGATGATTTGTTGAAGTCTGGCTGGTTGAGAAACCATGTCTAAACTTTTGGACCGAGGTTTCAACTTATCATCACAAGATCTTGTTGATTTCTATTAATTTTGCTATTGAAAGTAATGATCTGCTAAAGCTTGGCTGGCCATTGGCCATGTCTAGTGTTTTGGACCGAAGCTTTCATTGAAGGCTTGGCTGGCTAGTAAGCCATGTCTAATTCCTGGACCGGAGTTTTAGACTAACATTGCATGATTCCTGGAATTCCCATTAAAAATTTTGAATTTCTTACTTTCTCTTCTTCCAATTAATTTTCAAAAAATTACAAAAAATTTTAAATTCACAAAAATAAAAAATAATTTGTGTTTCTTGTTTAAGTCTAGTGTCAATTTTTAAGTTTGGTGTCCTGCATGTTTTATTTATTTCTTGCATTTTTCGAATATATGCATTATGTTCTTCATTAATCTTCAAGTTGTTCTTGATGATTCCCTTGCTCTGATCTTTAATTTGTCTTGTTTTGTGTGTTTAGTTGTTTCTCATATGCATTCTCAATTTGTTAGTGTTTCTAATATGAAAATTTCTAAGTTTGGTGTCCTGCATGCTTTGTTTATTTGATCTTAGTTTTACATGATTAGTTTCATTTTGTTATTTTTCATTATTAAAAATTCAAAAAAATGTTTAAAATTGCGTCTTTTCAAGTCAATAATACAGAGAATTGAAGATTCAGAACATGCAGCAGAGGAATTACACAGAAAAAGCTGGGCGTTCAAAACGCCCAGTAAGGAAGGAAAATTGGTGTTTAAACGCCAGCCAGGGTACCTAGCTGGGCGTTAAACGCCCAAAAAGGTAGTATTTTGGGCATTAAACGCCAGAATGGATACCATTCTGGGCGTTTAACGCTAGGATGGCACAAAAAGGAAGATTTTGTTTTTAATTCAAATCTTTTTCAAATTTTCATAATTTTTCAAAATCAAATCTTTTTCAAATCATATCTTTTCAATCATATCTTTTCAAAATTAAATCCTTTCCATTTTCAAAAATCCTTGCTACAATTAACGATTTAATTCAAAACTTTCAAGTTGTTACTTGCCTATTAAGAAAGGATCAAATTTTGAATTTTAGAATCATATCTTTCAAATTTCTTGTTAGCCAAGGCATTAATTTTAAAAATCAAATCTTTTTAATTGTTTGTCAATCATATCTTTTTAAAACCATATTTTCTCAATCATATCTTCTCAATTACATCTTTTTCAAAATGCTTTTCAATCATATCTTTTTTCAAAATCTTTTTCAAAATCACTTAATTACCTTCTCAATTTTAATTTTTGAAAATCATCAATCAATTTTAAAAAAAAATTCTTTCAAAATCTTTTTAAATTTAATTTCAAAAATTCTTCCACTCTTCTCACATCCTTCTATTTAAGGACTAACACTCCTCCACTATCAGCAATTCGGACTCTCTCTCTCTCTAAAGTTCGAATTCTTCTCTTTCTACCTCCTCCTTCTATTCTTCTTTTCCTCTGACATCTCATGAAATCTCTATACTGTGACATAGAGGATTCCATACTTTCTTCTCCTCTCTTTTATATGAGCAAGAGCAAGGACAAAGGCATTCTTGTTGAAGCTGATCCTGAACCTGAAAGGACCTTGAAGAGAAAGCTAAGAGAAGCTAAAGCACAACTCCCTGTAGAGGACCTAACAGAAATTTTCAAACAAGAAGAAGACATGGCAACTGAAAATAACAACAATGCCAATAATGCAAGGAAGGTACTTGGTGACTTTACTGCACCTACTCCCGACTTCTATGGGAGAAGCATCTCTATCCCTGCCATTGGAGCAAACAACTTTGAGCTTAAGCCTCAATTAGTTTCTCTAATGCAACAGAATTGCAAGTTTTATGGATTTCCATTAGAAGATCCTCATCAGTTCTTAGCTGAATTCTTGCAGATCTGTGACACTGTCAAGACCAGTGGGGTTGATCCCGAGGTCTACAGGATTATGCTTTTTCCCTTTGCTGTAAGAGACAGAGCTAGAACATGGTTGGATTTACAACCTAAGGAAAGCATGAACTCTTGGGAAAAATTGGTCAGTGCTTTTCTGGCCAAATTCTTTCCACCTCAAAAATTGAGTAAGCTTAGAGTGGAAGTCCAGACCTTCAGACAGAAGGAAGGTGAATCCCTCTATGAAGCTTGGGAAAGATACAAATAATTGATCAGAAGGTGTCCTTCTGACATGCTTGCAGAATGGAGCATCATATGTATCTTCTATGATGGTCTGTCTGAACTGTCCAAGATGTCATTGGACAGCTCTGCTGGAGGATCTCTTCATCTGAGGAAGACGCCTACAGAAGCTCAGGAACTCATTGAAATGGTTGCAAATAACCAATTCATGTACACTTCTGAAAGGAATCCTGTGAATAATGGAACAAATCAGAAGAAAGGAGTTCTTGAGATTGATACTCTGAATGCCATATTGGCTCAGAACAAAATATTGACTCAGCAAGTCAATATGATTTCTCAGAGTCTGTCTGGAATGCAAGCAGCAACAGGCAGTACTAAAGAAGCTTCATCTGAAGAAGAAGCTTATGATCCTGAGAATCCAGCAATGGAAGAGGTGAATTACATGGGAGAACCCTATGGAAACACCTATAATCTTTCATGGAGAAATCATCCAAATCTCTCATGGAAGGACCAACAGAGGCCTCAATAAGGCTTCAACAACAGTAACGGTAGAAGAAATAGGTTTGGCAATAGCAAGCCTTTTCCATCATCTTCTCAGCAACAGACAGCGCATTCTAAGCAGACCAGTCTGACTTAGCAACCATAGTCTCTGATCTAATTAAAACCACTCAAAGTTTTATGACTAAAACAAGGTCGTCCATTAGAAATTTGGAGGCACAAGTGGGTCAGCTGAGTAAGAAAATTACTGAACTCCCTCCTAGTACTCTCCAAGCAATACAGAAGAGAACCCAAAAAGAGAGTGCAAGGCCATCAACATAACCCACACGGCCGAACCTGGAGAGGAGGAAGAGGCAGTGATTTCCACTGAGGAAGACCTCAATGGACGTCCACTGGCCTCCAAGGAGTTCCCTAATGAGGAACCATGGGAATCTGAGGCTCATACAGAGACCATAGAGATTCCATTAAACTTACTTCTGCCATTCATGAGCTCTGATGAGTATTCTTCCTCTGAAGAAGATGAAGATGTTACTGAAGAGCAAGTTGCTAAGTACCTTGGAGCTATCATGAAGCTGAATGCCAAGTTATTTGGTAATAAGACTTGGGAGGATGAACCCCCCCTTGCTCACCAAAGAACTAGATGACTTGACTAGGCAGAGATTACCTCAGAAGAGACAGGATCCTGAAAAGTTCTCAATACCTTGTACCATAGGTACCATGACCTTTGAGAAGGCTCTGTGTGACCTGAGGTCAAGTATAAACCTCATGCCTCTCTCTGTAATAGAGAAGCTAGGGATCCTTGAGGTACAAGCTGCAAGAGTCTCACTGGAGATGGTAGACAATTCAAGAAAGCAGGCTTATGGACTTGTAGAGGATGTCTTGGTAAAGGTTGAAGACCACTACATCCCTGCTGATTTCATAATCCTAGACACTGGGAAGTGTATGGATGAATCCATCATCCTTGGCAGACCCTTCCTAGCCACAGCAAAAGTTGTGATTGATGTTGATAGAGGAGAATTGGTCCTTCAAGTGAATGAGGACTCCCTTGTGTTTAAGACTCAAGGTTCACCTTATGTAACCATGGAGAGAAAGCATAAAAAGCTTCTCTCAATACAGAGTCAAACAAAACCCCCACATTCAAACTCTAAGTTTGGTGTTGGGAGGCTACAACCAAACTCTAAGTTTGGTGTTGAGAGGCTCCAACCCTGCTCTGACTATCTGTGAGGCTCCATGCGAGCTCACTGTCAAGCTATTGACATTAAAGAAGCGCTTGTTGGGAGGCAACCCAATTTTATTTAATCGTATCTATTTATTTTCCATTGTTATTTTATGTTTTCTGTAGGTTGATGATCATGTGAAGTCACCAAAACAACTGAAAAAGCAAAAACAGAATGAAAACCAGTATTAAAAATAGCACACCCTGGAGGAGAAGCTTACTGGCGTTTAAACGCCAGTAAGGGTAGCAGAATGGGCGTTAAACGCCCAGTCTGGCACCATTCTGGGCGTTGAACGCCAGAAAGGGGCACAGAGCTGGCGTTAAATGCCAGAAATGGGCAGTAACCTGGCGTTTAACGCCAGGATTGGCACAGGAAGGGGCGTTTACATGCCAATATGGTGCAGGGATAAGAAATCATTGACACCTCAGGATCTGTGGACCCCACAGGATCCCCACCTACCTCATCTCTCTCTCTCTTCTTTACACCTTCCCATTACACCCTTCCCCAAATACCCTTCCCCAATCACCTCAATACCTCTTCCCCCCAAAAAAAACCCCTCACCTATCAAATCCTACCCTCTTCTCCATAATCTCTTCACCAATCCACATCCATCCATCATAAATCCCACCTACCTCACCATTCAAATTCAAACAACTTTCTCTCCCAAACCCATCCATACATGGCTGAACCCTACCCCTCTCTCCACTCCTATATAAACCCATCTTCACTCATTCATTTTCACACCTCATACACACTACTTCTCCCCCTTAGCCGAACCACTATACCCCCCACCATCTCCTCTATTTCGTCTTCTTCTACTCTCTTCTTTCTTCTTTTGCTCGAGGACGAGCAAACCTTCTAAGTTTGGTGTGGTAAAAGTGATGAGCGGATAATTTATACGCTTTTTGACATTGTTTTTAGTATGTTTTTAGTAGGATCTAGTTACTTTTAGGGATGTTTTTAATAGATTTTATGTTAAATTCACATTTCTGGACTTTACTATGAGTTTGTGTGTTTTTCTGTAATTTCAGGTATTTTCTAGCTGAAATTGAGGGATTTGAGCAGAAATCAGATTCAGAGGTTGAAAAAGGACTGCTGATGCTGTTAGATTCTGACCTCCCTACACTCAAAGTGGATTTTCTGGAGCTACAGAACTCGAAATGGCGCGCTTCCAATTGCGTTGGAAAGTAGACATCCAGGGCTTTCCAGCAATATATAATAGTCCATACTTTGGCCAAGAATTGATGACGTAAAATGGCGTTCAACGCCAGCCTTCTGCCCAAATCTGGCGTCCAGCGCCAGAAAAGGATCCAAAACCAGAGTTGAACGCCCAAACTGGCACAGAAACTGGCGTTCAACTCCACAAATGGCCTCTGCACGTGCAACACTTAGGCTCAGCCCAAACACACACCAAGTGGGCCCCGGAAGTGGATTTATTCATCAATTACTTACTCATGTAAACCCTAGTGACTAGTTTATTATAAATAGGACCTCTTACTATTGTATTTGACATCTTTGAACGCATTGTTCTTAGACCATGGGGGCTGGCCACACGGCCATGCCTGGACCTTCACTTATGTATTTTCAACGGTAGAGTTTCTACACTCCATAGATTAAGGTGTGGAGCTCTGCTGTTCCTCAACGATTAATGCAAAGTACTAATGTTTTCTATTCAATTCTTCTTATTTCTCTTCTAAGATAACCATTCGCACCCAAGAACGTGATTAAGGTGATGATTATGTGTGACGCTCATCATCCTTCCCCCTTATGAACGCGTGTCTGACAAACACTTCTGTTCTACATGAATTAAGCTAGAATGAGTATCTCTTAAAGCGTTGTTTTTTATTTTTTCATAACCATTTATGGCACCTAAGGCCGAAAAAAGCTCTAGAAAGAGGAAAGGGAAGGCAAAAGCTTCCACCTCCGAGTCATGGGAGATGGAGAGATTCATCTCAAGGATCCATCAAGACCACTTCTATGAAGTTGTGGCCAAGAAGAAGGTGATCCCCGAGGTCCCTTTCAAGCTCAAAAAGAGTGAGTATCCGGAGATCCGACATGAAATTTGAAGAAAAGGTTGGGAAGTTCTCACCAACCCCATTTAACAAGTCAGAATCTTAATGGTTCAAAAGTTTTACGCCAATGCATGGATCACCAAGAACCATGATCAAAGTTTGAACCCGGACCCAAAGAATTGGCTTACAATGGTCCGGGGGAAATACTTAGATTTCAGTCCAGAAAATGTAAGGTTGGCATTCAACTTGCCTATGATGCAAGGAGATGCACGCCCCTACACTAGAAGGGTCAAATTTGATCAAAGGTTGGACCAAGTCTTTATAGACATTTGTGAAGAGGGCACTCAATGGAAGAGAGATTCAAGAGGGAGGCCAGTTCAACTAAGAAGGCATGACCTCAAGCCCGTGGCTAGGAAATGGTCGGAGTTCATCCAACGCTCAATCATTCCCACTAGCAACCGGTCTGAAGTCACTATAGACCGGGCTATCATGATCCATAGCATCATGATTGGAGAGGAAGTAGAAGTTCATGAGGTTATATCCCTAGAACTCTACAAGGTGGCGGACAAGTCCTCTACTTTGGCAAGGTTAGCCTTCCCTCATCTCATTTGTCACCTCTGCAATTCAGTTGGAATTGACATAGAGGAAGACATCCTCATTGATGAGGACAAGCCTATTGGTGCACGAATTATGAATTACACTTTTCACAACTCGTACCACTAACCAGTAAGTGCACTGGGTCGTCCAAGTAATACCTTACGTGAGTAAGGGTCGAATCCCACGGAGATTGTTGGTTTGAAGCAATCTATGGTTATCTTGTAAATCTTAGTCAGGAAGTCAATTATGTTTATCAGTTGAATTGTGAATAATCAGTAGAGCATAAATTAAAAGTTACTTTTCCTCTGATCCTTGGGAGGCTTGGTATCACAGAAGATTTTTGGCGCTTCAGTTCCCTTAAGTCACGTCCCTGCTCCTCTTGTTCTTTAAGCATATGAGTCAGCATTTGACTGTGTTCCTTCTGTTGTTTTATTATTTGCTCCATAGCTTCCTGTATCTTGGTGACAGACGTCTCAAGATATTCCCAATATTCCGCTTGAGGAACCTCAGGGAGGAATTCCTGTGCTCTCTTCTTGATATGCTCCTCCTGTGCTTGTTGTCTCTCCATTGATGCTTTGGTGATTGACTTTTCAATTAGGATATATTCAGTTATTCCCATCTTGACTCCAGCATCCTTGCAAAGCAGAGAAATCACGCTTGGATAAGCCAACCTGGCCTCTCTTGAATTTTTGTTAGCAATCTTATAGAGCTCTGTTGAAATCAGCTGATGAACCTCCACTTCCTTCCCAGTCATGATGCAATGAATCATCACTGCTCTTTTAACT
>NC_029785.2:32475644-32518527 GCF_000816755.2 Arachis ipaensis | reverse complement strand
AATTTTGAAAAGATATGATAGATTTTTGAAAAAGATAAATCTGGATTTTGAAAAAGATAATATGAAAAAGATATTGAAAAAGATATGGGTTAGTTGAAAAGATTTCTGAAAAAAAAGATAGATTTTGAAAAAGATAGATTTTTCAGAAAAAGATTTTGAAAAGAGTTGGATTGAATTTGGAAAGATGGATTTTTAGAAATTAAGGATTTTAGAAATCAGGGAGATGAATTTTGAAGTTAAATAAATTTTTTTTTTCGTAAAAAAAATTAAAAATAATTAGTAAAAAAAAAGGAAATTTTTTGAAAAAGAGGGAAGATATTTTCGAAAATTAGAGAGAGAGAGTTAGTTAGGTAGTTTTGAAAAAGTTAAGAAACAAACAAAAAGTTAGTTAGTTAGTTGAAACAAATTTTGAAAAGATAAGAAGTTAGGAAGTTAGAAGAGATATTTTGAAAAGATATTTTTGAATTTAGTGAGGAGAGAGAAAAACAATAAGATAGTACAAGATTTAAAATTTTTAGATCTAATGCTCCTTGTTTTTGAAAATTTTGGAGGGAAAACACCAAGGAACACCAAACTTAAAAATTTTAAGATCAAGACACAAGAAAACTCAAGAACACTTTGAAGACTCACAAGAACACAAGAACATGAAGGAAGAACACCAAACTTAAAATTTTTAGAAAACCAAACCAAAATTTTCGAAAATCAAAGGGTAATCAACAAGAAAACACCAAACTTAAAGTTTGGCACAAGATTTAATAGAAAAAATATTTTTGAAAAAGAAGGTTTTGAAAAGAGTATAAAAGATTCTAACCCAATTACCAAGAACACAGATTAACGCTCTAGCCAAATGAGTTATGGGACCTTAGGATAAAATTTTAAGAAAGATTATTTTTTGAAAACACCAAACTTAAAGTTTGGCACAGGATTTAATAGAAAAATTATTTTTAAAAAAGGTTTTAAAAAATATGATAGCCAATTATCATGAACATAAACACCACGTTCTAAATAACTGAGCTATAAGTTTAAAGTATTTTAACAAGGGATAAATAATAAAAGACTCTAAACCAAAAAAAAAAAAATTTTTTTCTTCCTAATCTAAGCAACAAAATAATCCGTCAGTTGTTCAAACACGAACAATCCCCGGCAACGGCGCCAAAAACTTGGTGCACGAATTATGAATTACACTTTTCAAAACTCGTACCACTAACCAGCAAGTGCACTGGGTCGTCCAAGTAATACCTTACGTGAGTAAGGGTCGAATCCCACGGAGATTGTTGGTTTGAAGCAATCTATGGTTATCTTGTAAATCTGAATTTTTCCTAAAAACTACTGGAAATAAACTAAAAACTAACTAAAACATACTCAAAACTATATGAAATTATCCCCAAAAAGCGTATAAAATATCCGCTCATCACCTATCACTAAGAAAAGGATGGAGCAAACAAGAGAGCCCACTCATGAACCTCACCAAGAGCATGAGGAAATTCCTCATAAGGAGATTCCTGAGATGTCTCAAGGGATGCATTTTCCTCCACAAAATTATTGGGAGCAAATCAACACCTCCCTAGGAGAATTAAGTTCCAATATGGGACAACTAAGGGTGGAGCACCAAGAGCATTCTATCCTCATCCATGAAATTAGAGAAGACCAAAGAGTCATGAGGGAGGAACAACAAAGGCAAGGAAGAGACATTGAGGAGCTCAAGCACTCCATAAGATCTTCAAGAGGAAGAACAAGCCGCCATCACTAAGGTGGACCCATTCTTTAATTTCTTTGTTTTTTATTTTCTATTTTTCGAATTTTTATGCTTTATGTTTATCTATGTTTGTGTCTTTATTACATGATCACTAGTGTCTAAGTGTTTATGCCTTAAAGCTATGAATGTCCTATGAATCCATCACCTTTCTTAAATGAAAAATGTTTTTAATTACAAAAGAAAAAGAAGTACATGAATTTCGAATTTTAAAATAGTTTAATTATTTTGATGTGGTGGCAATACTTTTTGTTTTCTGAATGAATACTTGAACAGTGCATATTTTTGAATTTGTTGTTTATGAATGTTAAAAATTGTTGGCTCTTGAAAGAATGATGGAAAAGGAGAAATGTTATTGATGATCTGAAAAATCATAAAATTGATTCTTGAAGCAAGAAAAAGCAGTGAATAGAGAAAGCTTGCAAAAAAAAGAGAAGAAAAGAAAAAAAGAAAGAAAAAGAAAAAGCAAGCAGAAAAAGCCAATAGCCCTTTAAACCAAAAGGCAAGGGTAAAATAAAAAAGGGATCCAAGGCTTTGAGCATTAATGGATAGGAGGGCCCACAAGGAATAAAATCCTGGCCTAAGCGGCTAAACCAAGCTGTCCCTAACCATGTGCTTGTGGCGTGAAGGTGTCAAGTGAAAATTTGAGATTGAGCGGTTAAAGTCGTGCTCAAAAGCAAAAAGAGTGTGCTTAAGAGCTCTGGACACCTCTAATCGGGGACTCTAGCAAAGCTGAGTCACAATCTGAAAAGGTTCACCCAGTTATGTGTCTGTGGCATTTATGTATCCGGTGGTAATACTGGAAAATAAAATGCTTAGGGTCACGGCCAAGACTCAATAAGTAACTGTGTTCAAGAATCAACATACTAAACTAGGAGAATCAATAACACTATCTAAATTCTGAGTTCCTATAGATGCCAATCATTATGAACTTCAAAGGATAAAGTGAGATGCCAAAACTGTTCAGAAGCAAAAAGCTAATAGCCCCGCTCATCTAATTAAGACTGATCTTCATGGATATTTTTGGAATTCATTGTATATTCTCTTCTTTCTATCCTATTTGATTTTTAGTTGCTTGGGGACAAGCAACAATTTAAGTTTGGTGTTGTGATGAGCGGATAATTTATACGCTTTTTGGCATTATTTTTAGGTAGTTTTTAATATGTTTTAGTTAGTTTTTATTATATTTTTATTAGTTTTGAAATAAAAATCACATTTCTGGACTTTACTATGAGTTTGTGTGTTTTTCTGTGATTTCAGGTATTTTCTGGCTGAAATTGAGGGACTTGAGCAAAAATCTGATTCAGAGGCTGAAAAAGGACTGCAGATGCTGTTGGATTCTGACCTCCTTGCACTCGAAGTGGATTTTCTGGAGCTACAGAAGCTTAGTTGGCGCGCTCTCAATTGAATTGAAAAGTAGACATCCTGGGCTTTCCAGCAATATATAATAGTCCATACTTTTCCCGAGAATTGATGGCCCAAACCGGCGTTCCAAGTCAGCATAAAAATTCTGGCGTCAAAACGCCAGAACTGGCATAAAAGATGGAGTTAAACGCCCAAACTGGCACAAAAGCTGGCGTTTAACTCCAAGAAAAGTCTCTACATGTGAAAGCTTCAATGCTCAGTCCAAGCACACACCAAGTGGGCCCGGAAGAAGATTTCTGTATTAAATACCTATTTTTGTAAATCCTAGGCTACTAGTTTTCTATAAATAGGACCTTTTGCTATTGTATTTTCATACTTAATCATCTTTAATCATGTTTTGATGATTGAACCCTCTTTGGGAGGCTGGCCATTCGGCCATGCCTGAACCTTTTGTTCTTATGTATTTTCAACGGTGGAGTTTCTACACATCATAGATTAAGGTGTGGAGCTCTGCTGTTCCTCATGAATTAATGCAAAGTACTATTGTTTTTCTATTCAATTCACGCCTACTTCTTCTTCAAGATATACTCTCATACTTAAATTAGTTGAGTCAGAATGAAGGGGTGACCCGTGACAATCACCCAATCTTCGTTACTCGCTTAGCCAAGGTCGCGTGCTTGACAACCACAAAGCGATCTACATGATGTTCAACGTAGTCATTGGACGACAGCTGGAGTATATTCTCTTGGGTTTCTAATCTCAGATTAGAACCTTCGTGGTATAGGCTAGAATTATTAGCGGCAATTCCTGAGATCCGGAAAGTCTAAACCTTGTCTGTGGTATTCCGAGTAGGATCTGGGAAGGGATGACTGTGACGAGCTTCAAACTCGCGAGTGTTGGGCGTAGTGACAGACGCAAAAGGATCAATGGATCCTATTCCAACATGATCGAGAACCGACAGATGATTAGCCGTGCGGTGACAGTGTATTTGGACCATTTTCACTGAGAGGACGGGAGATAGCCATTGACAACGGTGAAACCCAACATAAAGCTTGCCATGGAAAGGAGTATGAATGATTGGATGAAGGCAATAGGAAAGCAGAGGTTCAGAAGGAACAAAGCATCTTCATACGCTTATCTGAAATTCTCACCAATGAATTACATAAGTATCTCTATCTTATTTTATGTTTTATTCCTATTTTAATTATCTTAAACTCCATAACCATTTGAATTTGCCTGACTGAGATTTACAAGATGACCATAGCTTGCTTCAAGCCGACAATCTCTGTGGGATCGACCCTTACTCACGTAAGGTTTATTACTTGGATGACCCAGTACACTTGCTGGTTAGTTGTGCGGAGTTGTGATAAAAAGTTTAGATTACAATTGTGCGTACTAAGTTTTTGGCGCCATTGATGATCACAATTTCGTGCACCAATGCCCCCTGTATGCGTACGCATGCAAGGACATTTGGCCAAAAATTTGGCTAAGTCTGAAATCTGCAGAATTTCAATTTAAAACCTCAAACTTTCGACGTGCATAACTTTTTTGTTTTAAAATATTTTTTATCCGTTCTTTGAACGGCATAAACTTCATGGACCCTATTTTCATACAAAACAAGTTTGAAATTATTTGGGGGTCTGGAAGCCAATTTATGGTTTGCCAAAGTTTGGCCAAAAATTAATTTTTTACAAAACCTCAAAACCTCGCTTTTCTTTAAAACTCAACTCCAATTCAAACTTACGAAACCGATAACCATCAGCACAACACATTTTCACATCCTACCATTCCTCAATTCAACAATATCATGTATTAACCTCTCAAATAACCAACAAGATAAGCATATTCTTATTCATTGTATATACATACAAACATATATCATCATTAACTCATCACTTAATTTCTTATCCAAGTAGCATTAAACTCACAATATATCACTTTACTCTTATCCAACAAGCACAAAATCCATGTCACAATTCTTATCAAAGTCACTAAGCATCAAGTGTACTCATACGTTCTAACCTATCCTATGCCCACCTTGCCTAAGTTATCACAGAACATTATATATTAAATACGTGAAACCTGAACCATATCTTGGCCGATTTCCATGTATAATCTGAGACACTATCAAAAGGCTCTAAACACAGCCCTAAGGGTCCAAAACTTCCAAAGCAATAACTTCCAAGCTCCACCAAGTCTCAAGTGCCCACAATTTAAGCTCCAATTTACAAATAGATACACCTAATACACATTACCACATATATATACAAATTTCAATACCCAAAAACTCACAAAATCAAGGGTTTGACTAGGGTTGAAGATCCTTACCATATATGTGCTTCAATTAAGCCAAAACCTACCAATTTCTCAAGTCAATTTGATCCTAGAACATCAAATTAACCAAAATCTCAACACCCTAAAACCCTAACATTTTTTAATAGAAGAATAGGGAATAGAAGCTGAGAATGTGATTTCTCACCTTGAAAGGTATCGAGCTTTGTAGAGCTCGTCTTTGTGGACGCGTGGCCATAAACGGTGCAGTGATCGGAGCTACGGATCAAAAGTTATTAAGAATTGAAATTACACCAAAGGTTAGGTTTTCATGGAAGTCTTCTTCCCCCCTTAGCCAAATGCTTCAGCGTGTTTTGCTGAAGGAAGGAGGAAAGAAGGCTGCCTTTAAGTGTGCTTGGCTGAATTGGGTTGGGCCTTGGGACCAATACGGGCCCAGTTCATTCGGTTCGGCGTGTTCGGCCCATTCTTGGGCCGAATTCTTTAAAATTGGTGTCAAAAATCCTATTTAATTAGCTCTATCTCTTTATACTATAAAATTCCCTTTACTAATTACTTTGATTAACAGTTAATATATTCGCTAATTATTTACTAATCTCTCAGGTTTTACATCCTACCCCCTAACAGAAATTTTTTCCCTAAAAAATTTTCTCTTAATTCTCCATATACGCTTCCTCAAATTCAACTGATCTCTTACCATTCATTTTGTCATTCTCCAACATGAATTTAATACCCTATTCCCAATTCAAGCCTAAGCCAAATCTATCTGTTTCATTCTTAGTTTCGTCTAACTCTTTCTCGATGACTGCAAACTTCCTTACCCTTCAAGAGTTCCATCTAATTCAAGTTAATCTATAATCCTTCTTAACTATCTCAAATACTAATCAATTCTTCAATCCCTTAATCGGAGTCAATCCTACAATAATCTAAACCACACACTCACACTTTCCATCTTTGACCTTACGATAGCCCTCAAAATCATTCCATATCCCCAGTCTCGTTTCTCTCGTCTCTACTATCCTAGAGCCACCAAATTCACTGCGCTTCCACAGGTTACTCTGATTATAATCTACTAAGATCTTAATCAAGCTCCTACTCTACCAGAACACTCCTTGAATCCCCTCATCTCTCTAACTAGCACTATCGACCTTTACTCCAGCTGCACGAGTTATAATCCCTTGGTTCAGTTTAGTACCAGGTTCATTACCGCCTCCATTACCATTCCTAATTTTTTCGCTCCATCCCTTCAGTAGGAGCTTGCACAACAGTAGTCAGAGAGTCAATCGTATTTTCTCACTCGCGCCGATGAGATGCTATTTGGGTCTTGTCCACACCGAACAATTGATATTAAGGTGATCAGTCTTAATAGCTAGAGTCTAGTGCTTTGAATCTCCAAAGGTAATGCTCATAAACATTTATGATATATATGTCAAGCAGACATCCTAAATAGCATGTACACACAGCCAGAGCAACCTCAGAAGCATAGTCAGTCCATTCCCTAGGCTCTACGGAAACAAACTATTCTGATACCATAATGTAACACACTACCACATGGAGTCTTATACTTAAGTCGTAAAGCTGAGGTGGCAAGGTATTACGACCTCTAAAAGTAAAAGTATATATATAATAACAATAGTAGTTGAAGGAAAATTATACCGAGGATCCTGTGAAAAAAGTTTATAACAAAAGTCATAATGCTCACGTAAACGAAAAACTTGCGTGTGAGGAAACCTAAGATTCATAAGTACAGTAAACAGAAAGTAGGAATAGAGGGTCAAAAAGTACAAAATAATAAGCTCCTAACTCAGCCTGCGAAGCTAAGGCTGGCCGGAGAATATTTACATACTTATATACATAATCCGAAACCCAAAATACATACATAAAACCCTAGTTCTCCATAAACTTCTAGGATGAGAAAATAAACAGGTATATAAGAGGAGAATTTACATATACATATATTGAAAGATTAAAAGAAACCCTAAAAGAAACCACTTCATTTCAGAAGCTCCAGACGCCTAGCAAGGTGCCTCTGGACCTGCATCTGAAAAACACAAGATAGTATGGGATGAGAACCGGAGGTTCTCAGCATGGTAAAGGTGCCACGCACGTAAGATATAAGGTCCTGGGAATGCCAGAGTCAATCCTAGAACACCGACACTCAGATTATAATTCTTAAGGAACTAAAATAGAAATCATAAGCAGGGGTAGATATCTAAGGTCCTTAAGGTTCTAACTCAATCCTAACTTAATCTCTCAAATTACAATCCACTCACTGTCTCATTCAACTCTAACCGTTACCACTAACCCAACCAGTCATGGCTTATGGCCCAAATCAAACCAGCTCGGCCTCTGGCTCAAATAAACTCAGCCCGACCTCTGGTCCATTTCAAATCAAATCAACATTATCACTTGTCCACCACCAAGGTACTCAAAATAGAAAGACAATCACAAACACAAGCAAATACAAGGCAAACACATTTAAAGAATAGTTACAGCAAGTATCATAGTTATCAGTTAAACATAATTTATCAGATAGGCAAACCCAAAACAATTATGCACACCCAAACCAAGCAAACAAATGCAACATGATACATGCCTGTCCTACTAGTCGTGAGCTCACATGTCGGTTAAATCGCCAGAACCCGACACATCTGGTAGCTAATCCAGACATTTATCTCTATGTTACGCATCTCCAGGAGGATCATAAACGAAGGAGAGTGCCTTTCCACATCGCTGGAGTGTGCCTTTCCACATCTTTTGGAGGAGATACAAAGGAGAGTGTCTTTCCATATCAGAGGAGCATGCCTTTCCACCTTGCAACAAGAGAAGAATGTGGGGGAAACAATACGAAGGAGAGTGCCTTTTCACTTTTTCCACACCCTCATTACGACAAAAGAGGGAACTTCTATTCTCAACCTGCTGGTGCACAAAATCACAATCACACTTTTACAATTTCGCACAACTAACCAGCAAGTGCACTGGGTCATCCAAGTAATACCTTACCTGAGTAAGGGTCGATCCTACGGAGATTGTCGGCTTGAAGCAAGCTATGGTTATCTTGTAACTCTTAGTTAGGATATCAATAATAAATCTCAGTTTTAATTGGAATGAGTAAAAGAACATGGATTAAATGATACTTGTTATGCAGTGATGGAGAACAGGTTGAGGTTTTGGAGATGCTCTGTCTTTTGGATCTCTACTTTCCTACTGTCTTCTTCTTCACGCACGCAGGTCTCCTTCCATGGCAAGCTATATGTTGGTGGATCACCGTTGTCAATGGCTACCATCCGTCCTCTCAGTGAAAAGGGTCCATGTACATGGCTAATCATCTGTCGATTCTCATTAATGTTGGAATAGGATCTATTGATCCTTTTGCACACTGTCACTGCACCCAGCATTCATGAGTTTGAAGCTCGTCACAATCATCCCTTCCCGAATCCTACTCGGAATACCACAGACAAGGTTTAGACTTTCCGGATCTCAGAAATGCTGCCAATTGATTCTAGCTTATACCACGAAGACTCTGATCTCACGGATTTGAATGCTCTGTTGTCAGGAGAGGCAGTCAAACTCGTGAACCACGTACCCAAGAGATATACATTCAATCTAAAGTAGAATGGAAGTGGTTGTCAGGCATACGTTCATAGGTTGAGAATGGTGATGAGTGTCACGGATCATCACATTCATCATGTTGAAATGTGAATGAATATCTTAGAATAGAAACAAGCGTGATTGAATGAGAAACAGTAGTAATTGCATTAATCCATCGAAACACAGCAGAGCTCCTCACCCCCAACCATGGAGTTTAAAGACTCATGCCGTAGAAGATACAAAATTCAGATGTAAAATGTCATGAGGTACAAAATAAATCTCTAAAAGTAGTTTTTATACTGAACTAGTGACCTAGGTTTACAGAAAATGAGTAAACTAAGATAGATAGTACAGAAATCCACTTTTGGGGCCCACCTGGTGTGTGTTTGGGCTCAACATTGAAGCTTTCACGTGCATAGGCTGTTCCTGGCATTTAACTCCAGCTTTTGTGCCAGTTTGGATGTTTAACGCCAACTTTTATGCCAGTTCTAGCGTTTAACGCCAGAATAGGGTAGAGACTTAGGCAAAGTATAGACTATTATATATTTCTGAAAAGCCCAGGATGTCTACTTTCCAACGCAATTGAGAGCGCGCCAATTGGGCTTCTGTAGCTCCAGAAAATCCATTTTGAGTGCAGGAGGTTAGAATCCAACAGCATCTGCAGTCCTTTTTCAGCCTCTGAATCAGATTTTTGCTCAGGTCCCTCAATTTCAGCCAGAAAATACTTGAAATTACAGAAAAACACACAAACTCATAGTAAAGTCAAGAAATATGATTTTTGTATAAAAACTAATAAAAATATACTAAAAAGTAGCTAGATCCTACTAAAAACTATATGAAAATACCCCCAAAAAGCGTATAAAATATCCGCTCATCACAACACCAAACTTAAACTGTTGCTTGTCCTCAAGCAACTAGATAAATAAAACAGGATAGAAAGAAAATCAAGAGGCAATAACATCTCAGAGTTTTATATGAAGCCCAAATTCTCATTAGATGAGCGGGACTAGTAGCTTTTTGCTTCTGAACAGTTTTGGCACCTCAATTTATCCTTTGAAGTTCAATATGATTGGCATCTATAGGAACTCAGAATTCAGATAGTGTTATTGATTCTCCTAGTTTAGTATGTTGATTCTTGAACACAGCTACTTTATGAGTCTTGGCCGTGGCCCTAAGCACTTTGTTTTCCAGTATTACCACCAAATACATAAATGCCATAGACACATAACTGGGTGAACCTTTTCAGATTGTGACTTAGCTTTGCTAAAGTCCCTAGTTAGAGGTATCCAGAGTTCTTAAGCACACTCTTTTTGCTTTGGATCATGACTTTAACCGCTCAGTCTCAAGTTTTTCACTTGACACCTTCACGCCACAAGCACATGGTTAGGGACAGCTTGGTTTAGCCGCTTAGGCTAGGATTTTATTCCTTTAGGCCCTCCTATCCATTAATGTTCAAAGCCTTGGATCCTTTTTACCCTTGCCTTTTGGTTTAAAGGGCTATTGGCTTTTTCTGCATGCTTTTTCTTTTTCTTTCTTTTTCTTTTATTTTTCGCCATTTTTTTTTCACAAGCTTTGTATTCACTGCTTTTTCTTGCTTCAAGAATCAATTTTATGATCTTTCAGATTATCAATAATATTTTTCCTTTTTCATTATTCTTTCAAGAGCCAACAAATTTAACATTCATAAACTTCATTATAAAAAATTATGCACTGTTCAAGCATTCATTCAGAAGACAAAAAGTATTGCCACCACATATAAATAATTCAAATTTTTCTTATTAAGAACTCGAAAATAAAACTGCCTCCTTATTCTAAAAAATCTGCTATTTTATTCATGTTTAATGATGATGAGAAAAATAAATTATAACTTACTTGGAGATAATTAAATAAAAATAAAAATAAAAATAAAAATAAAAATAAAGATACTAATTACTATTATTCATGCAACTCCTAAGGTAGATCTCTAATAGCAAAAGTTATCACAGAGTTAAGATTAGGACTCAACAACCTTTATTTTGGGAGATGGATGCTCCTTCAATCTGTGGGGTGTCTGGCCCTTCAAGAGAAAGCTTCTGGCACTTCAGCTCCTGTAGCTGACGCCTTTGCTTCTCTTGTTCCTTCAGTAGTTTGCAGAGCATGCTATTTTGAACTTGCTGTTCTTCTTTCAGTTGATCCATAGTTTCTTGCAGCTTGGTGACAGATGCTTCTAGGCGGGTCCAGTAGTCAATCTGAGGGATTTCTGGGAGGAACTCCTGTGCCCTCCTTTTGATGGAGTTATCTTGCACTTGTTGTCCTTCCATTGACTTTTTGGTGATTGGGTGCTCGACTGAGATATACTCATCCACTCCCATCTTTACCCCAGCATCTTTACATAGCAGAAAGATTAAGCTTGGGTAAGCCAATTTGGCGTCAGTGGAGTTCTTGTTTGCAATTGTGTAAAGCTCACAAGAAATCAGATGATGAATCTCCACTTCTTTTCCAAGTATAATGCAGTGGATCATCACTGCTCTTTTGACAGTGACTTCAGAGCGGTTGCTGGTGGGCAGTATAGAATGCCCAATAAAGTCCAGCCAGCCCTTAGCAACTGGTTTGAGATCTCCTCTCTTGAGTTGATTCGGGACACCTTTTGTGTTGGTTATCCACTTGGTTCCAAGGTTGCATATGTCCTCTAGAAATTGGTCCAAGCGCTTATCAAATCTCACTATTCTCCTATTAAAGGATTCTGGATCATCTTGTAGTTGAGGCAGCTTGAAGACCTCTCTTATTTTGTCCAGGTGGAAGTAAATAATCTTCCCTCTGACCATGGTTCGAAAGGTATAGAAGGCGGTTCCAGTCATTCTCTGCTTATTTGTTTGCCACAGATTTGAGTAAAATTCCTGAACCATGTTTCTACCCACTTTTATCTCAGGATTAGCTAGAATTTCCCAGCCCCTGTTTCGAATCTCCTCTTGGATCTCCGGATATTCGTCTTCTTTTAGATCGAATTTAATTTCTGAGATCACTGACCTTAGACCCATTATTTTGTGGTAATGGTCTGCCTGTTCTTTGATTAAGAACCTCTCTTGATTCCAAAGTGGTTTTGGAGTGTTCTCTTTTTTGTGGTAATGTTTTCCCTTAGGAGCCATGATCTTAGTGAATCTTAGCTCAGTGATCACGAAAAACACACCAAACTTAGAGGTTTGCTTGTCCTCAAGCAAAAGAAAGGAAAGGAGAGGAATAGAAGGAGAGTCAAATTTGAGTTATGGAGGAGAGAGGGAGGCCGATTGTGAATTTATAAGGGGGGATGGGTTCGAAAATTAAAAAAAAAAGATATGATAGAAGGTATGATTTGTAAAAGATAAATATGATATGAAAAAGATGAAATTTTAAAATTGAAAAGATATGAAAGAATTGAAAAAGATAAATCTGAATTTGAAAAGATAATATGATGGGTTGAAAAGATTTGAGAAGAAATTAAAAAGATAGATGAGTTTTGAAAAAGATTTGAAAAGAAATTGAAGAAGATTTGAGAAAAATTTTTAGGATTAATTAAAAATTTATTTTTAATATGTTTTATTTTTTTTGAAATTGAAATTGAAAGATGATAAATTGTAACATGTTTATGCAAGAAATTTTGGATGGAACCATGAAAATTTGGAAAAAATTTGAGTTGGAAACAAAATTTCGTCCCCTCCACATTCCTGGCGTTAAACGCCCAGAATGGCCCCCATTCTGGCGTTTAACGCCCAGAAAGGTATCTTTACTGGCGTTAAACGCCCAGAATGGTGCCCATTCTGGCGTTTAATGCCCACAATACCCCTTACTGGCGTTTTTGTGACAGTGAGCTCCTTTTTTCTGCTTTATGCTCTGAATTCTTTTGTAACTCTGTGAAATCCTGCAATTGTTAATTAACCTTGGAGATAATTTATATCAAACTCATATAATTATTATTTGAAAAATAAATAAACCTTGCTAATGGCTGGGTTGCCTCCCAGCAAGCGCTTCTTTATTGTCTTTAGATGGACCTTACTGAGCTTTTAATCTAGTCTCAGCTTTGAGCATTCTTGCTCAACATTGCCTTCAAGATAATGCTTGACTCTCTGTCCATTAACAATGAACCTCTTATTAGAATCAATATCTTGAAGCTCCACAAAGCCATATGGTGACACACTTGTAATCACATATGGTCCCTTCCACCGGAATTTCAGTTTCCTGGGGAATAATCTGAGCCTAGAGTTAAACAGCAGAACGTTTTGTCCTAGTTCAAAGACTCTGGATGACAGTTTCTTATCATGCCACCTTTTTTCTTTCTCCTTGTAAATTTTTGCATTTTCGAAAGCATTGAGTCTGAATTCCTCTAGCTCATTTAACTGGAGTAATCTCTTCTCTCCAGCTAACTTAGCATCCAGGTTTAGAAATCTGATTGCCCAGTAGGCCTTATGCTCCAGTTCCACGGGCAGATGACAGGCCTTGCCATACACAAGCTGGTCTGGAGAGGTTCCTATAGGAGTCTTGAAAGCTATTTTGTATGCCCACAGAGCATCATCCAAGTTTTTTCCCCAATCCCTTCTACGGGCAATTACAGCCCGTTCCAGGATTCTTTTTAGTTCTCTATTAGAGACTTTAGCCTGCCCATTTATCTGTGGATGATATGGAGTTGCCACTTTGTGGCTAATTCCATATCGGACCATAGCAGAGTAAAGATATTTATTGCAGAAATGAGTGTCCCCATCACTGATTAGTACTCTAGGGACACCAAACCTGCTGAAGATATATTTCTGGAGGAACTTCAGCACTGTCTTAGTATCATTAGTGGGTGTTGCAATTGCCTCTATCCATTTAGATACATAGTCTACTGCCACCAGAATATACGTGTTTGAGTATGATGGTGGGAAAGGCCCATGAAGTCAATACCCTATACATCAAAGAACTCAATCTCCAAGATCCCTTGTTGAGGCATGGCGTAACCATAAGACAGATTACCAGCTCTCTGGCAGTTGTCACAGTTACGTACAAACTCTCGGGACTCTCTATAGAGAGTAGGCCAGTAGAAGCCACATTGGAGAACCTTGGTGGCTATTCGCTCACCTCCGAAATGGCCTCCATATTGTTATCCATGGCAATGCAAAAAGATCTTCTGTGCCTCTTCCTTGGGCACACATCTACGGATTATTCCGTCTGCACATCTCTTAAAGAGATATGGTTCATCCCATAAGTAGTACTTTACATCAGAAATCAATTTCTTTATTTGCTGCCTGCTGTACTCTTTGGGTATGAATCTCACAGCCTTATAGTTTGCAATGTCTGCAAACCATGGTACTTCCTGAATGGCAAAAAGTTGCTTATCCGGAAAGGTCTCAGAGATCTCAGTAGGAGGGAGGGATGCCCCTGCTACTGGTTCTATCCGGGACAGGTGATCAGCTATCTGGTTCTCTGTCCCTTTTCTGTCTCTTATTTCTATATCAAACTCTTGCAGAAGCAACACCCATCTTATGAGCCTGGGTTTTGAATCCTGCTTTGTGAGTAGATATTTAAGAGCAGCATGGTCAGTGTACACAATCACTTTTGATCCTACTAAATAAGATCTAAACTTGTCAATGGCATAAACCACTGCAAGCAGCTCCTTTTCTGTGGTTGTATAATTCTTCTGTGCATCATTTAAAACACGGCTGGTATAGTAGATGACGTGAAGAAGCTTGTTATGCCTCTGTCCCAATACTGCACCAATGGCATGGTCACTAGCATCACACATTAGTTCGAATGGTAATGTCCAGTCTGGTGTAGAAATAACTGGTGCTGTGACCAGCTTAGCTTTCAGATTTTCAAATGCCTGCAGACACTCTGTGTCAAACACAAATGGCGTGTCAGCAGCTAGCAGATTGCTCAGAGGTTTTGCAATTTTTGAAAAATCCTTTATAGACCTCCTATAGAATCCTGCATGCCCCAGAAAGCTTCTGATTGCCTTAACATTGGCAGGTGGTGGTAATTTTTCACTCACCTCTACTTTAGCTTGATCTACCTCTATTCCCTTATTTGAAATTTTATCCCCAAGGACAATTCCTTCAGTCACCATAAAGTGACATTTTTCCCAATTTAAAACTAGGTTGGTCTTTTGGCACCTTTTCAGAACAAGTGCTAAATGGTTAAGGCAGGAGCTAAATGAGTCTCCAAATACTGAGAAGTCATCCTTGAAGACTTCCAGAAATTTCTCTACCATATCAGAGAAGATAGAGAGCATGCACCTTTGAAAGGTTGCAGGAGTATTGCACAGACCAAAAGGCATCCTTTTGTAGGCGAATACTCCAGAAGGACATGTGAATGCTGTTTTCTCTTGGTCCTGAGGATCTACTGCAATTTGGTTGTAACCTGAATAGCCATCCAAAAAGCAGTAATATTCATGACCTGCTAGTCTTTCTAGCATCTGGTATATGAATGGTAAAGGAAAGTGATCCTTCCTGGTGGCTGTATTGAGCCTTCTGTAGTCAATACACATACGCCACTCTGTAACTGTTCTTGTAGGAACCAGTTCATTCTTTTCATTATGAACTACTATCATGCCTCCCTTTTTTGGGACAACTTGGACAGGGCTCACCCAGGGGCTATCAGAAATAGGATAAATAATCTCAGCCTCCAGTAACTTGGTGACCTCTTTCTGCACCACCTCCTTCATGGCTGGATTTAACCGCCTCTGTGGTTGAACCACTGGCTTAGCATCGTCCTCCAATAGGATCTTGTGCATGCATCTTGCTGGGCTGATGCCCTTAAGATCACTTATGGACCACCGAAGAGCTGTCTTGTGTGTCCTTAGCACTTGAAGTAGTAATTTCTCTTCCTGTGGATTTAAAGCAGAGCTTATGATCACCGGAAAAGTGTCACCTTCTCCTAGAAATGCATATTTTAGGGATGGTGGTAGCGGTTTGAGCTCGGGTTTAGGAGGTTTTTCCTCTTCCTGAGGAATTTTCAGAAGTTCTTTTATTTCCTCTGATTCCTCCAGATCAGGCTGAACATCTTTAAAGATGTCTTCTAGCTCTGATTCGAGACTCTCAGCCATGTTGATCTCCTCTATCAGGGAGTCAATAATATCAACACTCATACAGTCATTTGATGTGTCTGGATGCTGCATAGCTTTGACAGCATTTAACTTGAACTCATCCTCATTGACTCTCAAGGTCACTTCCCCTTTTTGGACATCAATGAGGGTTCGTCCAGTTGCTAGGAAAGGTCTTCCTAGAATGAGAGTTGCACTCTTGTGCTCCTCCATTTCCAGCACTACAAAGTCAGTTGAAGACAGATCCGGGTTGGTTTGACCTCTTCAGTCAAGCCAAGCTTTCTGATAGTGGATGCAGGGATTAGGTTGATACTTGCCCCAAGATCACATAGAGCTATCTTGGTACAAGTACCCTCTAATGTGCATGGTATCATAAAGCTCCCGGGATCCTTAAGCTTTTCTGGAAAGCTCTTTAAAATGATTGCACTGCACTCTTCAGTGTGGAAGACTTTTTCAGTTTCCCTCCAATCCTTCTTATGACTTAAGATCTCTTTCATGAACTTAGCATAAGAGGATATTTGCTCAAGTGCCTCTGCAAACGGAATCTTGATTTCAAGAGTCCTGAGATAGTTTGCAAAACGGGAAAATTGTTTATCTTGTTCCGCTTGTCGGAGTTTCTGAGGATAAGGCATCTTGGCTTTATACTCTTCAACCTTAGTTGCTGCAGGTTTATTTCCTACAGAGGTGGTTGGAGAAGCCTTCTTAGAGGGGTTACCATCAACACTTGCAGGTGTCTGATCCCTCATTTGGCGTTTGAACGCCAAGCTTGGGGGCTGGATGGGCGTTTAACGCCAGATTCCCTCCCCTTTCTGGCATTTAAATGCCAGAACTGGACATGGACTGGCCATTTAACGCCAGTTTTTCACCATTTTCTGGCGTTTGAACGCTAGAGTTATTCCTCTATGGGCTCTTACTGTCCTCAGAGGGATTTTGGGTAGCAGGTTGCTTGTCCTCTGTCAGCTGTTCTTTTCTTGGCTTTCTGCTGCTTTGAGTTGAGGTATTCAATGTTTTTCCACTTCTCAATTGAACTTCTTGGCACTCTTCTGTTATCCGTTTTGATAACTGTTGTTTTGTCTGATTCAATTGTGATTCCATATCCTTGTTAGCATTTTTGGTTTCTTGTAGCATCTCCTTAAATTCTGCTAACGGCCTTGTTATAGAAGATAGTTGCTGATTGAGTTCAGCAACTTGTTCCTGAGGACTAAAGTCAGTTGATACTGCATTAGCTTCTTCTTTCACGGAGGACTCACTTCTTATATACAGATGCTGATTCCTAGCAACTGTATCGATAAGCTCTTGAGCCTCTTCAATAGTCTTTCTCATGTGTATAGATCCACCAGCTGAGTGGTCTAGAGATATCTGAGCTTTTTCTGTAAGCCCGTAGTAGAAGATGTCTAACTGCACCCACTCTGAAAATATTTCAGAGGGGCATTTCCTTAGCATCCCTCTGTACCTCTCCCAGGCGTTATAAAGGGATTCATCATCCTCTTGTTTACAGCCTTGGATGTCCAGCCTTAGCTATGTCATCCTTTTTGGAGGGAAATATTGATTCAGGAATTTGTCTGATAACTGTTTCCATGTTCTTATGCTTGTTGTGGGTTGGTTATTTAACCACCTCTTAGCTTGATCTTTTACAGCAAATGGAAACAGTAATAATCTGTATACATCCTGATCTACCTCCTTGTGACGCAATGTGTCAGCAATTTGCAAGAGCTGCGCCAGAAACTCAGTAGGTTCTTCCTATGGAAGACCGGAATACTGGCAATTTTGCTGCACCATGACAATGAGAGGATTTAGCTCAAAACTTCTTGCTTTGATGGGAGGTATACAGATACTACTCCTGTATGCAACGGTAATGGGGTTAGCATATGACCCCAGAGTCCTTCTGGACTGTTCATTTCCACTTGTGTCTATGATGGAAAAAAGGGAATTGATATGAATTACAAATGAATTATATTTTTGTTTATTTTATTTTATTTAATCAAAAGCAACTGAATAAAATAGAATAAAATAAATGGAAAATAAAATAAAAGTTTCAAAAACTAGAATAATTGATTAATTAAGAAAATTTGAAAAACCTTGGATATGATTTTTTTGAAAAAAAATTGAATTTTGAAATTCCAAAATTAAAATACGATAAAATAAGAAGTTTTAAAATAAAAATCTGAATTTCTAAAGGAAGAATTCGAAAATCAATCAAATTAAAGAGAAAAGATATTTTTGAATTTAATGAAGAAAGAGAAAAATAGGAAAAATGACACCAAACTTAAAGTTTTTAGATCAAAACAAAGAAAACAAACAAGGAAGCTTTGAATATCAAAAATGAACACTAAGAGCAACTTTTGAAAATTTTTAAGAAAACAGAAACATAAAGGACACCAAACTTAAAAATTTTTATATTCTGAACACAAATAATTCGAAAAAATGAAAGGAAAAATAAAATTATGCAATTGACACTAAACTTAAAATATGAAACTAGACTCAAACAAAAGACTAAATTATGAAGTTATTGATTTTGAAAATTTTCGAAAATAATTTAGAAAAATAAAATAACGATTTTAAAATTTTAACTAAAAACAACAATAGAAGACTCTAAACCAAAAAGAAATTTTTTTCCTAATCAAAGCAACAAAATAAACCGTCAGTTGTCCAAACTCGAACAATCCACGGAAACGGCGCCAAAAACTTTCTGCACGAAATCACAATCACACTTTTGCAATTCCGCACAACTAACCAGCAAGTGCACTGGGTCGTCCAAGTAATACCTTACGTGAGTAAGGGTCGATCCCACGGAGATTCTCAGCTTGAAGCAAGCTATGGTTATCTTGTAACTCTTAGTCAGGATATCAATAATAGTTCTCAGTTTTAATTGGAATGAGTAAAAGAACATGGATTAAATGATACTTGTTATGCAGTGATGGAGAACAGGTTGAGGTTTTGGAGATGCTCTGTCTTTTGGATCTCTGCTTTCCTACTGTCTTCTTCTTCACGAACGCAGGTCTCCTTCCATGGCAAGCTGTATGTTGGTGGATCACCGTTGTCAATGGCTACCAGCCGTCCTCTCAGTGAAAAGGGTCCATGTACATGGCTAATCATCTGTCGGTTCTCATTAATGTTGGAATAGGATCCATTGATCCTTTTGCACATTGTCACTGCGCCTAGCATTCATGAGTTTGAAGCTCGTCATAGTCATCCCTTTCCGGATCCTACTCGGAATACCACAGACAAGGTTTAGACTTTTCGGATCTCAGGAATGCTGCCAATTGATTCTAGCTTATACCATGAAGACTCTGATCTCACGGATTTGAATGCTCTGTTGTCAGGAGAGGCAGTCAAACTCGTGAACCACATACCCAAAAGATATACATTCAATCTAAAGTAGAATGGAAGTGGTTGTCAGGCACGCGTTCATAGGTTGAGAATGGTGATGAGTGTCACGAATCATCACATTCATTATGTTGAAATGTGAATGAATATCTTAGAATAGAAACAAGCGTGATTGAATGAGAAACAGTAGTAATTGCATTAATCCATCGAAACACAACAGAGCTCCTCACCCCCAACCATGGAGTTTAGAGACTCATGCCGTAGAAGATACAAAATTTAGATGTAAAATGTCATGAGGTACAAAATAAATCTCTAAAAGTAGTTTTTATACTGAACTAGTGACCTAGGTTTACAGAAAATGAGTAAACTAAGATAGATAGTGCAGAAATCCACTTTCGGAGCCCACTTGGTGTGTGTTTGGGCTGAGCATTGAAGCTTTCACGTGCATAGGCTGTTCCTGGCATTTAACTCCAGCTTTTGTGCCAGTTTGGGCGTTTAACTCCAACTTTTATGCCAGTTCTGGCGTTTAACGCCAGAATAGGGTATAGTCTTGGCGTTAAACGCCAGTTTGCGTGATCTCAACTTGGCAAAGTATGGACTATTATATATTACTGGAAAGCCCATGATGTCTACTTTCCAACGCAATCAAGAGTGCGCCAATTGGGCTTCTGTAGCTCTAGAAAATCCATTTCGAGTGCAGGGAGGTCAGAATCCAACAGCATCTGCAGTCCTTTTTCAGCCTCTGAATCAGATTTTCGCTCAGGTCCCTCAATTTCAGCCAGAAAATACCTGAAATCACAGAAAAGCACACAAACTCATAGTAAAGTCCAGAAATGTGATTTTTGCATAAAAACTAATAAAAATATACTAAAAATTAGCTAGATCCTACTAAAAACTATATGAAAATACCCCAAAAAAGCGTATAAAATATCAGCTCATCACCTGCCATCCAAATACATTTTCAAGTTCACGAGCAAGCGAGATTGCACCCAAATCTTGTCCTCTCGATCATTCCGACCACACACACATCTCGACCATTCCAGCCACACACACATCTCGACCATTCCGACCACACATAGCCATCCTCAATCTCATCATTAACATCTCAGTTCAGTTACTCTAGACCTTCTTTTACTTCCAAATAACCTTGCTTTCCATAGCCTAATCTCATCACTTTCAACCTTTACTTCATCTCCAAGTTACCTCTATTTCCTAACTCCATTTTATTACTAAGCTTACTATCCAAATTTAGAACAAACAGTGTGAAAACAGAGGTTTAGGAGGAAAAATTGGCTTGAAAACACAAAATAATAATGATTTGCTAAAAAACAAGGATATGCGTACGCATGAAAGAGGTATGCGTACGCATAGGTCTCTTTTTGGACTAGGATGCATACGCATGCACCTGCCCCGTACACATACGCACTGGACAGAATAGAACGCATGCGTATGCCCCCTGTATGTGTATCCATGCAAGGACATTTGGCAAAAAATTTGGCTAAGTCTAAAATCTGCAGAATTTCAATTTAAAACCTCAAACTTCCGACGCGCATAATTTTTTCGTTTTAAAACATTTTTCTTCCGTTCTTCGAACGGCATAAACTTCACGACCCAATTTTCATACAAAACAAGTTTGAAATCATTTGGGGGTCCAGAAGCCAAGTTATGCTTCACCGATGTTCGGCCAAAAATCAATTTTTCACAAAACCTCAAAACCTCTCAAAACCTCTAATCACCTCTTACTGATTTATCCTCCTCTAACCTTCATCAACTACCACTCTCGTGGTCACTTAATTCTGATTAGAGGCTTAAGTTCAAAAACTAGTTTATGGCCACAAAAACCCTAATTACTCAAAGCTAATGGAATTATATGTCACGTATCCCAATTAGTTCATGTAATTAGCAATTTAGGAGGAAGTTATTTTCAAGCTATAGTTCAAGCGAGATAACTCTCTCAAGAATCACAAAAACTCAAGTAGAATAAGGGTTATACTCTCGTTCCACCCAGATTCATATGATTAAGAACGAAGAGGTTTAGTTGCTCATGACTTACAGAGAAACTAGGGTTCTAAATAGTGCGGAAGAGAGAAGATCCGAATTACAAGAGATCTTTTCCCTTTTTATATTAACCTAATTTTATTCAGAAATAAAGTAAAAATAATAAATCCTAAAACTAAAAGGTATTATTTGTAAATAAGAATTACAAAAAGATTTTCTTGTTTACTGCTTTATGCGCTTTCAACCATCAAAACCTCTTTTTGATTCGCCTAACTAAGTCCAACTGGATAGCCATTGTTGCTCAATCCAACAATCCTCATGGGATTGACCCTCACTCACCTGAGGTATTATTTGGATGACCATCACTCACTTCGCGCACCAAGTTTTTGGCATCATTGACGGAGATTGTTTATGATTGACAACTACTAGTTGTCTAGTTGCTTAGATTAGGTATTTTTCTTAGTTTTGTTTATTTACTTTTTCTTTTAATTTTTGATTTTTAATTTTGTTTATTTTCCCTTCATTTCTCATTTTAAGTTTGGTGTTCATTTATATGTCTCCTAATTTCATTTATTTATTTAACCTTTAATTTTTGAATTGATTCTTGTTTAGTTTATAGTAATTTCAGAAATTAAGTTTGGTATCCCCGTAGTGATTTCTCTTGTAAAATTTTCAAAAACATTAGCATTAGTTTTTTTTTACTCTACAATTCCATAGCTCAATTTCTCTTAATTATTTTCAAAAATTTTGGTTCTTTTCCAGTTTTGCCTTATTTTAATTCGGTTATACAGAATACCTTACGGGGAATCCTCTACACTCTGACGTAGAGATTTTCATTCCTCTTTGTTTTCTGTTTGTGTGTTTAGGAATAGGGAGAGTTCACCATGGATCCGAATGGTAATGCACAACTTAGAAGAACTCTGGGCACTTTCACAACTCCCAATCTTGATTTCTACAGAAGGAGTATTAGTGTGCCTCCTATTAGAGCAGATGATTTCTACCTCAACCCGCAGTTGATCATCCTAGTACAACAAACTTGTTAGTTTCATGGACTTCCAAGAAAGATCCTAATATGTTCATCTCTAACATCCTGCGGATTTGTGACACTGTGAAGATCAATGGAGTGAACCCTGATGTGCATAAACTGATGTTCTTCCCATTTGCTGTGAGGGATCAAACAAGGGAATGGCTTAATGTTCAACCCAAGGAGAGCTTGAACACCTGGAACAAAGTAGTCTACAAGTTCCTGAACAAGTTCTTTCTCCCACAGAGATTGACTAAGCTAAGGACGGATGTTCAAATTTTTAGGCAAGGAGAGAGTGAATCCCTATATGATGCTTAGGACAGGTACAAAATGATGCTCAGGAAGTGTCCTCCTAATATGTTCTCAGATTGGATCAGGGTACATATTTCCTATGAAGGACTCTCTGATATGGCTAGAATGTCTCTGGATAATTCTACAGGTGGCTCCTTGCACATGAAGAAGACACCTGAGGAGGCCAATGAGCTCATTGAGATGGTTGCTAATAACCAGTACTTATACTCATCTGAGAGGACTCCAGTAAGGAAAGGGACTCCAGAAGTGGATACTGTAAATGCACTTCTTGCTCAGAACAAGTTTCTAGTTCAACAGATGAGTCTTCTCACTCAACACTTGGCTGGCATGCAAAGCCCAGTCTCAAATATTCAGAGTGCCTCTCAAGATATTCCATATGATATATGTGCCAGCTCCTCTCTAGGTGAGAGTTACACTTATGACCACTATACTCATGAGGAGGTCAATTTCATGGGAAGTTCTTCCAGACGAATCGATAGTGTTTCTTGTTCTCAGAACTTTAACCAGGGAGGGAGGAATCAGCAACCGACCTATGCTAGCAGCTCTCAGGGAGGCTTTAATAAGAACCTAGTCAACAACCTCCCTCCTCATCCTACACAATCTCAGAGTACCCCTGACTTGGCATCCATTATTACAGAGCTCTCGAAAAGCTTTATGAAGGAAACCCAAACCTCCTATAAGAACCTGGAGATGCGAATGAACCAAATGGACCAGCGAATATCTGAGCAAGTTACACTAATTAAAATGATCCCCAATGGCGGAGAAGAATACAAGCAATTCATTTGAGGAATGGCAAGACAATTGTCACTCAACATAAGGACAGTGAAGACCCAAGTAAAAAAGAGACACCGTAGCAGAAAATTACAAAGACAGAAAGTGCTACCAAGGGCGCTGAACGCTTAGAAGGGACCACCAAGGGCACTGAACGCCAAGGAAAACTCAAAGGACATCCCCCCAAGACATCCAAACAACCCTTTTCCGGTCACACTTGACACGCATCCTGCACTACCCAAAGCCCTGGAGTACAAGGGAAAATTACTATACCCTCAGAAACTTTAGAAAGTAGAAAAAAACAAACAATTCTCCAAGTTTCTGAAAGTTTCTCGGAAGCTTGAAATCAACATCCCCTTTGCAGAATCCCTTGAAAAAATGCCTTTGTATGCCAAGTTCATTAAGGATATGAGCAACAAGACTGATTGAAAAGAAGTGGAGATAGTGGTATTTAGTAAGGAATGCAGTTCAATCATCCAGAGGAATCTCCCTGAGAAACTGCAGGATCCTAGGAGCTTTATGATTCCTTGTACCATTGAAAACACCCTTATTCGGAAGGCCTTGTGTGATCTTGGAGCAAGCATCAACCTCATGCCACTATCATTGACGAGGAAGCTCTAAATTGAGGAAGTAAAGCCTACATGTATTTGTCTCCAACTTACAGACCACTCTATCAATTTTCCCTTTGGAGTGGTGGATGATCTACTTGTGAAAGTAGGGTCTTTCATCTTCCGTACTGATTTTGTGATATTGGATATGGAAGAGGAAAAGAATGCATCTATCATTCTTGGAAGACCCTTCTTAGCAACAGTAAGAGCCCTTATAGATGTTCAGAAGGGTGAAGTAATCCTAAGGGTTAATGAAGAGGAAATTGTGTTAAATGTTTTAGAAGTTTTGCAACATCCGGATGATTCTAAAGGATGTATGAGGATCGACAACCTCTGGTTGAAGAAGTGTTTGAAGCTAAAATGCTTGAAGATGATCTAGACGCTTCCTCTGAAGACACTCTGCTTGGAATTGATGAGCCAGCACCTCAGAGGGAGAAGATTCTCATGCTTAGCACTGAGGAAGGACCTCCTAAGCTTGAGTTGAAGTTATTGCCTCCATCCTTTAAGTATGCATTCCTAGGTGACAAAAGACACCTATCCAGTGATCATAAGTTCCTCCCCGAGGCAGGAGGAAGAGGAGGCGCTGATTCAGGTACTCAAGAATCATAAAACATATCTTGGATGGACCATTAATGACTTAAAAGGGATCAGTCCAACCAAATGTATGCACAAGATCTTGTTTGAGGATGATGCTAAACAAGTTGTGCAACAATAGAGGCGATTGAATCCAACCATGAAAGAGGTGGTTCAGAAGGAAGTTATGAAGCTTTGGGAAGCTGAAATTATTTACCCTATCTCTGGTAGCCTATGGGTTACTCCAGTATAAGTGGTTCCCAAAAAGGGAGGCATGACAGTGATTCAAAATAAAAGGAATGAGCTTATCCCCACAAGAATTGTCACAGGATGGCGCATGTGTATTGACTACAGGAGGCTCAATAATACTACAAGGAAAGACCACTTCCCCTTACCTTTCATTGATCAGATGCTTAAGAGACTAGCTGGCCATGCCTTCTATTGTTTTTTAGATGGATACTCTGGATACAATCAGATTGCAGTAGACCCTCAAGACCAGGAGAAGAGGACGTTCACTTGTCCCTTTGGATTATTTGCTTACCGGAGGATGCCGTTTGGACTCTGTAATGCCCCAGCAACTTTTCAGAGGTGTATGCTTTCTATTTTTTCAGACATGGTTGAAAAGTTCATTGAGGTATTTATGGATGACTTTTCTATTTTCGTTGAGTCTTTTAATTCTTGCCTTAAGCATCTAGCCTTGGTCTTGAAACAGTGCTAAGAAATAAACCTCATTTTGAACTCGAAAAAATGTCATTTTATGATAACTGAGGGAATTGTTCTTGGTCACCAGCTTTCAAACAAGGGAATAGAAGTTGATAAAGCCAAGGTGGAAGTAATTAAAAAATTACCACCACCCACTAATGTTAAGGCAATAAGAAGTTTCTTAGGACATGCATGATTTTACAGGAGATTTATAAAGGATTTTTCCAAGATTGCGAAACCTCTTAGCAACCTTTTGGTTGCTAATACTCCTTTTGTTTTTGACAAAGAATTCCTGCATGCCTTTGAAACTTTAAAATTGAAGCTTGTCTCTGCACCCATTATTGCCCCTTCCAACTGGGAATTGCCATTCAAACTAATGTATGATGCCAATGATTATGCTATAGGGGCTGTCTTGGGACAAAGACAAGATAAGCTTCTGCACATCATTTACTATGCCAGTCATGTTTTGAATGACGCACAAAAGAATTACACCACTACAGAGAAAGAATTACCGGTTGTTATCTATACAATTGATAAGTTTAGATCCTACTTAATTGGTTCTAAGGTTATTGTTTATACTGACCATGCTGCTCTTAAGTACCTTCTAACCAAGTAGGATTCTAAACCAAGATTGATCGGATGGGTACTACTTCTTGAGGAATTTAATATTGAGATTAGAGACAGGAAAGAGTCAAAAAATCAAGTAGCTGACCATCTATCAAGGATTGAGCCTAAAAAAGGGATGCTACCCCCCACTGCTACGACTGAGACCTTTCCGGATGGGTAACTCTTTATGATTCAGAGGGGACCATGGTTTGCAGACATTGCAAACTATAAGGCCATGCGGTTCATCCCCAAAGAGTATACTAAACCACAAATGAGAAAGCTTTTACATGATGCTAAGTACTACTTGTGAGATGAACCCTACCATTTCAAGAGATGCTTGGATGGGATGATCAGGCGTTGTGTCTCGGATGACGAAGCACAATAAATCCTTTGGCATTGTCACAGTTCTGAGTATGGAGGCCACTTTAGGGGCGATAGAAAGCCACCAAGTTCCTTCAGAGCGGGTTCTAATGGCCGACCCTCTTCAGAGACTCAAGGGAGTTTGTAAGAAACTGTGACAAGTGTTGAAGAGCTGGGAATCTTCCTCACAATCATGAAATGCCACAAGGAGATTGAGTTGTTTGACGTATGGGGGATTGATTTCATGGGACCTTTTCTACCCTCATACTCAAATACATACATCTTGGTGGCAGTGAATTATGTGTCCAAATGGGTGGAAGCAATAGTGTCACCCATCAATGACACTAGAGTCGTGCTGAACTTCTTGTAGAGATATATTTTCAGCAGGTTTGGTGTCCCAAGGACACTGATCAGTGATAGGGGTAGCCACTTCTGCAATAAATAGCTAGACTCACTTCTGCAAAGATATGGAGTCTGTCATAAAGTGACAACCCCCTATCACACACAAACAAGTGGACAAGCTGAAGTTTCAAACAGGGAACTCAAGAGAATCTTAGAGAACACAATGAGCACCTCACGGAAGGACTGGACAAGGAGACTTAATGATGCTCTCTGGGCGTACAGGACAGTCTTCAAGACCCCTATTAGAATGTCTCCTACCAGTTAGTCTATGGTAAGGCTTGTCATTTTCCAGTGGAGTTGGAACACAGAGCATATTGGGCAACAAAGTTCCTAAATTTTGATGCCAATGCAGCAGGAGAGAAGAGGCTACTCCAGCTAAATGAGCTTGATGAGTTCAGGCACTCTGCCTATGAGAATGCCAAGCTCTACAAGGAAAGGGCAAAAAAATAGCATGATAGAAAGATAACTTCAAGAGTATTTGAGCCTGACCAGAAGGTTTTACTATCCAATTCTCGGCTCAAGCACTTTCCTGGAAAGCTTAAGTCTAGATGATCAGGACCCTTTGTGGTCATTGGAGTGTCACCCTATGGTCATGTGGAACTTCAAGATAGAAATTCAGACAGCAAATTTATAGTCAATGGCCAGCGGGTAAAACATTATCTTGGAGATGAGATTGATCGTTAGAAATCCACCCATCTGCTGACATAGCAGACGTGAATGTCAAGCTAATGACAGTAAAGAAGCGCTTGTTGGGAGGCAACCCAACCATAAGTATCCTTTAGTTTGTTTAAGTTTTATTTTAGTTTTACTTTAGTTTGATTCCACTTTATTTTATTTTTTTCATTAATTTTCATAGTTTTTCTAGGTTTTCTAATGTTTATGGTTATGTACAGAGCTTAGAATAGGGACAGAAGAACTCAAAGAAAAGAATAGAACACCCTAGAGAAGACGGCAGGGGCGCTAAACGCAGGGAGGGCGTTTAGCGCCAACAAGGGAGTTTCGGATGGGGCATTTGACGCCCCAAATGGGCGTTCCAACTCAAAATTTACCCCTCTAGGGCGTTTTCACGTCCATAATGGGCGTTTAACACCACCAAGTTTCAAGAAAAAAAGGGGGGAACTACGGGCGTTTAATGCCAGCAGTGGGGTTTCACGCCGAAAGGGGGGCAAAGCCATCCCCGCTAGGGCACTAAACGCCAGGGAGGGCATTTAGCGCCACCAGGTGGTCAATTTCCTACCAAATCTTCTAAATCCTACTCATATCCTTTCATATCACATCTTTTTTATTTCATTTCTTTCCTTCCCTCTCACTACTAAACCTCATCCGTCAAATTCTCCTTGTCCCAACCAATTCCATAACATATCTCACCATATCTTAATCATATCTTTTTCATATCATATTTCCCACACTCAAAATTCACCCCAAAGTTTCCCACCCACACCATGAATGAAATCACACCCCCTCCCCTCTAAATATCACTTTAATTATCTTCTCTCCTCACCCCTTCATTCTACTCTTCATTCTCACTTTTGTCTCACCCTCTATCCTTTTATCTTTATATTCTCTCTCCTTTTTACTCGAGGACCAGCAAAAGTTTTAAGTTTGGTGTTGGAGCGCTCTACTTTTCACTTTTCTCACACTCCCTATGGCACCAAAAGTTAGAGAATCCTCTTTAAGAAAGAGGAAGGAAAAGGCTTCCTCCACAATCCTACATGAGCTCCATCGGTTTTATACTAAGATTCATGAGAAACACTATTATAAGATTGTTACCAAAAAGAAAATGATACCGGAGGTGAAGTTCGACTTGAAAGCTGATGAGTATCCTGAAATTCAGGAATAGATTCGAAGTAGGGATTGAAAAATTTTGGCCAACCTTGTAATTGAAGTTGGAATTCTGAGGGTCAGAGAGTTCTATGAAAATTTGTAGATGATGGACAAGCACAAGAATGAGCATCCCGAGTTCAAGACTTGGCATGCCATAGTCCGAGGGAAGATCCTACAATTTGGAATGGGAAGAGTGATGGAGATACTTCAGTTACCTCTATCCAAGGATGACCCTCACTCTTACAATAGGAGAGTCAGAGCTGATCTGAGGTTAGATCAAGTCCTCAAGGATATATGCCTCCCCGGAGCATAGTGGCGGAAGGATGCCAAGGGCTGGCTATACTAGTTGAGAAGGAATGATCTGAAGCCAGTTGCTAGAGGATAGCTGAAGTTTATTCAATGCTCCATCCTCCCACTAGTAATTGGTCTGAGGTTACTGTGAGGCGAGCTGTGATTATTCACTACGTTATGCTTGGCAATGAGATGAAAGTTTATCAGGTGATCCCTCTGTAGATATACAGCATCACAGCAAAGATATCAACCCTCTCTAGATTAGCCTCCCTCACTTCATCTCCCATTTATATGAGGCAACCAATGTCTAGATTGATAGAGATATGCTTATTGCAGTGGACAACCCAAAACTTAAATCTTGCTTGTTCCTAAGTAAGAAAAGCATCATGCAGTAAATTTTGACAAACCAAGCTGAGAAGAATAGCAAATTGATGTTCATGGTTGGCTAGTTTTCTATGCATGCTACAATCACAAAAGAAATGTAAATGATTGATACTTCTATCTAGCTCATTTTATGAAATCTTTTCCTTATATTTCTTCCTTGAAACAAGCTTTTCATTCTCTTATTAGCCTCTCCTTTTGGGTGCTTTGCCCCTTGAGTTGATAACAAAGCTACGACTCTAAATGCTTTATTTTCAAGTATTACCACTTGATACATAAGCACCACAAGCATTTAATTAGAGGACTTCTTTAAGCTCATTTGTTTCTTTTCTTTACTCTCTATAATCATTGATGCTCAGAGCCTTGAGCTTTGAGGGAGTGCTTTTGCACTTGAGCCTAGCCTTGACTTTAAGTGTTTTGTTTTCAAGCTTTTTGCCTGATACATAAACACCACAAGTACTTAACAATTAGATTGTCATTGGTACTCAGAGCCTTCAACTTTCTCATTCTTTTCCCTTTTGCTTTTCTTGCCTTAATTTTCACTTGCTTCTTCAAGGTTTTCATGATTTCAAAAATTTCATAAAATGTCCTAGATGAAAACTTCAATTAAATAAAATCTAATGCAATTGAGCAACAGTTAATCATACTAGCCTTCCAATACTTGTATGCTCATGCTAAATTCTTCTTTAATGACCTTGTTTGTTTATGATCATGATGCTTTATTGCTTTTGAACTCACAAAATTCAAGATGGTAGTCATAATGTCACAGCAAGATGTTGAAAATCAGTAATCAAACTATGCTTATTCATAACACAAATGCATACAGAGAAGATAAAGACAATCATGCAATTCACAGTGCTAGAAATAAGTAGGAGGAGAAAGGAGCGTTACCACCTTGTGGTTCATCTTCCTTGTTGTTGTCCTTTTCCTCCTATTCTTCCTCTTCCCATACCAAACTCAGAATACTTGCTCATCCTCAAGCCACAATTAGAATAGTGGTGATGAGGCTAAGATGGATCATGAGTGTCTTACACAATGAAATGTTAGTAGTACATGTGTTTAAGCAAGCAAAATTAAGAATAACCATCAAGGCACAGGAAACAGAGACATTGTGATTTCAAACATAAGAGGGTGTGCATGATACATTGCATAAAAATATAAGTGGCACGCCAAACTTAGTGTGACACTTTCACTTGGAATTGATGCAAGTATCCAGTATGGATTAGAAATAAATTTGTGTTGCATAGCAACAACAAACTTAGAATGCAACCATATGTCAATTTATTTGAACTAAAACTAAACAAAGGGAACTGTTATATGTTAAATACAATCACCAAGCAAAGAATCTGTCATGAATAGGGAATTCTTGGTGAGGTATTAACAAAAACAGTTAATAAAAGAAAGCATTAAAAATAGGGAAATGACTAAAACAAAGAGAAAACTAAAATTGTCTAACTAAAAGAAAAATAACACTGCAAAGGCATTATGATTATGCAGACAAGTGGTGTTGCTGAATAAATTGCATAGAAAATAAGTGGCACACCAAACTTAGAATCTTAGTGTGATACTTTCATTTTTGATTTGATGCAATCATCCAGAAGGATTGAAAACAAATTGTTGCAGGACAACACCAAACTTAGAATGTAATCATATGCCAATTTATTGAAAATAAACAAAGCAGATAGAAAAAGTAGACAAAGCAAAGAAATGAAATGTTACCTACGGTTGGGTTGCCTCCCAACAAGCGCTCTTTTAGTGTCATTAGCTTGACATGTTGTTCTTCACTTTCTTCCTCTTCTTCTAGTTTGTTAAGAGGAATGACCTCAAGGGGGGAGAAGATTCAGCTATTGTCCCCTGTTTTGGTCTCTCCTGATGCCAGGGCATTTTGGCCAGTTTCACTGACCTTTTCTTTACTGTTTTTAAGGTAGTTTCATGCATTTTCTTAGAAAATAAGCTAGTTTTGGGTAGATATTCACATACATCTTGATTCAAGCATACATTGTGCACTTTACATGATTTCATGAGAATTTTGCATGAATTATATGACAAATTGGATGATGCATGACCCATGACTTGGACTAGAACTTTGATGCACTTTGTTGCTTGATTTCAGGACAAAGGAAGCAAAGAAGAACCACGTTAGCAGTCACGTTAGTCCCACTAACGTGACCTCTAACGCGGAATGGGTGCTAATTTGCAAAGTTAATGAGAAAGGTAATCGCCAATAACGCCCTCGAAGCCATCATAAGCCCACGCTAAGAGTCACGTTAACTAAGTTAACCTGAACTCTAACGTGGAAGAAGACAACAAGGCCAACGTTAGTAACACTCTCCTTTGTCACTAACGTTGGACCAAGCTCATAATTGGCCACGTTAGTTGCCACGTTAACTTAGTTAACGTGGACTCTAACGTTAAGAAGCAAAAGAGAAGCCAACGTTAGTGACATTCACCTTTGTCACTAACATTGGCCAAGCCTCCATAAGCCACGTTAACTCCCACGTTAACTTAGTTAACGTGGAAGTTAACGTGGAGAGAGCAATTGATGGCCAACGTTAGTGACACTTACTGTTCATACCCTGGGTCGAGCTATCCGACCTGGGATGATTCGAGAAAAAGTGACCAAACCTCTTCAGGTCAGACTATCCGACCTCTTCTCAAAGAGCTCGGCCAAATCGACAGAAGAGCCCAATTAAGGGCCCAAACAGAGGAGCACAACCTGAATCCTAAGGCGGCCTAAGCCTATAGAGATGAAGGCGGTTCTGTTGAAAGATACACTGACCTCAACTCAAAGATAAAGATAAGATAAGATAACTAACTTATCTTATCAAAAAGGTCACATCTCACCATTATAAATACACTGGAGCACCCATGTATAACTCATACTCTGATTCTACATAACACCTGTTTAATACCCATGCTAACTTAAGCATCAGAGTCTCTTGCAGGTACCCCCCACCCTTCGGTGACAGAGGATCAGCAGCACGTCCAAGTCCAAACAAGTCAGACGTACCAGCTCCAGCCTCCATTCACCAGCCGGACACATCGGTTCCGACCATCACTGAGGATCCCGTCTGAGATCGACCTACAGTTTCAGGTAACCCTCAGAACATTGGCGCCGTTGCTGGGGAACCTGGAAGTCATCCCAACACCATGGCGGACAACCATGACAACGATCACGATTCAGATCTAGAAAATAGAACGCCGCACAAAAACGCAGACACCCCACTAAAAGACACCCCGGAATCCAACGGAGACAAAAATCCAGCAAACCCGGGGGCAATAGAAGTACTTCAAGATCGCTTGAAGCAGCTTGAAAAAGAAACCCAACAACAACGAGAAATCGGGAAGGATCTACAACGAGAGATACGGTGACGTCGAGAATTGGAAGAAAAATTACAGCAATTAGAAGCCGATCTCAAATCGAAGGCCCCTCGGATCACTCCTGAGGAAAGCTCACGTAAAGAACAGGATCCATTCACCAGAGAGATCATGAAAACCAAAATCCCAAAGGACTTCAAACTCCCAGATATGACTTTATATGATGGCACCACAGATCCCAACCACCATCTCATCAATTTCAGAAGCAGAATGTACCTTACCGATGCCTCAGACACCGTTCGCTGCAAAGCTTTCCCAACAACTCTCACAAAGACGGCAATCCGATGGTTCGACAACTTACCTCCAAAGTCCATCCCAAACTTTGACGACCTGGCCAAAAAGTTCCTGGCCAGATTCTCCATCCAGAAAGATAAAGCCAAGCACGCCCCCAGTCTACTGGGGATCAAGCAAGGAGATCGGGAGAGCCTCCGCAACTACATGGAAAGATTCAACAAAACATGCATGGACATACAAAGCTTACCAACAGAGGCCGCCATCATGGGACTCATCAATGGCCTACGAGAGGGGCCATTTAGCCAATCTATATCAAAGAAGTACCCTATCTCATTAGACGAAGTACAGAAGCGAGCAGAAAAATACATCAACATGGAAGAAAACGCTCGATTAGGAGAAACCTCAAAATCTGGGAACCCCTACCGAGATAAAGACAAAAAGAAAGAAAACCGACAAGGGGAGAAAATTAAAAAATACCATAATTATACTCCCCTCAGAGCATTCCTAGTCGAAATATACAAAGAGGTCTGCCATACAGAAAAGATTCCCCCAGCACGGCCCCTCAAAGGAAAAAGAGGAGGAGGAAATCGGAAGGAATATTGTGAATATCATTAGGTCAGAGGACACGCCACCAACGAATGCTTTGACTTGAAAAATATTATAGAAAAATTGGTGAGGGAAGGAAAATTAGATCGATTTCTGGCCACCCGAGATGATGATCAAAGAAAAAGACGAAGAGATAAAGATACCGAACGAGCAGAACGATCACCTAGGACACCAGAAAGACACGTCCACATGATACATGGCGGATTCGCAGCAGGAGGGATCTCCAAATCTTCCCACAAAAGGTATCTCAAATAAGTATGTCATGTCGAAGGAGAGGAGGAAGCACTCAACATCCCAGCGATAACATTCACTAAGGAGGACGCGTCCGGCATCATCACAGGACACGACGATCCCATGGTCATCACCATTATATTGGCAAACGCCAATGATAAACCACTATTTTATGGTTTATCTTGTGCTCAATTGAGTGGTTTTTATCTACTCTTTACCCACTTATTCATACTATTTGCATGGTTTTACATTTGCCTTCCTAATTATGTGCTTTGATTGAAAACATGCTTCTTTGATCTTATATTTGCTTATTATTAATCCTCTCTTATTACCATTAGATGCCTTGATATGTGTTACTCCCAACCTCCATAGAGAAAGCACTTGCCGATCTAAACTCTACTATACAAGCTCTCTTCACCCAAATCAGACCACCAAATACCTTCAACAATCAAGTTTGATGTTGATGTTGAGAAGAGCGTACAACCTCCATGGCAGATCATGGTTGAAGATTTTGTAGAAGTTGATCAAGAGGTAGAAGATGTCAAAGAAGAGCACAAGGGAGTGGAGCTTGTCCTCTCTTATTACCATTAGATGCCTTGATATGTGTATTAAGTGTTTTCAGATATTATAAGGCAGGAATGGCTTGGAGGATGGGAAGAAAGCATGCAAAAGTGGAAGGAATACAAGAAGATTGGCGAAATTGCTAAGCTGTCCAGCCTGACCTCTCTGCACTCAAACGGCTATAACTTTAGCTATAGAGGTCCAAACGACGGGGTTCTAGTTGCGTTGACAAGCTAACGTCCGGGGCTTCGATTTGATATATAATATGTTATAGTTTCCCTGACGCTAGGCGACGCGACCGCGTGATCTATGCGGCCGCGTCGCAGTGACGGAAATCCAGCGTGGCAAAATTCGAAACCAGCGAGTTCTGGACTGTTTCTGACCCCGTTTGCGGCCCAAAAAACACATATTAGAGGCTATAAAGTGGGGGAATGTACTCATTCATAAAGAGGCTCTAAAATTCATAATTTTAGGAGTAGATGTAGTTTTTAGAGAGAGAGAGGTTCTCTCCTCTCTCTTAGGATTAGGATTTAGGATTTCTCTTAGTTTTAGGAGTAGCTCTCAATCCCAGGTTCTTTATTTTTATTATTTTCCCAATTTTACTTATGAATTATTCTATGTTATAGATTACTCTTTGAATTAATGTTATTTGAGGTATTTCAGACTTATGATTGCTCTCTTTAATTTATTAATGCTCTGTGTTTATCCAAATTATTTTCATTCAAGTAGACTTTCTTCTCTTTTGGCTTTGGTTAGGTAATTGGTAACACTTGAGTTGTCAAACTGATGAGTGGTTGAAATTGGCTGATTTTGCTTTAGCTAGGATTGCTCTAACACTAGTCTCTCCACAGGAGTTGACTAGGACTTGAAAATCAAGCTAATTAGTCCACTTGACTTAACTAAGTGGGATTAAAATCAAATTCTCATCACATCTGATAAGGATAACAAGGACAGGATTTCTGGTTCTCATACCTTGCCAAGAGTTTATTTTACAGTTATTTATTTATTTTTATTGCTTGAAAATATACCTTTGTGCATTGCCCAAACTTCCAAAACCCCCAATTTACAATCTTCATAACCAATAATAAGAACATACTTCCCTGCAATTCCTTGAGAAGACGACCCGAGGTTTGAATACTCGGTTATCAATTTCAAAGGGGTTTGTTACTTGTGACAACCAAAACATTTGTACGAAGGGATTTTTCTCGGTTTAGAGACTATATCTACAACGCGACTGTTTTTATGACATTCTTTACTGGCAAAAATCCTAACATCAAAATGGCGCCGTTGCCGGGAAATTGCAAACGTGTGCCTTATTATTGGTTATTGTAAATATTTGCTTTTTGATTTGTTTTTATTTTTATTTTTATTAAATTAAGAGATTATTGATTTTTATTTTAAAATTTTTTTTATCTTATCTTATCTTATTTCAAAAAATCAAATTTCAAAAATTCAAATTTAAAAATTTTTCAAAATCCAAATTTAAAAATTTTCAAATTTCAAATTTCAAAAATTCAAATTTCAAAAATTTAAAATTCAAAATTTCAAAATTTAATTTTCAAAATTCAAAATTTAAATAACCTTTTAATTTAAATTTATTTTTATTTTCATTTTTAATTTTTATTTTCTACTATGAATTCTCACCCCTTTGGCTATGAGCCTGGTTACAATTATGTTGCAGGAAGAAGAAATTAATATGGGCTACTGGAGACGGATGGTCAACTTAGAGCTCTTTGTGGCATTAAGAGTAAGAGAAAGATGGCCAGTGATACGAATTGTCAAGCAAAGTTCAACATGGTTGTGTACTCAAAGTTTAAATGCAAAGGTTGGTGTAAAGCTCAACTGAATGGGTCTAGGAAGTTGTTTGGCCGCTTACGTGAGAATTCAGACTGCTTACCACCCGGAGGGAACAATATTGCTCAACCAAAAGATGGGTGCAAAGGCAAGGTCTGGGACCCCGAAATCCGTTCTACCAATCACCACTCTTGGGGCCTTGTCACTTGCTTTAACTTACTTGAAGGCTTTCTGCGCCTAGTTTGGGATCCCGGAGGACACTGGAATCACAAACATTGGTGGAGATTCTTGGATGAGTTCAAGCACAACCCACCATAACAGGAAGCTCACCAAATGTCCAACTTAAGGACTTTAACTAAAAGTGCTAGGTGGGAGACAACCCACCATGGTATGATCGTCCTTTTTCATTTTTATTTAGTTTTATTTGTTTTTGAAACTTCATTTTATTTTATTATATTGAACCTGGAGTTTTGCATCACATTCATATTAACACTGCATTCTGCATTTTTCAGATTACCAAAAAAAAAAAAAAGCGAGCACGCGACGCGACCGCATCAGCGACGCGTCCGCGTCGCAAGGAGATGGGAGACAATATTAATATGAACAGAGAGTTTCGCAGGAGCAGCGCTGGAGGCGTGCCAATGGCACAAATCACCCCACACGACCGCGTCGCTGATGCAACCGCGTCACCTGGGAATAATGGCCTCCCACGCGACCGCGTCACCCACGCGGCCGCATGACCTGAAAATCGACGTCAAAGGGTGCATGGCCGAAAGTTGAGCTGGAGTTGGGCTGGAATCGTGCTGAAAGCCCAAGCCTCACCACGCGAACGCGTGCCCCACGCGTCCGCGTCACATCCCCATGATGGCCACTCGCGCGATCGCGTCGACCACGCGACCGCGTCGACCACGCGACCGCGTCACCTTGGATTTTGGCAATATTGAGTTTTGAACAGAGAGTTGTGCGACCGCGAGGCTGCACTCGCGCCACTAGCACAAATCAAGTCACGCGATCACGTGCCCCACGCGTCCGCGTCACCCAACCTTATCGCGCACCACGCGACCGCGTCGCCAGCGTCGCACAACCTATCCAGATTAGTGCCAATTTTCTTATATTTTCTCTTCTAATCCTAATTTCTTCCTTCTCTCTCCTTTCTCACTTTCTTTCTTTTTCACTTTCATTTTATTTTATTTAATTTATTTGCATACTCTCATTCATTGCATATTTTTATTTTTTCTAAATTTATTATTGGTGTTCAAATGTTCTTATTCAACTGTTACATCTTTTCTGGTATTTTCTTGGTGCTTCATGACTTGTTTTATTCTGATTGGGTAATATTATTTAAATCAATGCTAATTTTTATATTACTGATATTCCTTTTGCATTAACATGAATTTACATTGTCTTTCATTACCTACCTTTTTCCCTATGGTTGCAAATTTTGCACCACTGGTATGCCATGGCTTCTATTGTTTTCTCACTTACATGTTGAAGCTTCCATGTAAATGAGACCCTTATCATTTGGCATTAACCCATACTTCTTTTATTTTCTTATCTCTATTTCTGGGTTACTCTTCTTCCCTTTTTCTTTCAGGATGGCCACCCGGAAGGGAAGCGGAAGACATTTTACATGGGGAGACAGACAAGTCCATCTGCACAATCCTTAGAGAAAAGCAACAGTTGAAACAACCCGTCCACCTGCAAATCTCAGCATGCACCGAGGACGGTGCAATCTTTAAGTGTGGGGAGGTCGATACCGATCTCCATGGGTTAGTACTTTCTTGTCTCAAACACCAATGTTTTATTTTCCTTGTTAGTTGTTGCATTTGCATATTTGTTTGATTTTTGCATATTTTACCACTTGGTTAAAGTAATATTTTCTTTTTCAAGAAACCTTTTAAAGTATTTCACTAATTTGAATAAAATTTTTTGTTACACTTGTTTGAATAAATATTATATTGGAACATGGTTTAGAGCTCGAACACACAAAATCTGTGAGATCTTTGAGCCTATTTGAATTGGTTGCATTTTTCAACCAATATTTTATTTTTGATGTGTGTATTTTTCTCTCTAAAATTGTGATCTTTGTCTTGCTTGATTCTATATTTCCATGGTTTGATGTATGCATACACTTATATGATTGAGGCCTTTGTTCACTGAGCTTACATACCCATATGGCCTTAACCCTTCATTATCCCTTGCAAACCAATTTGAGCCTATTTTTCCCCTTTGTTCTTTACTTTAGCACATCATTAACTCTAAGCGGAAAATAATAATGTCCTTAATTTGAATCCTTAGTTAGCTTAGACTAGTGAGATGCTTATGATTTAAGTGTGGAAAATTGGGTTTGGAAATATTTGGTTTGAGAATTGAGTATGTTAGAATTTTCTAAAAATGTGAAAGAAATGTTTGGGACATGTTCATGCATTCAACAGTTAGAATTTGTATTGTGATTACATGGATTGTCTAAAGTTAGGTGGCAAGTTTAAATTAATTAAGGATTCAGATTTTAGTCCACTTGGCCAAATACAATCCTACCTTGACCCTAACCCCATTACAACCCTTAAAAGAGTTTTCAGATATTATAAGGCAGGAATGGCTTGGAGGATGGGAAGAAAGCATGCAAAAGTGGAAGGAATACAAGAAGATTGGAGAAATTGCTAAGCTGTCCAGCCTGACCTCTCTGCACTCAAACGGCTATAACTTTAGCTACATAGGTCCAAACGACGCGGTTCTAGTTACGTTGGAAAGCTAACGTCCGGGGCTTCAATTTGATATATAATATATTATAGTTCACCTGACGCTAGGCGACGCGACCGCGTGATCCATGCGGCCGCATCGCAATGACAGAAATCCAGCGTGGCAAAATTCGAAACCATCGAGTTCTGGACTGTTTTTGACCCCTTTTGCGGCCCAGAAAACACATATTAGAGGCTATAAAGTGGGGGAATGCACTCATTCATAAAGAGGCTCTAAAATTCATAATTTTAGGAGTAGTTGTAGTTTTTAGAGAGAGAGGTTCTCTCCTCTCTCTTAGGATTAGGATTTAGGATTTCTCTTAGTTTTAGGAGTAGCTCTCAATCCCAGGTTCTTTATTTTTATTATTTTCCCAATTTTATTTATGAATTATTCTATGTTACAGATTACTCTTTGAATTAATGTTATTTGAGGTATTTCAGACTTATGATTGCTCTCTTTAATTTATTAATGCTCTGTTTTTATCCAAATTATTTTCATTCAAGTAGACTTTCTTCCCTTTTGGCTTTGGTTAGGTAATTGGTAACACTTGAGTTGTCAAACTCAGGAGTGGTTGAAATTGGCTAATTTTGCTTTAGCTAGGATTGCTCTAACACTAGTCTCTCCACAGGAGTTGACTAGGACTTGAAAATCAAGCTAATTAGTCCACTTGACTTAACTAAGTGGGATTAAAATCCAATTCTCATCACATCTGATAAGGATAACAAAGACAGGATTTCTGGTTCTCATACCTTGCCAAGAGTTTATTTTACAGTTATTTATTTATTTTTATTGCTCAAAAATATACCTGTGCGCATTGCCCAAACTTCCAAAACCCCCAATTTATAATCTTCATAACCAATAATAAGAACATACTTCCCTGCAATTCCTTGAGAAGACGACCTGAGGTTTGAATACTCAGTTATCAATTTTAAAGGGGTTTGTTACTTGTGACAACCAAAATGTTTGTACGAAGGAATTTTTGTCGGTTTAGAGACTATATCTACAACGCGACTATTTTTATAACATTCTTTACTGGCAAAAATCCTAACGTCAGCCAACCTACACCGCACCTTAATAGACCAAGGGAGTTCTGCCGACATATTATTCAAGACAGCCTTTGATAAACTCGGCTTAGAAGAAAAAGAACTTAAGGCATATCCAAACAGTCTGTTCGGGTTAGGAGATACACCGGTTTGACCACTAGGATATATATCACTACGTACAACCTTCGGAAAAAGAGACCAATCCAGGACCCTCAAAATAGAATACATCGTAGTCAATGTAAGTTCATCTTACAATGCTCTCATAGGTCGGACAACACTCAACCAACTCGGCGCAATAGTCTCGACCCCACACCTATGTATGAAGTTCCCAACGCCAAAAGGGATAACCACGATAAAAGCTGACCAAAAGATGGCACGTCGCTGTTATAACGAAAGCCTAAACCTCAGAGGCAAAGGAGAAGAGTTCCACGCAATCGAGTTGGGTGGAGTTCAACGACGAGAAGATCTTCGCCCCCAACCAGAAGGTGAGTTAGAAAAAATTCAGATCGGGGACACCTCGGAAAAAATAACTAATATCGGCACAATCCTCAAAGGAGGATTAAAAGAATTGCTAATACAATTCTTACGAGATAATGTCGATCTCTTCGCATGGAAAGTCGCAGACATGCCAGGCATAGACCCTAAGCTAATGTGCCACAAGTTGGCGGTCTATCCAGGATCTCGACCGGTGCAGCAGAGACGAAGAAAGCTTGGGCCAGAGCGATCCCAGGCTGTGGAAGAGCAAGTACAAGCACTGCTGGAAGGCGGATTTATAAGAGAAGTCAAGTACCCACTATGGCTAGCCAACGTCGTCTTGGTGAAAAAGTCGAATGGGAAGTGGCGAATGTGCACCGATTACACCGATCTCAACAAAGCTTGTCCAAAAGACCCATACCCACTTCCAAGCATTGACGCTCTGGTAGATGCTTCCTCTGGATATAAATATCTCTCGTTTATGGATGCATACTCGGGATACAACCAAATTCCCATGTACCCACCAGATCAGGAAAAGACCTCGTTCTCGCAGTAGGGAGCCGGGCAATAGCCTCAGCACTAGTCAGAGAAGACGAAAATGGGCAACAACCCGTCTACTTCATTAGCAAGGCACTACAGGGATCCGAACTGAACTACCAGAAAATAGAAAAATTTGCCTATACTCTTATCCAAACATCTCGACGACTCCGCCCGTACTTCCAGGCTCACACCATTAAGGTTCGAACTAACCAGCCCATAAAAGGAATATTGCAGAAAATAGATTTAGCAGGCAGAATTCTACAATGGGCACTCGAGTTGTCAGAGTTTGACCTCAAATATGAAGCTCGGACGGCCATCAAATCACAGTATCTGGCCGATTTTATCGCAGAATTCACAGATGCCCTAGAAACCCCTACAGAATGGAATCTTTACGTGGACGGTTCTTCAAATAAAACTGGAAGCGGTGCGGGCGTGATAATAGAAAGCAACCAAGGAACCCAGGTTGAGCTCTCCCTCAAGTTCAGGTTCCCGGCCTCAAACAACCAGGCGGAATATGAAGCGTTATTAGCTGGTTTGAAGCTGGCTAAAGAGGTCGGAGCTCAAAAACTCAACATTTACAGCGATTCACAAGTGGTCACATCACAAATAACAGGGAGCTACCAAGCCAAAGATCCCACCATGAAAAAGTATTTGGATAAAACCAAGAAACAGCTCGGACAAGTTGGGGAGTATAAGATCTGCCACATACCCCGCGAACAAAATGCCCGAGCTGACGCACTCTCAAAACTAGCCAGCACCAAACCAGGGGGTAACAATAGAAGCCTCATCCAAGAATTGTTGTAGAACCCGTCAATCTCGGAAGAGGAAAAAGTCTTGACCATAACAAGTCAGGACCAAGGATGGATGACCCCTATAGCCAATCACCTCAGAACAGGAACGCTCCCCACAGAAGAAAAGGAGGCAAAGAGGTTAAAAAGGGAGGCACAGTACTACACCATCATAAACAACATCCTGTACAAAAGAGGAATCTCAACACCTTTACTAAAATGTGTGCCAACCTCCAACACAAAGGAAGTGCTAGAAGAAATACACGGCGGTATTTGTGGCAATCATCTCGGAGCACGAGCTCTCGCTAAAAAAGTACTCCGGGCGGGATTTTATTGGCCAACTCTACAGAAAGAAGCCACAGAATTTGTAAAGACATGCCCACCATGTCAGAAACATGCCAACTTTCACATCGCCCCGCCAGAAGAGCTCATCAGCGTGACCTCGCCTTGGCCGTTTGCAAAATGGGGACTCGATCTTCTCGGCCCTTTCCCACAGGGATCAGGACAAGTTAAATTCCTCATAGTAGGGGTAGATTACTTTACAAAGTGGATCGAGGCAGAGCCCCTGGCCAATGCCACCGCTCAAAGAAGCCGGAAATTCTTATATAGAAACATTGTCACAAGGTTCGGGGTTCCATATTCAATAACCACAGACAATGGCACTCAATTCACAGATGCAGGCTTCAGAAAACTAGTAGCCGACTTGAATATAAAGCACCAGTACACCTCCGTCGAACATCCACAAGCCAATGGGCAGGCCGAAGCTGCTAACAAAGTCATATTGGCCGGATTAAAACGGAGATTACAAGACACAAAGGGAGCCTGGGCAGAAGAGCTTCCACAGGTCCTGTGGGCATATCGAACAACGCCACATTCCACCACGAAGGAATCCCCCTTCCGATTAGCATACGGAATAGAGGTGATGATTCCAGTAGAGATTGAGGAAGGGTCGCCCAGAGTAGTTCACTACAATGAGGGAGCAAACTCCCAACTTCAGAGAGAAGAGCTCGGATCAGGGAAGAAGCTCTAAAATGCCGAGTGGCTTCCAGATATAATCAAAAGGTAGTGCTGAGAAGTTTTGCAGAAAATGATCTCATCCTAATCTGAAATAATATCGGAACAACTCGACCAGGAGAGGAAAAGCTGGCAGCAAACTGGAAAGGACCCTACCGAGTTGTAGAAGTACTTGGAAAGGGCTACTACAGACTGTCTGAACTTGATGGACGAGAGCTTCCCAGGTCATGGCACGCCTGCAACCTCAGAAGGTACTACAGTTAGAAAAGATAAAAGA